>NC_057862.1:363747261-364056399 GCF_019393635.1 Dromiciops gliroides
CCATCCATTGTCAAGGCAAAGATACGATATCAACCATACATGTAAAATCATGCAAAATATGTTTCCATATTAAACATATTATGTCAAAAAAGCAGAGTTCATCAGTTCTCTCTCCGGAGGAGGACAGCATTTTTCATTATGAGTCCTATGGAATTGTCTTGGATCATGTATATATATGTGTGTGTGTGTGTATTTCACAGTTGATCATCATTATAATATTGTTGTCACTATGAATGGTGTTCTTTTGGTTATGCTCACTTTACTTTGCATTAGATCATATAAGTATTTTCAGGTTTTTCTGAAAACCACCCTCCTTGTCTTTTCTTATATCACAAGAGTGTTCCATCACAATCAACTTGTTCTTCCATTTCCCAGTTGATGGGCATACCCTAAATTTCCATTTCCTTGCCACCACAAAAATAGCTGCTACAAACATTTTTGTATGTATAGGTCCTTTTCTTTTTTTTTTTTCAGTCTCTTTTAGGGGTATTGCTGGGTCAGAAGATAATGCAGTTTTATGGGCATATTCCAAATTGTTCTCCAGAATAGGTGGATCAGTTCACAACTCTACCAACAGTGTCCCAGTTTTTCCACATGCATTCCAGTATTTTCCATTTTCCCAATTTCTACCACATTAGCCAGTCTGATAGGTGTGATGGCATCACAGAGTTATTTTAATTTACGTTTCTCTAATAAGTAGTGATTTAGAATGTTTTGTATGACTATAGATAGCTTTGATTTATTCTTGATAACTGCCTGTTCATATTTATTTTGACCATTTATTAACCAACTCATGGATAACTCATATTTTAATAAATTTGATTCAGTTCCCTTTATATCTGAAAAATAAGTACTTTATCAGAGAAACTTGCTGTAAATCCCACCTACCCCCTTCCTGCTTTCATTCTTTCCTTCTAATCTTGGCTTCATTGGTTTTGTTTGTGCCACCCCCTTTTTAATTTAATATAATCAGAATGATCCATTTTACTTCCTGTAATCTTCTCTGTTTCTTTTTTGGTCATAAATTCTTCCCTTATTCATAGATCTGACAGGTCAAATTTTCTATACTTCTCTAATTTGCTCATAATATCACCCTTTATGTCTAAATTAGGCACTTATATTGACCTTATCATGATATATACTGTAAGATATTGGTCTATACCTAGCTTTTGCCAAACTGCTTTCCACTTTGTACAGCAAACATTGTCAAATAGTGACTTCTTGCCCCCAAACCTTAGTAGTTAATAATTCTAAGGCAAGTTTTAAAAAAATAAACTCCTGGGGACAGAAAGATACTAACCTTTTCCTCTAATTTTTAACTTGTCCTGTATCAGTTTATTCTAATCATAATGTCGCATCCCACTTTGATTTTATTCTTCCTTTGTGAGCCTTCATGTTTATTTTACTATGAAGTAAAAAACTTTCTGAAGCACATATTTGCATGGCTCTATAACTTCAAGTTATCTTGGCATGAGTATCACTGTGGCTATTCTTTTCCCAGTTCCTTATTATCACTTTTCTCATAATAGAATTTAACCATTTTTGAAGTAATCAGAGAGAAAACTTTAGCTTATTTTCTCCTTTCTCAGTACCTCTTTCACATTTGAGGAAGCAAGGGGAAAAAGAGTCAAGGAAAACATTTTACTGCTTAAGTTAAAGCCCCTAACCTTTTTCCCTGGTAGCAAGAAGATATTTTCTCCAGTACTCATTTTTAGTTCCTTGAAAGAGAGTGACTTCCTCATTTCCTGTAGATAAGCAGTTGTTGACCTGTGTATGTGTGTGTGTGTGTGTGGGGGGGGGGTTAGACTACTTTGGAAATGTGATAAAGAACATAGACCCTTTCTCAGAATAATGTCTTAAAATACCTAAAACAAAATGGATAGGATTACAAAGGAAACTAATTATATTGAAATGTTATTAACAAAATATTATTTTTTAAGTTTATGGACATAAGGTAGAGACCTATATATACTCCATGTATTTTACTTCCATCTTTTATTTGATTTTCCTTTCCTTTCCTTTTCTTTCCTTTCCTTATTTTTTGGTGAGGCAATTCGGGTTAAATGACTTGCCCAGGGTCACACAGCTAATAAGTGTTAATTGTCTAAGGCCATATTTGAACTTAGGTCCTTATGAATCCAGGGCCTGTGCTTTATCCACTGTGCTACCTAGCTGCCCCTTATATTTGATTTTTTAAAGCCAATGGTGGATGTAGTTGTATTTACATGAAGTTAGTGCACCTGGATCATACGATTAAAGACAGAGCAGCTCCTCCTGCTTTGGAAAGCATGTAGTCCAGCAGCATCAAAGTCAAATAGAAATGGGGGCCACTATACCATACCTAAGCATCCCTGTGGGCCATATGTTGACTTAATTTTAGAAGGTAATATCTGTTTTATTATATTTTTATTTTGTTCAATATTTTCCAATTACATTTAAAAAATATTTTCCTCCAATTGCATGTAAAAAACAATTTAAACGGTTCTATTTTTAAATCACAAATTCTATCCTTCCCTCTCCTATTTTCTTCCTCTCTAAAATGGTAAGTAATCTAATATAGATTATTCTGTGTGATCATGAGTGAAGTGAGTAGAACCAGGAGAACAGTGTATACAGTAACAGCAATATTGTACCATGAACTACTGTGAATGACTTAGCTATTCTCAGCAATTCAATGATCCTAATTGGTGGTGGTTGGTGTGTGTGTGTGTGTGTGTGTGTGTGAGTGATAAATTCTTTATTGTTCCATTAGAGATTAAAAAAAAAAATTTGACTCCTAAATTTATGGGCTGGCTCCTGGATCCAAAATGCTTTCTAAAAAGTGTTCCATATGCTTCACCAAGCTGGAAAAGGGGTCCCTAATACACCAAAAAGTTAAGAACCCCTGTGATAGATTAAAGCTGTGTGTCCTTCCAATGTTCATACTGTGGGATTCCATACCAGTTCTGTTTTAATCTGATTCTGGCCACACTGGGGGGGTGATGTGGGCCACATGCTTAGCACCTCTGGTCTACTTCAGTTCTCATTTTATAGCCATATAAACTGAGAAAAACTCAAGCTAACTGGTTTTACCCAAAGGTAACACGGCTGCAATTTGAACCCAGGTTGTCTATCTCCAAATTCAATGGTTTGTCCACTATGCCTCGCAACTGTTATGACTTGCCAGTTACTGTAGCAACTGAATGAATTCACCCCTTCCCCATGGAGTCAATGTGATTTTCTTTTCTTTTTTTTTTTAAATTAAAAAAAAAAATTGGTAGGCAATGGGGGTTAAGTGACTTGTCCAGAGTCAGACAGCTAGTAAGTGTCAAGTATCTGAGGCTGGATTTGAACTCAGGTACTCCTGAATCCAGGGCCAGTGCTTTATCCACTGCACCACCTAGCTGCCCCCCAATGTGATTTTCTTAAAGTTTTAGTGACCTTAAGAGTTAAATGTAACATCTTTAGGAAGATGGTCAGTCAGTCAATAGACAAGTACTCCAGGCCCTGTGCTAAGCAGTGGGGATACAAAAAGAATCAAGGAGTTTCCCCTTAACATAGTGAGAATTAGCTGAAGGTGATAAGGATGAAGTATGGCTCTGCCCTCTAATGCCTCCATTCACTCCATGCTATTGAAGATCTGTCCCTAGTCTCTCAATACACAGTTCTCTTAGGGCTCTACTCTACCCCCCCCCAGCCCCCAATGTGTTTTTACCTCAGGGGGAAAATAATCTTACATTCGTTCATACTAAGATACAAATAAAGTCAGAGTATCATATATCTAAAACTGCAAGGGACCTCAGCATCATCTAGCCTGACTGTCCCATTTTTACAGATGAGAAAACTGAGGCTCAGAGAGGTTAAGTGATTTGCCAAAGGTCAAGTGGGTAGGAAGTAGAAAGTCTATGAGGGACATTTGCCCTTGGGGGAGGAGAGGCAGTATCCAAGCCTTAATAAGCTTAAGAAATAATGTCTTAATGGTATGGCTTCCCGCAGCAGCCTCAGATGAAAGAGGTTTATTTTCAGATAGAAGGGCCTTCCTGGCAACTCTGGTGTACCAGTACAACACGTAGGCAGCCTCCTGGGTTTGTGCATAAAGGCAACCTCTGGAACCAGTCATTGAAGACCCCTTAGTGAGCTGAAAGAGCTGCGGAAACTCCCACAGGAACCTGACTCAGAGCCGGTAATTGGGTAAATGCAAGCAAGCATATGCAGACACAGAGGAAGCTGGGAGGTAAAGCCTGAAAAGGCACAACCTGAGCAGAGATTTTACATATAAGCAAATGGCATGTTATGGGGTGCTTTCATGTATGCAAAGGGTTTACATCCTTACCTCCTTTGACCACCACAACAAATCTGTGAGCAAAGGAGAACCCCCATTTTACAAGAGATAACTGAGGCTCCCAAGTCTTCTAAGAGGCATTTGGCCCAAGTCAAGATTTGAACCTAGGTCTCCAGATTGCACTCCATCATATGGCCTCTCTCTAAATTATGTATGTGTATAATTTACACTGATGTGATGGTTGGTTTTGCCGAACTCTGTTTTTTTTTTCTTCCCTCTTTTTTATTCTTCTGATGGCTCTCTGGATAAGGAGGGAGAGTTATGTTCAGAAATAAAGGTGATTATAAAGTGCTTTAAATAATTTATTTTTTTAAATTAAAAGAAATTATCCATGCATTTATTTTGTAAGTGCTCTGTGGAGATCACTAAGAGGTAAGGGACAAGCAAATGTTCATCGTTAGTGCCTTATTGCTACAAAATACTTCCAGGAACAATCTTAAGGTAGAAATCACTTTTTCCTAGAACTAAATAAATTTAGCTTGGGATGAAAGAAAAGAGCCCTGGGGTTGGAGTCATGTGACTGGGGCTTAATTTCAGGTTCTGCTTTTTAATGCTTGTGTGACCTTGGATGAAATGATGAACTTAAACTCTCCTGAGCCCAGGGTCTGCTTCTGTATAAAGAGACAGGTTAGAGACTAACTGACCTCTAAGGTTTCTTCTTAGCTCAAAATCCTATGAACAAACACTTGGCATGAGCACAGAACAGTGAGAACTCAAATTTTATTTTGCTTCCTGACATAAGCCATGAGCTCTTATGTCTTGCTAAAGCCGTTAAAAGAACAGCTAGATTGTTAGTGGAGCTGTGAACTGATCCAACCATTCTGCAGAGCAATTTGGAACTATGCCCAAAGGGCTATAAAGCTATGCATGCCCTTTGACCTAGCAATACCACTATTAGGTCTTTTTCCCAAAGAGATCATAAAAAAGGGAAAAGGACCAACATGTACAAAAATATTTATAGCTGCTCTTTTTGTGGTGTCAAGGAATTGGAAATTGAGGGGATGCCCATCAATTGGGGATTGGCTGAACAAGTGGTAGTATATGAATACTATTGTGCTCTAAGAAATGATGAACAGGTGGATTTCAGAGAAACCTGGAAGGACTTACATGAACTGATGCTGAGTGAGATGAGCAGAACCAGGAGAGCATTGTACACAGTATCAACAACATTGTATGTTGATAAACTGTGATAGACTGGACTCTTCTCAGCAATACAATGGTCCAAGATAGTTCCAAAGGACTCATGATGGAAAATGCTCTCCTAATCCAGAAAAAAAGAACTGTTGAATCTGGATGCAGATTGAACCATACTGTTTCTATTTTGTTTTTGGAGGTTTTTCCCTTTTGCTCTAATTCTTCTTTTACAACATGACTACTACAGAAATATGTTTAATGTGATTGTACATATAACATATATCAGATTTCTTGCTGTCTTGGGGAGGGGGAGGGAGAAAAATTTGAAATTAGAATCTTATAAAAGCAAATGTTTTAAACTATCTGTACAAGTAACTGCAAAATAATAAAATGCTTTTATGATTAAAAAAAAACAAAAGAACAGCTAGGTGACACCACAGTGCTCAGAGTGCCGGGCCTAGAGTCAGGAAGACTCATCTTCCTGTCTGGCCTCAGACATTTACTTAGCTGTGTGACCCTGGGCAAGTCACTTCACCCAGTTTGCCTCAGTTTCCTCATCTGGAAAATGAGCTAGAGTAGGAAATGGCAAGCAACTCCAGTATCTTTGCCAACAAAAACCCAAATGGGGTCATAAAGAGTTGGACTTGACTGAAAACGACTGAACAAAATAAAGCTATTAAAACCATGATGGAGAACAGCACTGATGCACAAAGGAAAATGAGATGCTCAGACAGTGGCGAAGGGCTGGTTGAAATCTTGTCTCCAAATGCTTCATTTTGGTCATGGTAGCAGAATCACAAAATCATGGAATTTAAGATTTGGATTGGATCTCATCTGGTCCAATACTTATACCAAAGGAAACTCCATTATCACCCACCCAACAAAGGGAACCCACTACCTCTAGAAGTAGTGTGTTCTCCTTTTGGATAGCTCTAAGAAATTTTTTTCATGACATCAAGCTTCCATTTGCCCCTTTTCAACTTCTATCCATTGTTTTTTGCTTTGTCCTCTGGAGGCAAAACAAAGCAAAAACCCAAGCTAGATCCACCTTCCTTTTGTGTTGCTTGATTATTCTTTCCAGACTGTTCAGTCATTTTTGTGTCCAACTCGTTGTGACCCCATTTGGAGTTTTCTTGACAAAAATACTGAAGTGGCTTGTTATTTCCTTCTCCAGCTCATTTTATAGTTGAGGAAACTGAGGCAAACAGGGCTAAGTGACTTGCCCAGGGTCACACAGCTAGTAAGTGACTGAGGCCAGATTTGAACTCAGGAAGATGAATCTTCCTCACTCTAGGTCTGACACTCTGTGTACTATGGAGCCACCTAGCTGCCCTTTTTTACAGACTAAATCTTCCCAATTTCTCTAATCAGTCCCCACATATCATAAATTCAAGGCCTTTAACTATCCTACCCTGCTTACTCTCTAGATTCTCTCTAGCCTATCAATCTCCTTTTGGTTTCTACAATCAATGAAATACTCCAGACAAGAGCTAACCAGGACAGAGCACAGTAAAATTGTCACTATTTCTAGAAGTTGTGCCCCTCCTGATACCTTCCAAGATGACATTAACTTATTTGGTTTCCACATTCCACTGCTGTCATATTGAACTTGCAAACCACTAAATCCACCCCCCTCCCCCATCCTTTTTTAAATAAACTTCATTGTTTGTGGAGATTGGGGCTGGGCAAGATCTGGCCCTCATCAAGTCTTTGAAATCTCAAACCTAGGCCCTCCCCTGAGGGGATGTTTTCTCATTCAGGTAATCATTAAAGCCCACATATTGCAAGCAAGCTTTTAAAAGAGAGAACTCCTGCCATAAGTGGTATAAAAGGAAGGGAAAGAAAGGGAGCCGTCCTACAGCAAGCACCATGAATAGCAAGCCCATTTCCACAGGCATCTCACCTAGATGAAGGGGAATCAGGAAATACTCACGCACAGGAACTTTGCATTAATCAACCCTACATTAGGAAGGTTGTCTATGCCCTCCTAGCATATATAAGGTGTGACTTGAAGATAATGAGACTGATTTCTCAATTAATCTACCTTAACTTATCCATAGAAGTGAGTGCTGCCCATGTCTGTGGTGCAGTGGAGAGGTCCCCAGGACAATTCTGGTTGAGATTTGCATGAGTCTATAGTATATATATATGTATTTTAAAATGAAATGTATATTTAAAAACTAAGCATTGAAAAACAGTAAAATCCACTAAATTTGTTAAGTCTCTCTCTATTCACATTCAGCCCCCAAAGTAAAGCTTTTTCTGTTACTCCTAAATTCTCATCAGGATTCTTTTTTTTTTTTTATTCTTTCTCATTCATTTTTTCTCTTATAGGGTCACAACACAGACTCATTTATTTTTTGCTTCTGCTCTTTTCACTTTACATTATTTCATAAATATCTTTCCCAGTTTCTTTGTATTTCTTGTACTTGTCGATCTTAATGGCACTGTAATATTCTACCCTATCACTGTACCACAATTTATTTACCCATTCCCCTATTGTTGGACATTTAAGATTCCTCCCAGCTTTTTGCAATTACATGTAATGTTGCCATAAAAATCTCTATACAATACAGTCTTTCGAATCACTTTTGTTGTTTGTTTTGTAGAGATTGTGATTTCAGCCCATTGTCTGTAACTTGAGGTCTTAGAGAGACACTTGGGGAAAAGAGAAATTAAGCAATTTGTTTATTATCTCATTATCTCACTGATATGTATCAAACACCTGAACCAAGCCCTTCTTGACTCTGAGGCATTAGCCTCTATCCTTTGGGCCTTCCTGTTTCCCTCTGTTTTTGACCTCTTTGGGGTATGTGCCTATAGTGCAACTGTAGTGTTATTGCTGGATCAGAAAGTAGGTACAATTTGGTGACTTTGGGGGTATAGTTATGAAGTGATTTCCAAAATTTTGGACCAATTCACAGTTCTACTCTTAGTGATATTAGTGTGCCTGTCTTCCCACATCACTTCCAACAACTGCCAGTTTCATTTTTTTGTCATCTTTGCCAACCTGATGAATATGAGGTGGAACTTCAGAGTTGTTTTAATTTGTATTTCTCCTATTATTAGTGATTAAGCTCATTTTTCATATGGGTGTTGATAAATTGCGTTTCTCTGAAGACAGTTCCCAAAGAGGAGCTCAGACATGTTCTGGGCAATAGCCACTTAATAGAATTGGTGTATGGCATTCCAGGGGATAAACACTCATTTGCTTGGATTAATTCTGGCATTTTTATTAGAAAAATCATGTTCATCATTGCTTGTCTCAAAGATGCCTGCCTTTGGGCGGCAATGCTCCCCAGTGAGGAGGAATTAAAGCCAGTTGTGGAGGGTCACAGACACAGTTCTTAAGGCAAAACTTGAGGACATATTGTCACTACTCTGATCCCTTCTTAAGTGTTCTCTGTGCTCTTGATTAATAATATCACAGGATCTGAATGTGGACCACATGAGACACTATCCTGGGGAAGAAGGACATGCCGCATAAATTCCTTCCTTGGTGATTTAGCATCTTCAGTGAGGAAACAAGAAAGGAAAATGTGGACCTCCACAGCTGAGTCATCTAGAGAGTCTTCAAGGGATTACTTAGCTGTATACTTTTCTGTGATTGCAAACACTTCATCTTGAAAAACTTGGTCCAGTCCAACAATAGTGTAGCAGGACTGAAAGCAATATGAAGTTCATTTAAATGGCTGCCCCCTAAGTTGATCTCTCTTGTGCCGTCCCAACCTTGTTCCTCTGCTCCATCTCATTTTCTCTATTACTACTGCAGCCACCCTATTTCAACTACTGGTTTCTTCTCACCTTGAAGTAACTTCTTTTTGTTTGTTTTTTGTTTTGTTTTTGTTGTTGTTGTTTTTGTGAGGCAATTGGGGTTAAGCGACTTGCCCAGGGTCACACAGCTAGTAAGTGTTAAGTGTCTGAGGCCGGATTTGAACTCAGGTCCTCCTGAATCCAAGGCCAGTGCCTATCCACTGTGCCACCTAGCTGCCCGTGAAGTAACTTCTAATTAGCCTTCTTGTTGCAAGTGAATGCTATTCCAAACTAGTGTACACATCACAATCCAATTAATCTCACTAATGAGGTGTCTCTAAGTGGTCGAGAGGATAGAGATCTATACCTGGAGTTTAAGTCTGGCCTGAGACACTTACCAGCTGTGTGATTCTGGGCAAATGATTCAACCTCGATAGGCCGCAGTTTCCTCATCTGTAAAAGGGAAATAATAGCACCTCCCTTCCAAGATCATTTTGAGGATAAAATGACATTTTATATATATATACCTTGTAAACCAAGTAAATGCCATGTATTATAATGTACCACTCAAATCATATTATTTAGTACTAAAAGACAGTGTTATGTTTTTATCATAGTTTCCCACTGAATACCAAATGCAGTATAAACTCCCGATATTACCATTCAAGGCCCTTCACAATTTGTTTCCTATCTCATCTCATATAATATCTGAATTATTCTAATTTACAGTTAGACCAAACTACCCTCTGTCCTCCAGTATCATCTTGATGTCCCCTGCCACCAGGCCTGTGTATGGAACAGGTTCCACACCTGAGATGGAGTCTCCTTACCACTGTCCACATCTGTCAAAGTCCTCTCTTTCAAGGATTAACTCAGGCTCAACTCTACCTTCTTCATGAAGTCTTTCCTGACCCCCATCCCCAAGTGAAAATGTCCTCTCCCTCCTAAATTTCTGGTAATTCTTTTCTTTGATTTCTCCTTTTCAGGAATCTCATTTTCCCTTCCATTTAGTTATCTGTGTGTCTGCCTTACTTCTTCCCCATCCTGCCACTCTGCTAAATTATAACTTGATTGACAGTAGGGTGTATGTCATATCTATTGTGCATCCTTAGCCCCAAACACAAACCTTGCACATAGTAGGCACTTGTTAAGTATTTATTACATTGAAAAGTCACACTTGTCTGTGGACAGCAGACAATGTCCTATTCTGCCTTCCAGGTCCTTTTCTGTTTTGAGACTAGTTGGATATTATTTAGCAGAGTACATTCAACTCAGATTGCATGCTTTCCCCAGAGCCTGTTGCTTACTGCCTGAAAAAAAAAAAATGAGGCACTGTCTCCTCCAAGCATTTGGACTAGTCCAGCTGGCAGGAACCCTCCTGGAGTGATTGTATCCTGGTCCCTGTGAAGCATCCTTTGCCTGTGGGTTCTGGCGGGCCATCCAGTACAGACAGGTGCACACATCTTCAACAGCATGAGCCACCCCTGCTTGGGGACATGAGGGAGACTTCCAGAATCACTATAGTCATGGCAGGGTCTCTGCAGTTCATCAGGCTTCTATCCTTTCCCCAGCAGGCTCATGTTGCTAATGGGAAGCTATGTTTGCCTGCTGGTGTCTCTCTCCCTGGGATCCTGGGTTAGCAGGCCTCCATTGTTCATCTCCCCCACCCGATTGCAGAAGCCTAGTGGGAAGGAACGTTATCCAGGAAGACTGCCCTTTGTTTTCCACACATGCACCTGCCTGCTTTAGGCTGGATCATTAATGCATTAGTCCTATTCTTCTTCTTGCAGAGAGAGCCAGGAAGGATAGGTCCATGGGGTCTAGAAGCAAAAGTCACTAATGGAAAACAATAGGGCAGTGACTCACAGTGATTTTCTTTGGAATGCTGGGAGTCGGCAGTGAATTTGGAAAGCTTAAGGCCAGATATCCTTAAAATAGGGAACTTTCTGATTCACCTGCTAAAATATATTCATTTGTTCAAGCTCTGGGTATTTAAGTGGCTACCGTAAGCCAAATACTGTGCCAGGCTGTGTTAGAGATTATGATGATGATAATGATAATTAATATTTCTATATCACTTTAAGGTTTTGAAAAGAGTTTACATGCATTATTTTTATCCTCACAACCCTATGAGGTAGAGGCTAATACTACTTACTTTTTTTTTTTTTTTTTTGCGGGGCAATGGGGGTTAAGTGACTTGCTCAGGGTCACGCAGCTAGTAAGTGTCAAGTGTCTGAGACCAGATTTGAAGTCAGGTCTTCCTGAACCCAGGGCTGGTGCTCTATCCACTGTGCCACCTAGCTGTCCCTACTTACTTTTAACAGGCAAGGAAACTGAAGGCAAAAGAGGTAAAGTGAGCTGACCAAGGTCATAAGTCTCACTTCTATTTTAAAGGGCAAGCAGTGGGTACCTGCCCTCTAATTCTATCAATTCTGATCAGAGAACTTTCCCATACCTTATAAAGGGCTAACAGAGATCTTAAGACCTTAACATCCTGTTATCTCTGTGATTTGCCCTCTGTTATTTCATCTGTAAATGCCCATCTGTAATTTCATCAAGTCCTCAACTCTTCATCCTGCTACTAGTCCCTCTCCCCACATATGCATGGTGCCTCCCTTGATAGATATCTAAGCTCTTTAAGGGTTGAGATGTTTTATTTTTTTTTTTTTATCTTCAGTGCCTTGAAAGTCTATTCATTGCTACAACCTACCTGTGTATGCTAATCCATCTGACGTTCTATAGAGATTCTCTGCCCTTATCTTTATAGGATTGTGGATTTTAAAACATACACACACAGACACATAGACACATACACACATCTGTTTGCTGCGGAGTACAGCAGGACCCGATCCATTGTGACATTTTTTCTTTCTTTTTTTTTTTTAGTGAGGCAATTGGGGTTAAGTGACTTACCCAGGGTCACACAGCTAGTAAGTGTTAAGTGTCTGAGGCCGGATTTGAACTCAGGTACTCCTGACTCCAGGGCCGGTGCTCTATCCACTGTGCCACCTAGCTGCCCCTTGTGACGTTTTTTTCTTAAAGATTAGAAAGTATTTTGTCAATTCTTATTTGTTAAAAAATCCTTGAGAAAGTTATTTCCCCTCTCTTGGCTTCAGTTTCCTTTTCTATAAAATGAGGGATTTGGACCAAATAGTTGCCAGAAACACTGAGTACATGGATCCCACATCCACGATTTAGTTTTTGTTTCAATTGTTGATGAAACAGCCCAGGCCCCATAGAGGCTGCCTCTTTGTGCGTTGTCAGAACAAATAAATAAACAATAATAGTCACTGTTGATAGACCCTTTATTTTAGAAAACTTTTTATGGGCTGAATATAATTAAACTGCAGAATGAAGTCATAGTCATGAGATGGAGGCTTTCTACTCTTAGTGTTCTGAAGGGCAAATAGTAATGATGATGGTGATGATAATGAATGAAAAGCATTTATTAAGCTCTTACTATAAGTAGGGCCCTGTGCTAAGTGTTGGGGAGAGAAGCAGAAAAAGCCAGACTGTCCCTCCTCCAAAGGAGCTCACATTCTAATGAGGGAGAAAACATACAATCAAGCAATCAATAAATGTATATTAAGTGCCTTTGATGTGCTTGGCACTGTGCTAATTGCTGGATATAATATATATATAATATATTATGTGTATATACAATCAGTTCTAGCTGTAAGTCAAATGGGAAGGCCCAGTGTGAATGTATAATAGCAAGGTACATGTTAATTTATCTTCTTTAACAGTTTCCATTGATAAAATCATATCCATTGAGCCATTGGACAGTGGCAAGGACTATATTGGTACAATTTTTTTCTCTTTTGTTTTTTTTTTTTAGTAGCTGTGTATTATTTAATGAGAGTAAGTAATTCTATCAGTGCACATATTTTAGACAAGTACTAAATATGGAGAACATGCTAGGGACAGGGCTGAAGAGGAAGGAGTATGAGAGGAGTCTTGATTACATTTGAGAAACTGCACAGCACTTTCAAAGACCTCAAAACAAACTAATCCCCCTGCTAATATTATACAGGGTGTCCCAAAGCTTTAGTGCAATCTGAAGCTTTAGCAGCTCCGAATCAAAAAATCTCCAAAGAATTAAAATATCAAGTGACTCAAAGGTTAATGGCACCATGGGAAGCAAGTGGTTGATAATGTGTCATTCAGGAAGTGTATAATCAGAAAAATCACCATGCCAGTCATGGAACAAGAGGAAGGGATAACTGATGGACAGCACACAGGCTATACTGCTACACAAAGAATATTTTGTTTTTGTTTTTGTGTGGGGCAATGAAGGTTAAGTGACTTGCCCAAGGTCACACTGAATGTCAAGTGTCTCAGACCAGATTTGAATTCAGGTCCTCCTGAATCCAGGGCCAGTGCTTTATCCCCTACTCTACCTAGCTGCCCCAAGAATGTTTTTTAAAGCCAAAAAAATAACAATAACGTAATGGAGAACTTTCAGTATATTGGGTAAATCCCATATAGAGTATTCACAAGAAGATACAGACATGGATGAGTTGTGACCTGTACTATTGTGGAGAAATACCCATTGACAATATCACAAATCTATAACACCATAAATTTATGATCCTATAAATAATGAGATCATAGAAATTCAGAGCTGAAAGCTAATTTACAGATAATCTAATCTAACTCCTCCTTTTGTAGATGAAAAATCAAGGTCTGGAAGTTAAGTACCATGCCCAAGGCCACACAGCCAGCAAGTAGAGGAATTTGAATTGAGACTGAGGTCTTTGGACTACCAATTCAGGGCCCCTTCCAAAATACTCATATTTTCTAAGAAAAGAAGACCTACAAGATTCTTGGTCTTCCTAGAATTGGAGTGATATTGGAAATCTTTTTAAAACTTAAGTTTATAAAATTTTTTGGTTCCTTTGCTTTGTATTCAAAATATGAGTGATATTTCAATTGTGTACCTTCTGAGATGATTGAGAATGTTCATTTTTGCCATGTCCTTGGTACATTTAAATCCAGTTTCTTTCTCCTGCTCTTAGTTACCTCCCTACTTGTGGCTCAGTATTCTCTAGTGTGAAATACAGGCTTATAGCCTCCTTTGTTAAAAGATATTCTATTCACAAACTCATGCTTTCAGTAATGCCCTAAGTGCTCACCAGTTAAGAAACATGATTGGATTTTATATTGTCTCCTTTAAACATGCTTTTTCTCTCCTTAATTTAAAGGCCAGGTTGACTGAAGAATGGTGCCACTTTCTGAGGACACAGCTTTACCTTTTATGTAAACCAAGTGGACAAATGGAGTTCCAGCCTGCCCAGTTATAGCCATTGAGAGGGGAATAGGACAGGGACACACACAACAGTTCTGCACATTCAGATCCCCCATAAATGTTATCCTCCAATTCTCTGTAAACTATAGTCCTTTTGTTAGAGACTTGCTTTTTTGTCCCCAGTGAATAAATGAATGGAAGAAGGAATTTATTAAGCACTTACTATGTAACAACCACTGTGCTGAGCATTAGGAATATTAATACAAAAGCAAAACCAGTCCCTGTCCTCAAGAAACGTGCATTCTAATAGGAGAGCAAACCATATAGTGTTCAGGGATGGATAGTTTAATTTGTAAAGTTAAAGACATAAGTGAATTGGGGCGGCTAGGTGGCGCAGTGGATAAAGCACCGGCCATGGATTCAGGAGTACCTGAGTTCAAATCCAGCCTCAGACACTTGACACTTACTAGCTGTGTGACCCTGGGCAAGTCACTTAATCCACATTGCCATGCAAAAGAAAAAAAAAAAGACAGTGAATTAAGCCATGGCGAAAGAGATTGACATAACCTTTCCAGGAGCAAAGACAATGTTCATTTGATTTGTCGTTCAAGAACTGGAAATAAGCTTGGAGTTCCGAATGCAGGGCTGGCAGATAGGGGTTAAATGTATTATATGGTAGCTGGTGAGATGGCCTGGGAATGAAATGTAGCTGGAGCTAATCCTGGATGTAGGGGACTGCTGAGATGACCATGAATCAGTAATCACTCTCCAAACTAGGGTTCCAAACATAAAAAGGGTAAAGTCTTTCAGAGGTTGGTTTCTGATCTGGTTGGCCTGGAATTTGGTGCGATGACTAGACAGTAGTGAAGCAAAGCGTGACTGTGGCCTCAAGAAGGAAGCTTCAGAAAAATAGCAGTAACAGCTGATCTGTAGTGCCTAGAGAGTTTCATTGAACAGCCCTGTGACATAGGTATTATAAGATCTCTTTTACAGATGTGGAAATTGAGTCTAGTTTTAGAAACAGACTTCAAACCACGGTGTTAATGATGGTTAAATCAAAAGAGCTATCCACTGCACCAGGTTGCATCCCTAAGAAGAAAAAGACTAGTAATGATTTCTTAGCTACTGTAGGGCAGGTAAAGAGAGAGAGAGGGAAGAGAAGGGACTGGATTTAGATGCCAAAGACCTAGGTCAAATAGGGATCTCAAAGAGACACTTTGTGGGAAAAGGGTTTAGATGTGAAGATGTAGAAATAAAACAGGAACTGGGCAGCTTCTCGGGCATAGGGAAGGACTGCACTGGGGATATAGGAAAACCACTAACCTGGGACTTTGGGGGTATTTACACATAATGGCTAGGAATCAAAAAACATTCTCTCTGGCTTCTACAATTTCTAGTCATCTTCTAACCCCTTAGGTTACCTTCTGTTCAAGAAAATGGACAGTGTGTAGACATTCTATTCTTTAACCTCTCTTAAAGAACAAACCCAGAAAAAAAGGGATTTTAAGTAACCAAGGGAAAAATTGACCTACCAAACTTCTTGATTGTATTAGTTTAAACACATGCACTCCAGATGGGGAAAAAATTCAAGATGTAGATACAATACTTCAAAATCAGTAATCTTGAATATTTCATTAAATCATCTGATTGTGTAGCCACCAAATTTCCATTTTCATTTTTAAAGAAAATTAACTATTTTGCTATAGAATAAGAGAGCATATCTCCTCTTACTAACTCCCTGCCCTTCACCTTCACACCCAGAAATCTTAGAGAACTTTCTGTGGATCTTTCCTTTGCCCATAATCATGCTAATGCCCCCATACCCAATTAGGTTATAAGAATCTTGAGGGCAAGCACTGTGTGGATTTTCATTTTTGTATTCTCAGTATCATGCACTTAGTATAGACGTCATAAATGTTGAAGTAAATAGGAATAAAGCAGAAAAGAAGAGGAGAGAGGAATTTAGGAAAGGAGGAAGAGAGCAAAGGAGGAAGATTCTTATCACTATAACAAGAGTTCCAACATTAATCTCAAGGCTATTATGAAAATCAAATGAGATAATGCATGAAACAGTGTGGTATACCCCCTTCCCTCTAGGAAGAGCAGTGGACTTGAAGTTTGGACACTTGAGTTGAAATCCTGGCTCCAGCATTTACTAGCTGTACAATCCTTTGTAAGTTATTGAACTTCAACTCCCAATTTTATCTGTAAAATAAGGAACCTGATGATATTATAACTTCTGGATGTCCCTATTACTGTCAATGGAACTACCATCCTCACAGTCACCCAGGCTTTCAATTTATGCCATCTTTGACTTCTTACACTTCTTTTCTCTCCATATCTAATCTGTTGTCAAGTCTTACTGATTTTACCTTTGTAACATCTCTTGTATACCTCCCCTTCTTCCCTCCAATACAGTCATCACTCTGGTACAGGACCTCATCACCTCATTCCTGGACTAGTGCAGTAGTCTAGTTGGCCTCCTTACTTCAAGTCTCTCTGTATTTCAGTCCATCTTCCACTCAGATATTAAAGTGATCTTAAAGTGCTGACCTGACCATGTCACCTCCCACCCCCTAATTCAGTAAACTACAGTGGCTCCATATAACCTCTGGGATCAAATATAAAATTCCCTTCAATGTTCACAGACCTTCATAATCTAACTCACTCATGTCTTTTCAGTCTTCTTGTACCTTACTCACTCAATGCATACTCTTTGATCTAGTGATATTGGGCTCTTTGCAGTTCTTTGTACAAGATACCATCTTCCAACCATCTCCATGAATTTGCACTGTCTTTCTTCCATAAATGGATTTCTCATCTTCTCTGTCTCCCTGTCTGTCTCTCTATCTTTGTCTCTCTATGTCTTTGTCTCTGTCTCTCTGTCTCTGTCTGTCTCTCTCCTTCTCTGACTATTTGCTTCCCTGGAAGCCTTCAAGTACCAGCTCAAAATCCCATCTTCTATAAGAAGCCTTTCCTGGGGGCAGCTAGGTGGTGAAGTAGATAAAGCACTGGCCCTGGATTCAGGAGGTCCTGAGTTAAAATCTGACCTCAAACACTTGACATTTACTAGTTGTGTGATGCTGGGCAAGTCATTTAACCCTCATTGCCCCACAAAAACAAACCAAAACCAAAACCAAAACGAAAACCCCAAAACCCTTTCCTGATCCCTCTCAATGCTTTGCTAATCCCTCTATTTATTACCTCTGGTGGTTTATCCTATATATACATACATATATACATATACATATACATACATATATATATGTGTATATATATATGTGTGTGTGTGTGTGTGTATATATATATATATATATATATATATATGTATCTTATTTGTACATAGTTGTTTGCATGTTGTGTTCCCATTAGTTTTTGTTTTGTTTTGTTTTGTTTTGCAGGGCAATGAGGGTTAAGTGACTTGCCCAGGGTAACATAGCTAGTAAGTGTCAAGTGTCTGAGGCCAGGTTTAAACTCAGGTACTCCTGAATCCAGGGCTGGTGCTTTATCCACTGTGCCACCTAGCTGCCCCGTTCCCATTAGATTTTAAGCCTCTTAAGAACAGGGACTGTCTTTATAGTCCCAGCAAATAGCACAGTACCTGACAGGTAGTAAGTTATTAATAAATATCATTTGACTGATGAACTGCAGCACCTGGATTCAGTAACATCTGTGTTCTAATTCTGCCTCAAGATTACAGTTTCCTTACTTGCAAAATGGTGATAATAAAGGCCCCTTTATAGCAATGTTAATGTGAGATCAAATAAAAAAATAGGATAAAGTAATCTATCAATGTTAGCTATTTATTATTATTATTATTATTATTTTTTTTAGTGAGGCAATTGGGGTTAAGTGACTTGCCCAGGGTCACACAACTAGTAAGTGTTAAGTGTCTGAGGCCGGATTTGAACTCAGGTACTCCTGAATCCAGGGCCGGTGCTTTAACCACTGCGCCATCTAGCTGCCCCAGCTATTTATTATTAATAATTATTTCTAGTACTTATGTTTAGGTTTTTCCCCAAACTTATATCCCAGATGGAAAAAAAAGAATCTGGAAATAGAAACAGGTAGTAGATGTACTAAGTTTTCATCTCCATTATGTCTTATGGCCTCTTTGCATCTGACCAGTGACCCTTTCAAGCAGTGACTGTATGAAACAGCCTCTCTTAAGATTTGCACAAATGTCAGACCTGGGGCAGCTGATGGGCAAGTCTTTCACAGAGGGGCTACATTTTTCTGAGCTGCCTCTATCTTAAAAGGTCAAATGATGCCAGGCTGTGAGTCATAAGCTGCTAATAGGAAAAAAAAAGGAAAGGTAATTTCAATTTTTCATTTTTGCTTTTCCCTTATTAAGCCCATCTGCAGCACTGGAACCCTTCGGAGTTTTATGTTATTGAGAGAACTGGATTGGAGGCTCCTGGCTCTTTCCTTCTCCATATGCCATTTAAGCCTACAGTGCCCTGCTTGATTCTATCCTGAGACTGCCTATCAACATGTGGATTTGTGCGAGGTAGCTTAATTTCTGGCTCTAACCAGAGACTTTAAAAAGTAAAGTTAAATCAAATTTACTAATTTGTAGCCCTGTGCAATACTAGAACATTACCTTCCCAGACTATAATTAGGGATGTGTGCCATGTGTTGCAGAAACCCATTCTCCATGGCACTAGAATCCAGTGCCACGTGGGATGGAATCCTATCCTTATGTACCTCCAAGGCATCGTTACTCAGATGAATATTTTGTCACATATACTACCAGGGTAGAGTATTGGCACCAAAATAGGACCACCTGGGTTTTACTACCAAATACTTCAGACACATACTCATTAAGTGACCCGGGACAAGTCACTCAAATTTTCTCAGTTGCAATTTCTTCATTTGTAAAAATGGAACCCATACCTTTCCAGGTTGTTGTGGGGCTTAAATGGGATTTTGTACATACAGAGTCACATATACACACTCACACACAAACACATATTCTCTATCTCTCCATTTATACATATACATATGTGTGTGTTATCTCATTTGATTCTCCCCACAACTCATGAAACCAGTTGTGAATGGATTACCACTGAATTGTCATGAAGAACAAATTTCACACACACACACACACACACACACACACACACAAATGAGGGAGACAGAATGTACTTTGCAAACCTTAAGACACTATGTAAATATCAGCTCTGGCATATTTATTTTGAGGGGTGGCGGAGTTAAGTGACTTGCCCAGGGTCACACTGCTAATGTTTGAAGCCAGTTTCGAACTCAGGTACACCTGACTCTAGGACCTGTGCTCTATCCATTGTGTCACCTAGCTGCCCATTACAGCATTTTTAAAAAATAGAGGACAATATGAAATATCTCCTTGGAAAAACAGCTGACCTGGAAAATAGATCCAGGAGAGATCATTTGAAAATCATTGGACCACTTGAAAACCTTGACTAAAATAAGAGTTTAGATATCATCTTCCAAGAAATTGTCAGGGAAAATTGCCCTGACATTCTAGAAGTAAAAGGTAAAATGGAAATCGAAAGAAGCCACCTATCACCTCCTGAAAGATATACCAAAAGGAAAACTCCCACAATATTATAGCCAAATTCCAAAGATCCCAGATCAAGTAGAAAATATTGCAAGCAGCTAGAAAAAAGGAATTCAAATACTGTGGAGCTACAGTAAGGATAACACAAGATCTATCAGCATCTACATTAAAGGACTGGAGGGCATGGAATATGATATTCGAGAGGGCAAAGGAACAGGGATTACAGTAAAAAATCACCTACCCAGCAAAACACTGAGTATATAATCTTTCAGGGGAAAAATGGGACTTCAGTGAAAAAGAGGACTTTCAGGTTCCTCAATCAAAGACTTGGTGATCATTTGTCTGGTATTTTGTAGAGATTCTTTTAAGGAATGAGTTGGGTTAGATGGACTTCCAAGTTCCCTTTCAACCCTCAGGTTCATAAGTCCATTCTTATATTTTTCTTCATTGTGCTTGAAACATCACATTAAAAGCTTTAGCTCCCTCACAAGCCCTAGAAGGCAGTGACAACATCAAGCAGCTGTTGTTTAAGTCTGAGCATAGTTCCAAGAGTCATGCTGCTTTGGTTCTAGCCCAGTATCTTCTGCTAAATTGCTGTATGAAATTGGTAAAGTCACTTCACTTTTATAGGGATGTTTCTTTATCTGAAAAATGAGGGAGTTGGGCATTAAGATGCCTTCTAGCTCTTCTACTTTGTGACTTTCTGATTTTGTGACAATATGCTAAATTCCAGATACTTAAAAAAGAATAAAAAGTAAATTCAATCTATTCATTTTGAGTCCTGTTGATTTGCATAGTGCAGTGCAGTTAGAAAGCACTTTCATATCCATTATCTCATTTTGTCCTCATGACAACGCTCTCTATAAGGGAGGTGGGATGAAGATAATAGTGGTAATCCATTCAATACCTGCTTCATGAGGTGGTGGAGAGAATCAAATGAGATAATGGATTTAAAGAACTATATAAATACAAGATACTATTATTGTGATCATTACTCGGAATCTTCCTGTAAAGTCCTACACCACTGCCTCATTGTGGTGTGGTGGTGATCATGGGCTCTTAAAAGCAATGCCAACTGAGCACACAAGCCCTGGCAGGTCCTATCAACCTGGAAAGGTGTTAGCAGCAGACAGATGGTGTGTCTCTTGTCCAGGGAATGAGCTAGCAATGTTCAGAGAAGGTCCTCATTAGAGAGTTCATCACCAGGTAACATATTTTTGTGGATGGTAGTGGTGGTGGTGATGATGAATAGTGACTCACGATGCCACTTCCCAAGGTATGAAGGGATGGATATCAACAGTGCTGGCAAAGGAAGTGCCCACACCAGAGAAACTGAAAATCTTCTGAAATTCTAAAGTAAAAAATAGGAACAATAACAATGTCACAATAATCCCAAATACACAGAATCTCAGGGTTGGAAGAGATTTGAGGTTATGTTGTCCAGCTGGTATATGACATGGAAATTTCCTCTACCACATCACCAACAAGTGTTCATCTAGTGTCCATTTGAAGCTCTGTAGCAAAAGGGAACCCAGTTCTAGCTGAAACTACTTATTCTACCCTGAGGGAAGCTATGATTACTAATTATCAGTCAACAAACATTATAAAATACTTGCTGTGTACCAATCACTGTGTCAGATGGTAGAGATACAAAGACAAAAACAAAACAGCCTCTGCCAACAAGGAGTTTGCATTTTGTTGAAGGAAGCAGAACATACATATAAATATATACAACACACATGTCAAACCAATACAGAGTGAAGACATAATGACAGAATCAGATCTCATGATTAAAGGAAACAAGCATTTATTTATCACCAGATACTATGCTAAGTACTTTACATATATGCATTTGATCTTGCAAACAACCCCAGGAGGCAGGTGTTATTATCGTCCCCATTTTACCATAGTGAAAACCAAGGAAGCAAGGAAGATGATTTACTCAGTGTCATATAGCTAATAAGTTTCTGAGACCAGATTTGAACTCACTTCTTGCTGATTCCACTCCCAGCAATCTCTCTACTACACCACCTCTGCAGCATCTCATTTGTGAAAAGAATGAGATGGGTCAAGGCAAGCTTTATCTTTTTTTAAAATTTATTTCTTTTAAAATTTATTTCTTTTTATTTTTCCCAATTACATGCTAAGATAATTTTTGAGTTTCAGACTTTTCTCCCTCCCCGTCTTGCAACCAACATGCAATTTGATGTAGGTTATACATTACAATCATGTTAAACATATTTCCACCTTAGTCATGTTGTAAGAGCTTAATCAGAACAAAAGAAAAATATACAAGAAGTAATAAAAAAGAAAAATAAAAAAGCAACAACAAAACTGAAAATAGTATGCTTCAATCTGCATTCAGACTCCATAGTTCTTTTTCTAAATGTGGAGAGCAGTTTCCACCATAAGTCTTTTGGTATTGTTTTGGATCTTTGTATTACTGAGAAGAGTTAAGTCAATCACAAGTTGATCATCACACAATATTCAATGTTGTTGATACTGTGTATAATGTTCTCTTGGTTCTGCTCATTTCCCTCAGCATCAATTCATGTAAGTCTTGCCAGGTTTTTCTGAAATCCATCTGCTTATCATATCTTTCAGCACAATAGTATTCCATTACATTCATATACCACAACTTGTTTAGCCATTCCCCAGTTGCTGGGCATCCCCTCAATTTCCAATTCTTTGCTACCACAAAAATGGCACCTTTTTGTATGAGTGCGTCCTTTTCCCTTTTTTATGATCTATTTGGGATATAGACCTAGTAGTGGTATTGTTGGGTCAAATGGTATGCACAGTTTTGTAGCCTTTGGGGCATGGTTCCAAATAAGGCAAACTTTTCTGATAGTACTTAATGACTTCCTCTTTTTGAATTAGTGGCAGGATTCTGGTAGCAATGGGCATCTTAAAGTTGTAGGACCTTTGACATGCTGTGTGGGCCTTGACATTCCTTGCTGTGGAAGCACTTCCACCACCTCCTTATGTGATACCCTGGAGCCAGTTTGTGTTTGGAGAGTTTGAGGCCAGGGAGGATACCACTTCTGTAGGTATAGCTTTCCAATCTACCCTTCTTTATAAAACTATCAAGAGAACAACTGCTATCTTAAGCCTAAACGGCTTCAGCAAGTTAAGAATCCATTATTTAATAACCCATGGAAGCTGAGGTTGTCAAATTCAATTTCTGTCCTGTTTCTACATTTGAACATGTCTGCTATTTCTTTGTGTTTAGAGCCCAGGTCTTTCCAACAATTTTCGTGCAGAGGTAAGACTGGATAGGGAGACTCATTCCTCCTCTAATCTTCAAAGCCCTTTGCCAATGGAGTGTTGAGAAGTCTAGCAGGTGGAAGGTGAGTTAGGCATGGTATAAGGAGCCATTGCCAACCCAAAGCTGGATGGCTCCCCAACAGTTCTCCCACTTTGTGAGCCAGCATGGGTTTGATAATATGGTAGGCCATAGAGACCTTCACCCCCCAGAAATGTCACCAGTTACCATGTTGCTTAAATCAGAAACTTAGTCCTAGAGACCTTAAAACTTTCATTCCTAGAACTCCCAACCCAGGGCCTTGTTGTGCAGACTGGTGGTTGTCTCAGTCACCCAGTGCGTTTCTTATATGTTCTAGCTATGCTTCATTTCACTCCCTGGGCATCTCACCAGCCAGCCTGACTCTGGTCTGTCCAATCAGCTCTCTATATTTTCTCCTGGAAATGGTGTGCCAATATATTCTCCCATGGCTCTGTTCCCCAACCCTATAACTTTCCAAATGAATATCGCCTGCCAAGAACTCCCCTATACATAGCATCTCCTCTATTTTAGACTGTGAGTTCCTTGCCTGAAGGTACTATCTTTGCCTTTTTATTTTTATCCTCACAGCTTAGCACAATGTTTGGCACATAGTATGCACTCAATAAACTTCTTCGGTCATACATTCGTAGTAGTACCAAAGGACTTTAAATTGAAAGAGACTTTAGAGATCATCTCATTCTAATGACCCTTCATTTGTAGATGAGGAAATTGAGAACCAGAGGTGTTAGTGTTAAGCCTAAGTTTCCACAGGTAATAAGTGGCAGAGCCTCAGTGCAAACATGGGTCTTCTAATTTCATATCCATGATTCTGTCCATTGTGTTTGTTGTTGTTTAGTCTTTTTGAGTAAACATTTGGGGTTTACTTGGAAAAGATACTGGATTGGTTTTCCATTTCCTTCTACAGCTCATTTTACAGTTGAGGAAATTGAGGCAAACAGGATTAAGTATCTTGTCCAGGGTCACACAGCAAGTAAGCATCTGAGGCCAGATTTGAACTCAGGAAGATCAAGCCTTCCTGACTCCAGACCTGGAGCTCTATCCACTGTACTAACTAGCTGCCTAGTAATTTTCATACTTCTCATCTGATCATAAGATCATCAACCTAATTCTACAAGGAATCTTAGAAGCATCTAGACCAATTCTGTCATTTGTAGATGAGAAAGCAAGCTCAGTGTAGTTAAGTGGTTTATGCAACCCTCAGAGATTGGATCGGATTTGAACTCAGAGGTCTTGGACTCTGGAGCCAGTTGTCTTCCCACCCTTTATAATGCTAAAAAAATGCCTTGTACATCCATATATAGTAATTATATTATCAGTAGCAGCAGGTTAAGGAAGCAAATAATGGCAAAATATGATTAATGTACTTAAGGATTTGTGGACCCCTTGAAGTAGCTCTCCTTTCCCCAGGTGTCTGTGGCCAATGGATTGGAAATTGCTATGCTGTATCATTACCTAGAGGAATGAACTTTGATAACACAGGTAATTGATATAGCTATTCTGAGAAAATAATCTGCTGTGATGACATGGCTGGAGTCCACTAGAGTGCTTCAGGCTAGATTATGGCTTGGTGGAACTGATAGCTTGTCACCTCTTATCCATACCTTCTTTCTTAGAGTCAGAAAAACCTGAGTTTTAGTCTTGCCTCTTCCATGAGCTGGCTGTGAGACCATGGGTAAGTCACTTCCCTTCCTATGACTCAGTTTCCTCATCTACAAAATTAGAATCATGGCTATGATCTCTAGAATTTCTTTCTAGTCCTAAAATTCTGTGCTTCTTATATGGAGACATTTACAAGTAAGAGTATTTCTCATTCATATGGTTCATTCATTGCCAAAGGGCTTCCAAAACTATCGTCACTGGAGAGAGATGCCAGGGATGACTTATTTGGGGGTGAAATAATTATTGAAATGAGTGTTGATGCATGTTTTGACTTTCCTGAAGAAGTAATTCTGTCTTCTCTAGTTTAAGTAATTACATTTGTTTCTAAATAAAGTGAAAGGAACTATAGTTGTCAGTGAATGCATAGAGCTGACTTCTCCATTTACATAGCAGCAGGCGGAAGAAAATTTAAAGTTAATTATGATATTCTAAGCAGAATTACTGCAAGGTGTTTTATACTCACTCAACTGTGCTGGTGCTATTAGGCACCTTGTGAGGCAGGACAAATTAGGAGAGCTGATCAGTACCTCTGGGGTAGAGGGATACAGGGACTCAATCTGTTGGAACATCAGCTCCAATCCATCCCAGCACCATCTTTTGGCCTACAGAAATGATTGGTTGTGCTGGAATTCTTTCCTGGGTCACAGTCCATTCTCCCACTGGCATCTTGTCAAAATAGCTTTCCTGAGGTCTATGCATTGATGGATTCAACTCCAATTAATCTGAAGTTTTGCCTCTGTGAAATGCCCCATTCTAGGGACACAGAGATGAAGCCCTTGTATGCCATGCAAACTTGATCGAGTCCGGGGCAAGATCCGGATAAAGTGCTATATGAGGTACCATAAATGAAAAATAATTTTGAAGGGTCTGAGAAAGCTTCATGGAGGAGAAAGTAGTATTTAAGGTATTCTTTACATGACTGCTAAATTTCAACAGGAAATGGAGGAGGAACTTTCCAGGCCTAGGAAAATAGTGTAAGCAAAGGCACAGAAGTGAGAAAAGTTGAGTTATATGTGAAGGGCATTGAGGCATCTGCTTTGCTTGGAATGTGTAATGAAGGATAGAAAACTGAAGAGGTACCCCAGATTCACAGACATTAAGAGTTGGAAGGAATCTTGCTGCCCACCACTCCAACTCATACTCAAAAGGAATCTATGGTAAGTTAGATTGATCTTTTAATACCAATTTCATGATGTTTTTAGTTCTATTTTTTGTTCCAAATTCTCTCCCTCTCTCAAATCCCTCCCTTAGTCACTGAAGAAGACAAGAAATATGATTATACATAGGTAATTATGGCATATATCATACTTATGTAATTATTATGTATATTATATATGTATATTCATTATGATTTATTATGTATATATTTCCACTATATGTATGAAGTCATGAAAAATACATTTCCACATTATCCTTATACCCTCTCTCCAACCCCCAATCAAGACAAAAAAGGGGAAATAATGCTTCATTCTGAACTCTGAGTCCATCAGTTCTCTAAATGGAGGTGGGTAGCATTTTACATCATGAGTCCTTTGGAGTTGTGGTGGATCATTGTAGTGATCAGAATTACTAGTAAATCTTTTGTACTTGATTATCATTACAGTATTGCTGTTCCTGTTTACACTATTCTCTTGGTTCTGCTCATTTCACTTTACATAAGTTCCTTTGAGTCTTCCCAGGTTTTCTTAAAACTTTCACCTTCACTTGAATGCCATTTTGAAGAGTCTGGGCTTTAAGAGGAAATGGGGAACCATTGAAGGGTTTTGAGTAGAGGATGCCATGACCAGCTTGAGCAACAGAATTTCAGTGTTGCTGAATGGATATGGATTAAAGAATATGGGAAAAATTGAAAGATCCTCTGGTGGATCTCATCAGGACTGCATCTTAGAATGGGCCAAGATGACTTTCCTATGGAATGCTAGCAGATGAAAAAGTGAAAACAAATAGTAGAAAGTTTCCTTTCAGCTTTCCCCATCTTTCTTTTGAAAACCTGGCTTCTTTCTGCCCAATTTGCTTCCCTAGATTGTTATAGTAAACAACCCCTACACTTCCCAGACAACCTCACCAGGGCTTTAGGCTTTCTCAGTGATAAGAACGGAGAATCAAATCATAAGATCATTGACTTTCAAGGTGAAGGCAACCATAGAGGTCCCAAAGTCTATTTTACAGACAAGATAACTGAACTCCAGACAGATTGTGACTCATTCAGGTCTAGACAACTTTTAATGGCAGAGTCAGCATCCAAACTCAGGCCTTCTGACTTCAAAACTAGTACTGTTTGCTCTTTCCACTGCAGTACACTGCCTCCTCTTCTGCCCGGCCTAGTGAAAGAAAGATGCAGAAGGGGACAATCCACTGGCCGCAGGGGAAGAGAGAACAGATAGACCTGATCCCCAATACCAGTAGTAAAGAAGAAAGTGCTGGGCAGAGCCAGTATGGCAATAAAGGAGCATCCCTATTAGGGAGACTTGATTGCCCCTGGGCCAGATGGACTTTTACACCATTTTTTAAAACCCCATTAACAAGGATTTAATTTCTCCCTACTCAGAACCCTTTAGGTAGAAGAAGTGTCTGAGTTTCAAAGAAAGAAAGACCACTTTGACTAGGGTAGATAAGGCCAAATCTATTTATTCTTTCATCAGGTGTTGACTATACATGCCATAGATAAGCCCAAACTAGTGACAGTCATGTCTAACTATTTGCTGCAGCAACCAGCAGGATGCCAGGAATGACTTTTTCTAGATGGCTGGAATTGGAAGGTGGGAGAGGAGATCCCCAGAAGTACTGGACAGTCTGACTTGAATTTCAGGGTATTGGTGGGGGCCTCTAGGGGGTTGGTGAATTTGGGATCACAGAGGAATCCAATCTGTGCCGTGAGGATTGCTCCTTTATGTCACCCTCCATGATAGCTCTCTCTCATATCTGCAGGTTTGGTGAATGTGTCTTCCCCACATATAGAATCCACAAAACTGACAAAATTCTTCAACCACAAAATGGCAGTAATTCTAGCAATTCTTTCCCCACCAGGCCATCAGGAGGAAAATGCTTTGTAAACCTCAAAGTCCCACTCAAAGAGGTGTCATTCATGTGAACCATCCTTGGTATCCCCAAAACTTAGTCCAGTCCCTTGTACTTAACACATCCTGTTGACCATTAGAAAAGTGTTAGATGACTAACATTTACATTATGACTTTGATATGGTCTAAAGGAGACATTCACAGACCCTCAAGAGGGCTAGAAAGCATGATTTGTCAGGGAAGGCAAGAAGAGTATCCCGAATCCATGCTTGAAATCCTACCCGACATCACTGTAGTGAAGCAGGATGAACATGACCACCCATTGAGGGAAAAACAGGAGGTGCTAGGGAGAGTCCTTGCCAGGCTTTCCAAGGACAGAAGGTTTGAGAGGATATTGGATTGATGAAACCTCCTCCTATGTGTGAACCAGTTGTTTGCTTGTTATGACAACACCAACACCAACACCACTAACAGCACCACCAATACCAACAACAGCCAACCACCTCTCATTTGTATAGTACTTTCTATTTGCCAGATACTGTGCTAAATGCTTTATAATTATTATATTATTTGATGTTCACAACAACCCTGGGAGGTAGATACTATTATTGATCCCCCTTTTATAGAAACAGGAATTAAATGGAATGCCTAGATTCACACAGCTAGTATCTAAGGTCAAATTTGAACCCGGGTCTAACTAACTCCAGGCCCAGTGCTCCCTCCACTGTACCACTGAGGCATTGGTCATGATACAAGTTATTACAGGTCCCTCCTTCTTGAATATGTGGTGGTCTACTGGAATGAGTGCTGGCAACAAGGAGAAATAGTTGTATAGAGAGGTGAGCCCTAGGAAAGTAAGAGAAATCTAAGTTCCAATCTTACTTTTTTTTTTTGTGAGGCAATTGGGATTAAGTGACTTGCCCAGGGTCACACAGCTAGTAAGTGTCAAGGGTCTGAGACCGGACATGAACTCAGGTCTTCCTGAATCCAGGGCCAGTACTCTATCCATTGTGCCACCTAGCTGACCCTCCAATCTTATCTTAACTAGCTTAGCAGCTATTTGGTCCTGGCAAGTCACTTACCCTCCCACAAACTCATCTATAAGATCAAGTTAATAATAGCATATGTTTTACAGGGGTGCTGTCAAGATCAAATAAGAACATGTAAAGTTTTTTTTTTCAAACCTTCAAGCAATATATAAATATTAGCTATTATTTTGCTCTTTGGAATCAGGAGAGACATTAAAATCCTGACTGACATTTACTAGCCATGTGAACTTGGTCAACTTCCTTAAACTTTTTGAGCTTCAGGTCCCTCTTTTGTAAAATGGAGATAAAATAGAATTTTTTTTAAGTGGCATGGCCCTTTGTCTAGATCAGATATGCTTTCATACTACACCTGGTTGTGGGTCAGAGGAGTAGGCTAGGTTCATAATAAAAAAGAAAAAAAGAGGCCATAAATATAGTCCTTCTCTGGGGGATGTGCAAGGCAGTGAATAGAGCTAACAGAAGTCATGCCCGCTCTTCCTAAGCCTTTCACTTTATTTCTATTATATTTTATTGCTGTTTTCTTTTTTTATATTACTCATACTTCCCAGTGACTCTTCCCTCCTCAATTCAGCCTTCCTATATACAAATACGTACATGCATACATTGCTTTTTAAGTATTTTATTATTTTCCAGTTACATATAAGGATAGTTTTCAACATTTGTTTTCACAGGATTTTTAGTTTCAAATTTCTCTCCCACCATCCCTTCCTTCCCTCCTCCCCAAGATGGAAATCAGTCTGATATAGGTTATATATGTATAATCACATTAACCGTATTTCTACATTAGTCATCTTGTGAAAGAAGAAGCAGAGCACAAGGAAAAAAATCTCAAAAAAGAAGGGAGAAAACACTCCAAAAGTAGAAACAGTATGGTTCAATCTGCATTCATAATCCACAGTTCTTTTTTCTGGATGTTGAGAACATTTTCCATCATGAGTTCTTTGAAACTGTTTTGAATTGTTGCACTGCTGATAAGAGCCAAGTCTGTCCCCATTGTTCATCACACAATGTTGCTGTTATTGTGTACAATGTTCTCCTGGTTCTGCTCCTCTCAGTCAGCATCAGTTCATGTAAGTCCTTCCAGGTTTCTCTGAATTCCTCCTGTTCATCATTTCTTACAGAACAATAGTATTCCATTATATTCATATACCACAACTTGTTTAGCCATTCCCCTATTGATGGGCATTCCCTTACTTTCCAATTCTTTGCCAGCACAAAGAGAGCTGCTGTAAATATTTTTGTACATGTGGGTCCTTTTCCCTTTTCTATGATCTCTTTGGGATATAGACCTAGCAGTGGTACCACTGGGTCAAAGGGTATGAACAGTCCCACAGCCCTTTGGGCATAGTTCCAAATTGCTCTCCAGAATTGTTGGATCAGTTCACAGCTCCACCAACAATGCATTAGTGTTCCCATTTTTCCACAGCTTCTCGACATTTATTATTTTCTTTTTTTGTCTTATTAGTCAATCTGATAGGTGTGAGGTGATACCTCAGAGTTGTTTTAATTTGCATTTCTTTGATCAATAGTGATTTAGAACATATGCATACATTATTGTTTAGTCATTTCTGACTCTTCATGACCCCATGGGCCAGCTGTCAAGGGGATTTTCTTAGCCAAGATACTGGAGTAGTTTGCCAATTCCTTCTTCAGCATAGTTCACAGTTGAGGAATAGAGGCAACCAGGATTAAATGACTTTTCAGGGACACATAACTAGTAAGTGTCTGAAATAAAATTTGAACTCCATGCCCAGTGTTCTATCAACTTTGCCACCTAACTGCCCCACAAATAAATTTACAATTAAGCAAAACAAAACAAAAACCCCAAGACAAAACACAGATACATTGTCTACGTCATGAAAATATATGACAATTCTATACTTATAATTCACTATCTTTTTGTTGAGAGATCACTTTCAAGTCCCCTGAAGTTCTGCTTAGTATTGATCAGAATTCTGAAGTCTTTTAGGGATTGTTTTTCTTTACATCATTGTAGCCGTTGAAATTGGGGAGCTAGGTGGCATGGGGGATAAAGTGCCAGGCCTGGAGTCAGAAAGACTCATCTACCTGAGTTCAAATCTGGTCTCACACTTACTAGCTGTGTGACCCTGGGCAAGGTATTTAACCCTGTTTGCCTCAGCTTCCTCATCTGTAAAATAAGCTGAAGAAGGAAATGGCGAATCACTTCAGTATCATCAAGAAAATCACAAATGGAGTCACAAAGAGTTGGATACAAATAAAAAAAAAAAGAGACCAAGTCATTGAATTAATTTTTTTCTAGTTCTATCTGCTTTGTTCTGCAGCAGTTCACACATATCTTTCCAGGTTTCTCTAATTTCTTCCTATTCATCATTTCTTATGGCTCAGTATTACCACATTACATTCATACGTAACTCTCATTCTATGTATGGATTCCTTTTAAGGAATTACGATCATCTATTGGCAAGACTGTGGCATGTACTCTATGAAGGCCTTTATGTCCTGAAGGGAAGTGAAGAAGGTGAGGTATTAGGTCCTCTGTATAAAATGAATGTAATGCCTATTTAAAGAGCTCCAGCTATTCTTACCCTGTCCACATTGCCCTAAAACCTTATCTAGGTTGGCACCTGGGAGAAAACTTTGGTTTATCACTCACCTCCAATATACCACTTGGAATAGCACAGTATATGCTACATGATGCTGAGACGCTCTCCAGAAACAAATGAGAGAAGACAGACAGGGGCACTTCAGCATGGCAGGGAGAGCCACACTGGAGGAGTTCTGTTTATGTGGGAAAGGAATGTAGAAAGCTGGCATCACTCTTAAATAACTCTTTGCCTTTGATGTGCACGTTTGATGCTGCCTTTTTATCTTTCCTGGAGGAAAGGTGCAATTGCATTTGAAAATAAACAAGAAAAACAAAGGCTTACCAAAAATAATAAGTAAATAAATTATAGCTATAAGAATTCCAATTGTGGATATCCTGTACATTGCTTTGTGTATGTATGAATGTATATGAGTAAGTATATAATAAGCATGTATGTATATATGTATACTATATAATGTTATATATTAAACAATATGCCATATACCCTGTTATGTATATATGTATACATATAGCCACATTGTGGGGCTTGGGGACATGACATGCCCACAATATAGAAAATTCATGTAAATATTTTTGTCTTTCCTTTGTGCCAGATAAGAAATAGAAATTATTATGGTATTAAAAGATAAAACATGTTGAAATTATATAATACTATAGTTATATTTTATGCATTTCTGAGTTTCTAAACTTTTTCTACTGGTCTTCACATGTCATCTGCGGCTTCTGAAAAACTTCCTCCAAATTCCCATTTAATTTCTTATGCTGATCTGCAATATATTGAAACCACAGTGGGGAAAGTTGATATGGAAGGAATAACTGTACTCTGTATGCGTGTTTTACAATGTTGTGTAAAATATCATATGTATCATACATATATATTATACAATATATACACTATACATTCTTATTGTGGGCATTGAAATTAGCCTCATGCTCTACAAGTGAAGCTTCCCCTCCCCCTCTACTTCAGCTGTGGGGGGCCTCTGAGCCGGCTAAGCTGTGCTGATGAAAAACCCCAGACCAAGGCACCACCGTGCGCACAGCGGGGAGGCACACAAAACCCCTCAGAGACACTGGAGTTTGCTTCACCCACCCCCCAGCTTGGCTCGGGGAGCACAGGCTCAGCTGAACCTTGGGGCGGCCAGCCCCAGATTTCACCTGAGAGAAAAAGTTAATAAAAGGGGACACTAGAGATGCTGAGGGGGGTGGTAAACACAGAGGAGACGGAGAAAAAGCTATGCTGGGGGAACCCAGGTGGATGCCAGAGGACTAAAATAATGCAAGGAGAAGCAGGTCTGTGAGAGAGAGACGCAGGGGTTTAGCATGTCAGTACAGAGAGGAAAGTTAGACACAGGGGGGTCAACAAACTGAAAGGGGCTTGGAGTTAGAAGTTGACTATCCTCTCTTTATTGGACTACAGGGCCTCCCAGGTCCCCTCCAGCTCTAAATCTATGATTCCATGAACCATAGGACTTTCCCCAGCACTTAGCATAACATTTTGCATGTATGAACTTCTTTTTTTTTTTGTGGGGCAATGAAGGCTAACTGACTTGCCCAGGGTCACACGGCTAGTAAGTGTCAAATGTCTGAGTACAGATTTGAACTCAGGTCCTCCTGAATCTAGGGTTGGTGCTTTATCCTCTATGCCACCTAACTGCCCAAACATTCCCTGTCCTCAAGAAGCTCATGTTTTTTGCCAGGCAATGAGGGTTAAGTGACTTGCCCAGAGTGAAAGTGAGGGAGGGGAGCTAGAGTGAAGGAGAAAAAGAGTGAAAGTTGGAGAAAGCTGGAGTATGCCCTAAGGCAAGAGGTGGCAATGACCCTTATTATATAAAAAGCAGACAGGTTGTATAATTTGCATTTCTTAACCCTTATCTTTTACATTTATTTTTATAAATAAATTCTGATTTGATTATTTAATTAAGAGGCTTCTTAATCTTTGCTTATCAATTTGGGAGTGGAACAAGTGTGGAGAAAATTTTAAATGGCCCATATTAAATTAATAGCAGTCAGAAAGCCAACCAGTCAAAAATCCTCAGATTAGGCTTTGTAGTCCGTTTAGTCCCCCCAAATTAGGCAAGTCAGTAAAAATATTCTTATATTATACTGTACACACATGTATGGCTTATACAATGTTATCTTTCCCCTATTACTTAGGATGGTGCTCTTTACTCTTCTTTGTTACTATATCTATATCTATATATGTGTATATATGTATATGTGTGTATGTGTATATGTATAAACATATACATACATACATATACACACACACACATAAAATCTTATCAAGGTGTGGACTTTTCTGAATAATGCAAACTGCACCTATCCATCCCTTCTGATTCTGTCCAGCTCTTGTCCACGTATTCCCATAAACCATCCATGGTATATCCACCCGACATTTTAGGTCTCTGTCTTAAGTTCTCTAGGTGTTATATGGGTATCCTTCAAAAATAAAAGCTTTCCATTTGTTCTTGCCACATGATTGGCCTGCCTCCTTGTCCAATCCTTTATCTTTTTGGGGGGGGGGGCAGTGCAATGAGGGTTAAGTAACTTGCCAAGGGTCACACAGCTAGTAAGTGTCAAGTGTCTGGGGCTTGATTTGAACTCAGGTCCTCCTGAATCCAGGGCCAGTGCTTTATCCACTGCACTACCTAACTGCCCCTTTGGGTGATATTTTTACAACCACTTCTTGTATTCACTTCTTCTTTGGTAAGATACTGCAGTCTTCCTATACCTACTATGCATATCCCCTTTTCATTTTGAGTGGTCTTATAACTTGATTTCTTCAGAGACTTTGATTTGTAGCCAGATAGCATCACCAAAAGAACATTACTTTGAGATTATTAATATCAAGCATTCCACAAAAGGGGAAGATGTATCCTCACCAAAGGTGTTTGCCACTATTGTGGAGCATGTCCAGTAGAAATGGAAGAGAGAGAATCTATAAATACTGATTTCCTTCCTCATCTGTAAAATGAAGCAATGGGACTAGTTGGCCTCTGAGGGCCCTTGTATTCTATAACTAGCTCCATGTGATCCAACAATACTTCAGATAATTCCATTTGTTGTGATTGTTACTAGGCAGATGGCATCGTGCCCTGGAACATCACAAGGCTCCTAAATGCGATACTTATTTTTTGAAAAAAGCTTGGCTCTGCCTATAGTGGGTCTTTAATAAATGCTTCTTGAACTGATTTCTGGACTTCTTAAGTGTATTTTGAAAAAAAGGAATGAAAGCATATAAATAACACCACAAGAAAAGAAAAGCGAGTATGCAAAAAACACTAGGCAAACAAACAACAAAAACATGATAAAAGGTTGTAAATAATTGTTCATGTGTTGGAGAAAATTCTGTTTTCTGATTATTAACCCAACTCCAAAAGATGCTTATTTGGATTTTCTCATGGTGCTTTTTAAAGTATGTACAGCTTTAAGACTATCCTTTTCCATTTTTCATCTGACTTAATCTACTGTATAGATAATGTCAATTTGTTTCTGATCTTGTTGCGTGTAATGACTGAGTGACAGTCTGTTTATATTGGCCTTTTGGCTATATTTTGTTCATTTTGAATAACTTCACATAAATCTTCCAATATTACTCTGAATTCTTCAGAAGTCATCATTTCTTATGGCATGATAATACTCCATTACATTCATTTACTATAATTTAATCAGCCATTCACCAATGATAAAATCTATTTTGTTTCTAGGGTTTTTTTCTTTTGTAAATAATGACACTATGAATATTTGTATTGCTAGGATCTTTCTTTTCCCCTCTTCTAGGTAATAAGCTCCTAGGGGGCATAAGGCCTAGTAGTGGAGTCGCTGCATTGAAGTGTATGCACATTTAAAACAAAATAATTTCTGCTGCTTAATTCCATAACATTTTCCAAAAAGACTGGGTATATCTATAATTATAATAGCATGCCCACTTTGCCACAGCTGTGCCAATTTGAAATTTTGTTCTGTTCTAGGATTTTTGCCAATTTGGTGGATATTAGGTGAAATTTCCATGTTGCTTTAATTTTGATTTCTCTTACTACTAGAGATTCTGAACATTTCTTCTTATGGTTGTTCAGATTTTCTTCTTCTTTTGAGAACTGCCATACCCTTTGAATATTCATTGGAAAATGACTCATGCACATCTATATCAATTTTTAAAAAATAAATTATGGAGATTAGGTTTTTATCAGAGGTACATGCAAATATTTTTCCTACTTTGTTTCTTTCCCTTCTTATGCTAGATTGCTTTTTGTTGAAAAGCCTTTTATTTTTACATGAAATATGAAAGGCTTTTATTTTTATGCAAATTCATTTATTTTATATTTTACAGTTTGCTCTAAGAATTTATCACTCTCCATCCCAATAAAAGATAAAACACTCTCTTGTCTTGTTGCTGTTGTTACATTTTTGAATTTTGTTTTTGATGAGAACAGTTTACACATTTGGAATTTTTTTTTTTAGTGTATGGTACACACTATTGCTATGCTTCCATTTTTTGCCAAACTGCTATTCAGTTTTCCAAAAAATGTTGGTTGAATAATAAATACTTCTCCCAGTGTTTTACAATCCTAAATTTACCAAAAAGTAGGCTACTATCTGTATCTAGTTCTATTTCAGTACTGTTTCTACTATCCCTTTAGGCTCTCAGGTTTGGAAGCTCTGTTATCTTCCACTCTTAATTCTTCTGCACCTTACATATCTAATCAGTTGCCAAATTGTGGCATCTCTCATGCCCAACCTTTTGCCACTTCACACATCTATCATTTAAGGGCTTTCTTGCTTCTTGCTTAGACTATTGCAACTGCTACTTAAACAATTCCCTTGCCTTGAGTCCCTTCCTCTTCCAATCCATTTTACTTACCCTTTGTACAGTAAATTTATTTCTTTCAGCCTGTTTCTTCAAACATAAAATGGAGATAAAAATGATACCTATATCATAGGATGCTGTGAGGATTAAAAGAGATAATAGAGGTAAAAGATTTTGCAAACCTTCAAACACCATATACATACATTTAACTATATGATATTTATTCCATATTATGTCCTGGATTAAATTGGAATATAATGGATGGTGGCTGCAGGACTCATAGTCATATTGGTATTGATGGTCTGAGGAGCAGTACTATACCCATGTTTCTTGGGCTTGTTTGATCATTGGCAGTTAGTTGGAAGATGGTGCTTGTGGGCCCTTCTCCTAGATGTGAACTGAACTTTTTCACAAGCTTTCCTAAACTGTCAATTTTCATGTTTATCCTCATGCTTTCTTCCTTCACTGATATTAATTCCACTTTATAGGTGTGCAATCTTCTTTTGTGTATTTCATTGACTTCCTCATTTTTTTTTAAGTGAGGCAATTGGGTTAAGTGACTTGCCCAGGGTCACACAGCTAGTAAGTGTTAAGTGTCTGAGGCCGGATTTGAACTCAGGTCCTCCTGACTCCAGGGCCGGTGCTCTATCCACTGCGCCACCTAGCTGCCCCTCCTCATTTTTATACTTAATTTAATTTTTAATTTTTTTAATTTTATTGACTTCCTAAAGCATAATTTAATTTCTTATACTATGCCTATTCTTAATTGTGAGGGGTAAGGGTAGCATTGTTAAAATCTTCTTCTTGCTTTTTATAAGGTCTGCTGTCTTTCTTTTGTTCCTATGCTTCATCATTGTACTAGGGACTTTTTCTCTTTATTTTATCTTAAATCTCTGTTAATTTTTCTATGAGGCTTTCCCTGGGGACTTTCTTTTCTATCATGTTGCTACAATTTTACTTTTTGTTGCTATTTTGAGGTGATCTGGGGAGCTGAATTTAGTTACAACCACTCACTCTACAATCTTGTCAGAAATCCATAATTTAAAGTATTTTAAACTGCAAACTAAGCATATTAATATCCTCTTTTATCCTTTGTTAATATAAGCATTCAGGGAAATAAATTTACCTCTTAGAGCTGCTATAGCTGCTTTCCATAAATTTTGATATAGTACATTATTAGGTGTTATCTTTAATATAATTTTTGTGTTTTTTTATTTGTCCTTTGACCCACTTCTTCTTAAACAATTTTTAAAACAAAAAATCTTCGTTTAGATGCCATCTTTTGATCTTAGTTTTATTCACAATGAAACTGGGATGGTAATGGTCTTTAAAGCTAGTGTTTCAAATTCTTGCTTTTATGCATTTATTTATAAGTTCTTTATGACCTAGAGTGTGATCATTTTTTTTAAAAAATGTCCTCTGCCCTTTTCAGTAAAAATTAAAACATCTTATAAGCCTATTCAGTTCTCTCTCTATAGGAAATCTAATGTAATTTCCCAATAATAATGTTTTTATATCTGGATCCATAGGTAATTTAATTTATTTTTCCTTTAAATATATAATTGCTATGCTGTTAGATATGTATATATTTTAAATTTATATACTTTTACTGCAAATGGCTCATTTAATCATGATACAGCTACTCTGCTGTTGGACTATCACAGTAGGCTGCGTAGGTTCTCAGTTGTTTGGCTACTGATACCAAAGCTGGCCCGAATATATTCCTCACTCTCTAGTGTCCTTCTTCAGTGCGGTGTCTCTGCTGGATAGGTCAATGCATTGGAGAGTCCATGGACTTCCTCTCTGACCAGCAGCTTCTGGTTCAGTTGAATGTTAACAGTGTTGTTTTTAGCAAGGGCAAGGATCTGTGATCTAGGATGGGCGGATACTTTTTTTTCTTTAGCTCCCTCTGCTCAGAGCTTTGTCACCTCCATGCTGGAGGTAGGTTCCCTCTAGCCTCATCTATTCAACAATTCTTCTCATCTCAGAACAGGTTCCCTTTCAGAAGTGTTCTGACATTACTTGGGCCACTTATTCTTCCAAGACTCCTTTTGGGGGTGTGGTCTTTTTAAAATGAATGCCTGGGGGATAAAGTTAATCAGTCAGACATTGGCCTGGGTCAAATTAATTGTCTCTCTGACTTGTTCATATGCAGTCTACCTGTTTAAGTCTGCAGAAGCTTTTGAAATGTGTCTAGGATAGACATGACAAATGGATAATAACTTGGACCCAGAATTTAATAGGAAGAAATAGGTGGGCTGCACATTGCCTTTGGAAATCACAATCCTAAACTCCACTCCCACACAAAAATCTCTCTTTGTAAGACAAATGCCCTCTAAGCATTGTTGGACTTTTGTAAATCCTGCAACATTGTAATCTCTTTTCTTTTCTCTCTATGTCCTCTTATCAACTCCTTTGAGTTGAATTATGCAGATAACTCCCAAATTTAGAAATCCATCCCCAGTTTCTCTCCTGAGCTCCAGTCCCAAATCATGGATTTCCATTGGACATTTTAAACTGGTTCTTCCTTAGGTACTTCAAACTCATCATGAGAAATACAGAGCTCATTATTTTTCTCCCTAAAACATACCCCTTTTTCTGAACTTGCCTTTTTCTGCTGAGAGTACTTACCATTCCTCCAGTCTCCAAATTTCAAACCTTGTGTCATCCTCAACCCCTCACTCTCCTTCACCCCACATAACAACTCAGTTTCTAAATTTCATTTTCTATTGATGGCATCTTTTATAAACATCCTCTTCTTTCCATTCACAGGACTATGTGTAAATTGCAATATCCTTCCAATTTAATTTAATTCTCCATTGCAATATCCTTTTAATTGGTCTCCCTGCCTTAAATTGTTTCCTATTCCAATCCATCCTCTATATAGTCACCAAAATGATTTCCTTAAAATTCAGGTCAAACCATGTCAGTGTCCTCGCATCATTCACTATACTCCACTGGCTCCCTACTACATATAGGATTAAATGTGAACTCCTCTGTTTGGCATTGAATGTTCTTTACAGTCTGGTCCCTTATTATCTCATAGGCCATGTATTCTATAGTCCAGCCATGCTTATCTTCTTGCTGTCTCCCATCTCCAAGTTTCTTCTGGCTAAGTCCCCTGGAGAGGGCAATAACATTTGAAGGAAAGACCTCTTAAAGCAGGTAGTACTTGAACTGAACCTTGAAGGGAGCAAGAAGTTCTGAAAGGCAAAGGAAAGGAGGGAGAACATTCTAGAATCAAGGACTGCTTATGCAAAGGGGTGGAGTTTGGAATGCTGTATAAAGGGAGCAGGCAGACTGATTTGTCTAGATTAGGGGAGATTGTCTAAGGGGAATAGTATAGACTAATTAGGCAAAGATAGAGTGAAACTAGCACATGTTGGGATTTAAATGCAAATATAAGGGAGTGTCAGTTGATTAATTATCTCACTCCGTTTAATGTGTTGTGTTTGCAATACCATGTTTTCCAAATTTGAACTCACTTTTCCCTGAGTTCTGTATTTACACGTGGAAAAGCCTGTAATATATCATTGGTGGGGTGGGGCAAGGGTTTGGGATGTTTTGTGTCTACTAAACCATTATAGTAAATACCTGTTTTTAACTTTAATTCTGGCTAAGTAATATCAACTGATAATGGAGTAGGGGAAAGAAAGGGGAAGCACACTGGTGGGGTTTGTGAACCTTAGAAAAACAATATAACCCCTAACCCCTTAAATAGTACACAGATGGGGGGAGGAGGGGGATTAGTAGTACCTGCATCTTGGTCATCCAACCTGCCAGTGCATGTGGGAATCAGGAGAGTCAGTCCAGAGCATGAATTGCTCTCCAGACAAAGGAATTTATATTTTATCCTGTAGGCAATAGGGAGTCATGTTTCAAAGGAGGAAAAGATGAATGGTCCAAGCACTGTTCTGTTTCAAAATGTAAAAAAAGATATATACTCTCTAGCAGGTGACATAGCTTCTCTTTGAGGGATTTCTAGTTAAACATGAACAGGAATTTGAGAGGATAAGAGGATGTTGTTGACCATAGCACTTCCCTGCTCAGTAAACTCCAGTGTCTTCCCATCACCTCCAGGATCAAATATCAAATCCTTTGGTGTTCAAAGCCCTTCACTGCCTGGACCTTCCTTAACTTTTTGATATTCTTATCTGTTACACTCACCTCTCATCCTTCCATACACACACATAGTGTTTTTGTTTGGGATTGTTTTTTTGCTTGTTTGTTTTTTTGGTGAGGCAACTGGGGTTAAGTGACTTGCCCAGGGTCACACAGCTAGTAAGTGTCAAGTGTCTGAGTCTGGATTCGAACTCAGTTGCTCCTGAATCCAGGGCCAGTGCTCTATGCACTGTGCCACCTACCTGCCCCTACACACATAGTTTTTTAACCCAGTGGTACTAGCCTCTTTGTTGTTCATGAAACAAGCAGATCCACAGGCTCTGGGCATTTTCATTCACTGTCCTCCATGCTCAGAATGTTGTCTTTCTTCCTCTGTCTCCTGACTTCTTTCACTTCCTAGCTGAAACCCCACCTTCTACAGCAAGACAGTCCCAATCCCTCTTAATTCTAATGCCTTCCCTCTTTTGATTATTTCCAATTTATACTGTATATGGCTTGTTTATACATAATTGTTTGCTTCTTGTCTCCGCCATTAGTCTGTGAGCTCATTAAGATCAGAAACTATGGGCTTTCTTTCTATCCGCAGGGCTTAGCACAGTGTTTGGCACAGAGTGGGAGCTTAAGAAATGTTTATTGATGAACTGATGAAATCATAGAACTATTGGTTTCTATTTTAGTTTTATTAATAGCTTTTGATTTGTAAACCACTGTTACTGTCAGGTATGCCAACTGCCACCTAAAAGAACCCTGACTAGTAAGAAAGAAAAAGTTAAGCTAACTTGCACAACTTGTTGGGACATACCCCTGCAACATGATGCACTCATATTTCCCTGTCTTTCTTCTTAGAGTAATGAAATGGTCTGTTTATCCTCTGAAACCAAGATTACTCATTGCATTTAACTGTTCAGTTGACTTTTTAGTGTTGTTTTTATTTACATTATTGTGGTGGTATGTTTTACTCTCTTAGTTCTTTGCCCTAAAATGATTCATCCAAATATTACTACATTTCCTTGAATTCCTCATATTAATCCTTATTTCCCATGCAGCAATATTCCATTATAGTTAGATATCACAATTTGTTCAACATTTCTCCAATCAATGGGCATTCAATTTGTTTTTGGATGTGTTTTTTTTGCTACCATAAAAGTACAATTATGAATATTTTTTATAAGTGGAACCTTCTTCTCTTTGACCTTTTGAAGATGTATGTGCTGGGTCAAATTGTATAAGCAACTTAATAACTTCTTTGCATAAATCCAAGTTATTTTCCAGAATTGTTAGACCAATTTCAAATTCTAGCAATAGTATACATACATAGTATTCATCTTTCCACAGTCCTTTTAACTTTGTCTGTTTACATTTTTACCACTTCTGCTAGTTTTCCGGGCATTAATTGAAACGTTGTTTTATTTTATATTTCTCTTAATAATTATTTGAAACATTTTCACATGTAATTCTTAAGTTTGCCTTTTAAAAAATGTTGAGAACTATTTATATCTTTGACCCCTTATCTATTGGGGGAATGGTTCTTTTTCTAACATATCTGTATCTATTTGCTATATAGCTTGAATATCACATTTTTATTGGAGATATTAGATGGCAAATAGTTTTACTCAATCTACAGATTTTCTTTTTATTCTAACTCTATTGATTTTGTACACATGTAGAGAAACTATGCTGTGAATTATTGCTAGAGGTTACATTTGTTTCTTTACCACAATTCCACTTAGTTCCTTTCCTATTTGAAGAGGAAGGGGATTTTTTTTTCATTTGAGGGCGTAAAGTATAATCAGGGATTTTATATATACCCATATGTCAGAGATATGAGTGGTAGAGAGTAGATCACATATGTATAGAATGGCAAATGCACACACATATACAAAAGGGAGAGAGGGAGAAAGAGAATAAGCTTAAAGTTTATGGGATACAGTTCTATTGTTACATTTATTACCATGCTCTTTAATTAAATGCCTTTGCTTTGAACTAAATGCATCCTAAAACTGACTAGTAAGAGTAAATACTTCAGCAGGGGACAATTATAGTTTGAAAAGTATTCTAATCCAAAAAATACTTTGAATCTGGGATAGGTTTTGGACGAGGAATTGGGTAAAGGGATCCCAAGTGCTATGTGTACAAATACTTTTAACCAATCAATTGACTTTCTATAATTAACCTGTCTATTTTCTACTTTGTGATCTCTTATAATCTATGTTTGGTATGAATTCACATGCTTCTAAAGGTGCCTATTTATTCAGAGCCCATTATGATATTTGGTATGAGATGCTAATTTAAACCTATTTTCTTCTAAGTTGCTTTCTAGGGTTCCTAGAAGTTCTTGTCAAAATGGAAGTTATTTATGCAACAGTCTGTGTTTTAGGTATATCAAACAAAGGACAATTGTGTCCATCTGTTTCTAAAACTGTCTTATATTATTTGTTCTACTCTATTGAAGTTCTGCAGAAATATTTATCTATGCCTATGGAGGGAGACAGGACGCAAAACTGATCACTAGGAGATCTTTAGTGATTTTTTCACTTTGCATTTTGCCAGAACTCTGGAAAAATAGTTTATAAACACAGGCAGTAGTTGCATTCAGTTAAAAAAAAAAGAATTAGTAAGTACCTATTTTGCTAGATGTAGAGAGAAATAAGATATGATTCCTAACTTAAAAAACCCTATGGTCTAGTAAGGAGCATAACTGACTTATAATAACTTTAGTACAATGAGTGCATAAAACTAGTCCAAAGTGCTTTAAGTTTAGTTGAAGAAGATCTCACTTCCAGGAGTGGAATGAAGGGAGGGGTGAGATGGAAGTAGAGTGGTAGAGAATGAATCACATGTGTATAGAATGGTATGTATTAGACACTTGCAGAACAAATTAACTGAATGTTTTAGCTCTTATTTTTAAACATCTGAATTCTGTGTGTATATTAAGGCCTATCATTCTCCCTATTATTTTCCCGTTTCCATCCTACACCTGCCTCATGACCTAGGACAGTTGAAGCTTTCACACAATTTGCTCACCATACTAGAAACCCAAAATTTTAATGAAGTCAAAAGTAGAGGGAGCAAATTATGTTTTTCAAAAGTTAGTATGCTTAAGTCTATATGGACAGCTGTTGTTCAAGATGGTATCACGTAGTGTGAATGAAAAAGTGCCCACTGTCAAAAACTCATTGGAGTATAGATTCTGTTTACCATAGAATAAAAGAAAAAAAAGGAATATAGTTTGTAGGTTCTGATAGGGGTATAATGTGGAAAGTTAACTCATATTACAATAAAGCATTCTACTTGGAAATGAAACTTCAGGAGGCAGCTAAGTGGTGCAGTGGATAAAGCACCAGCCCTGGATTCAGGAGGACCTGAGTTCAAATCCAGCCTCAGACACTTGACACTTACTAGCTGTGTGACCCTGGGCAAATCACTTAACCCTCATTGCCCTGAAAAAAAAAAAGGAAAAGAAACTTCATTTAATGTTAACAACTTGATCTTTTGGACATGAATATATTATGTGTAAAATTTGGTTAATAAATGAAAAGCATGTCATCTAAGATATGGGTATCCCCAAAATGTATAGCTATTTTAGATACAATTCTTAAGTTTATTTTCTGGAAAAATATATAATTATGGGCTGATAAAGTCAGTATATATATTTTGTTGACACTCTGTATATTTTAATTTCTCCAAGAATTTCTGAAGTTTGCAAGACATGCATTTAATACTTAAGAACAAGGTTCAGTCAACATTTTAATTTACTCTAATCAAAGTGCATGTTTCCTTAATCAATAATAGCTGACATAAAAATGAAGCAGCTCATAGTGGATAAAAGGAGGTTGCAGTATATTATTTTTGATGATTCATATGCATGAAGTATCATGAAATACATTACCAAGGACACAAATAATTGACAGAGGATGTTGACTGATCATGCCATGAGTGTGAAGAATAACCAATTATAGGCCCAAGTATTATACTGGAACCCCTAAAATATTAAAATATCTCAAGGAGGGCCTCAGGAGCATGGGGTACATCTTCTTTAAATGAATTATGTTAAATTATGCTAAATTATATCTGCTATGAAAGTATGGATAGACTTCAATGTGTATGGGTGAAGGGATTCCCATGTTGGTTTGGTTCATGGGAGCTTTGAGACATGTAAACTGTACTTTTGGTTTTGAAGCACTTTATAGCCATTATGATTACCAGAACCCAATGAGGTAGGTAGTAAAAGTGTGATTATTTCCATGTTACATATCAAATATTGAGGCTCATACAGGTTTAAAAAAACTTGCACAGGATAATGGAGGTAGGAGGAGGTAAAGCCAGGCGTCAAACCAGTCTTATAATTCCAAGTCTGCTACTTTTTCAACTATACAAACAACACTCTTGATCAAATGAACATGTGACTCAAGGACAGGAGACCTGTGTCCAGATTTCACTTAATTCATAAAATCCTCACCTGTGAACTTGTGATCATTATAGTTCCACAAAGAGTTCATATAAGGAAAATGTTGCATAAAATTTTCAAAGTTATAGAAATCTTAGAGCACTACATAAATAAAAGCAGCAAGCTCTGTCCTCATGATAATCCTATGAAGTATTGGATTTGTTTAAAACCATTTTAAAGATGAGGAAACTGAGATTCAAAGAGCAACTTGCTTATCCTCCTGGTGCTAGTTAGTAGCCAAGCTAGAATTTCAATCTTAGTTTCATGATTCAATGCTCATTGCTTGTTTATTTTGAGTCACATTATTGCCATCATCATTTTGGCTACAGCTCTTACTACTAATGGACCTTTAAGAAAGGAAAGAGAAACTGTATTAGGGTTCATAAATTTGCTAAATATTCCTCTTTGCGTTAAACATTAGTTTGCCTTTGGTCTATGTTTGCATGAACTCAAGAGTGCATGCATTAAAAATAAACCAGCCTTTAAGAAAACCACAGGTTTATAGATTAAGAGCTGAAGGGGGCAACCAAAGAATTTATCTAAAAATACCTCTCTTGAGAAATGAACTGTTTGATCAAGTAGGAAATAGGACAGTTACCAAATGGAAGCTGTGTTCACACTTAGGTTGGGTGGGTGTTCACACACAGGGTATGTGTGCCTTTTTTGCTTTTTAAAATGGAAAAACATTAAAATTAAATTCTCACTGCAACAATATTCTCTCTCTCCCTCTCTCTTCCCCCTCTCTCCTTCCCTTCCTTTCATTCACCTCTCCCTTCCATATCTTTATCTCTTATCCTCTCTCTGTCCCCCCTTTCTCTGACACATTCATATACCTTATATTAGAATAAAATTCATATCTTGAGATTAAAGTTTCTTGAAATAAATGATGATGATGATGATGATGATGATGATGATAGCCTGTGGCTGCTAGGTGCTACATTAGTCTCCTACTGAAGGTTATCTATTCCCAGCCTGGCATTAGGAGAAAGACAAAGGACCTTCTGAGAAAGAGACCCTTTGACTGCTGTCCCTTGCTCTTTTTGAAATCCAAATGTGAGGACCATTAGGAGCAATGCATTGCCTGATCTTCACTCTGACAACATGGAGAGGAATTTTCTATAAACACCAAAGCAGGGAGAGCATTGAATGAAAAGTGGCTGTAAGTGCTAAGCATGATTATCCCACATAGCCTGGTTAGCTCTGGAAAGCAGCTTTTTCTATGCACTAATGAGTTCAGGGCCATGACTCACCAGAGAAGGGTGTTTTGATATCCCCCCCTCTCCTCTCATTCCTTATGACAGGAATTCATAAGCTGCTCTCAGTGACAGTTGTGCCAAATGAAAAAGCTCTGCAGAATGTGTGGTGAATAGATTATTCTGACGGCTGTTAAACGTGCGATAAAGTGTGAGTTTTGTTGTACATCAGAGAACAATAGAGGGAGGATAAACTAAGATGTGCATTATATAAATAAAATGCATGTGGACTGATCTCTTCTGACACTCTGTCTCCCTTTGTGGCAGGAGATGAGGTACACAGAGAGATCAGTATCATCACAGAGTGGGAGCCCTGTATCTGGTGCATTGTGTCCTTATTAGGAATGATGAAAATGAGGGAAGGTAACTAAATTACACTTTCTGGGGGGGCAATTCCATTGTGAATTCTAGGAGTCTCTCAGTAATGTGACATCATTATTATTGCAATTACTGGAGATGGAAGGAGCCCAGTAGATTGACAGGTGCATGAGCATGATGTGGAATTTAAAGTCATAATAATCACTCCCATTCTTCTAGTGCTCTGATGCCTTCTAAGTGCTTTCCTCACAACAACTCTGAGAGATAGGTACTCAGTGTTGTTATCCCCGTTATATAGATGCAGAAATTGAGGCTAAAAATGGTAAAGTGACCTACCTGAAGACACATAGCTAATAAGTGTCAGAGCAAATTTCCTGACTCTAGGAGATCCAGAGTCAAATAACATGACTAGACAGAATTTCAAAGGTTATGTAGGTCAAGAGTTCTCTCCAAGCATCCCCAGCTACATAATCATCCAGCTTTTCCTAAGGGACTTCAAGTGAGGGGGAATCCCACCATTTGTCTATATTGACTAGTAGGGTATTTTTTCTGGCATCCAACCTCAGTTTGCATTTCTGCAATTTCTACCCATTATTCAGAATTCTGCAATTTGTGGCCAAATAGGAGAAATCTCATGCTCTCTTCTAGGAAGTTACCCTTCAAATACCAGAAGACAGCTGTCATGTTTGCCCTAAGCCTATTCTTCTTAGGCCTAACATCCCCAGTTCTTTTAACCAGTCATCACATGGTATGGACTCTAGCCTTCTCATCATTCCTCTAGGTCAGGGGTCAGCAAACTATAGCCTGCCGCCCCTTGTACAAAAACAGGCGTTGGGCTGTCGTTTGCCGACCCCTACCCTAGATACTCTCCAGTTTGTCAATGTTCTTCCTTCAGTGTGGTACCCAGAGCTAAGTGAAGTATTTCAGGTATTGTCTGTTCAGTGCAGAGTCCATTGAAACTCTCACCTCCTGTGTTTTGGACACTCATCCTCTCCCCCTGCAGCCTAAGATTGTGTTCAACCATGTCATGTTGTTGGTCCTGTTTGAACTTATAGTCCAGTAAACTCCTAGATCTGTTTTTCTCTAGCTATTGCCTAGCCACATTTCCCATAACTTGTACTTTAAAGCTGTTTATGTTTTTAGTACAATTATAAGCCATCTATCTCTATTAAATATCACCTTTTGGATAGGCATTATGGTGGTCAGGAAAGAGTACTTGCCATGGAGTCAGAAGACTTGGGTTCAAATCTCCAGATCACGTACTGAGTCAGTATCTGGCTGTTATTCTCTGTCCACTTCCCTTGTTATCTTTTCTATTGCTTTAAGACATAGAGACTTAGTTCAGCCTTTTCATGTTTGAAGCTGTACTTCATCTTGCTTGATACCCAAACTTGGTGCATTTGTATATATTTATTAGTGAGGGGGGGGCAGAAGGGGAGGGAATAAGTGTTTATGTAGCACCTGTAGTGCCAGATATAGTGCTAAGTGATCTACAAATGATTCTCACAGAAACTCTGTGAGGTAAGTGTTATTATTCCGGGGGCAGAGCCAAGATGGTGGAGGAAAGACATTAAATGCACAAAGCTCCTGATACAATTACCCCAAAAACAACAATAAAAGAACCCCTGGAGCAGAAAAACCCACAAAAATATGGGCTGAGATTATTTTCTAGCCATAGACAGATTAAAGGGGGCCATGCTGAGCTACTGGTAAAGTCCAACCCCGTGATCACACCTACAGAGACCCCAGGAATGCCGCACCAGAGGAACTTAACCCCTGAGCCTCCAAACCAGCTGCAGCACCAGCATCTTCTAGGACTGAGCTTGTGGTCATATGACAGGCCAGGTGAGAGAAAAACATGCCTTCCCTAAAAACAAAGCACCTGAGACCCTCTGAAGCTGGGGACAATAGGATAGCCTAGAAGTAGGGCTCCCCACTGGGGAGTCAAAAGTCAAGTAAAAGACAGCAAGATGAGCAAGAAAAGAAAGTTTCGAACTATAGAAAGTTTCTTCAGCAACAAGGAAGATCAAAGTGCACCCTCAGAAGAAGATAATAACTTCAGGGCCCCTACATCCAAAGCTTCCAAGAAAAATATGAACTGGTGTCTGAGGCCATAGAAGCTCTCAAAAGGGACTTTGAAGAGAAAGTAGGAGAGATGGAAGGAAGATGTAGAGAGAAGGAGGAAAGGATGGAAAGAGAAATGAGAGCAATACAGGAAAGTCATGAGAAAAAGTCAACAGCTTGAAAAGTCAAATGGAAAAGGAGATAAAAAAAGCTGTCTGATGAAAATAATTGCTCAAGAATTAGGATTGAACAAATGGAAGCTAGTCACTTTATGAGAAACTAAGACACAGTAAAGCAAATCCAATTCAATGAAAAAAAATAGAGGGCAATATAAAATATCTCCTTGGAAAAACAGCTGACCTAGAAAATAAATCCAGGAGAGATAATTTGAAAATCATTGGACTACCTAAAAACCAGCACCAAAATAAGAGCCTAGACATCATCTTCCAAGAAATTGTAAGGGAATATTACCCTGATATTCTAGAAGCAGAAGGTAAAATAGAAATTGAAAGAATCCACTGATTACCTCCTGAAAAAGATCACAAAAGGAAAACCTCCAGGAATATTATAGTCAAATTCCAGAGCTCCCAGGTCAAAGAGAAAATATTTCAAGCAACTAGAAAAAAGGAATGTTTACATTCTTACATGAGAAGATAATACCTCCAAATCATAAGAACTTTCTCAGTAAGGAATATACAGAGGACACAGGTCTGAACTGAATATGAAGGGATGATATCTGGAAAGCATTAATTTTTTGTTTATCCTTGTTCTTTGTGGGGCAAACAGTGTGGGGTGTCTTATGTCTGGGGCCGGATTTGGGCTCGGGGCCTCCTGGGTCCAGGGCTGGTGCTTTGTCCACTGTGTCACCTAGCTAACCCATGATGACATCTTTAAAATAGTGTTGAGGGGTAGGAGGAATAGACTGGGAGAGGGGGAAGGAGAGAGGTGGAATGGGGAGAGGTAACTCACATGAAGGAAACAAGAAAAAAGCTTATGATGGGAAGAGGAAGAGGGGGAAGGAGTTGGTCAGTGAGTCAACCTTACTATCATCAGAATTGGCTGAAAGAGGGAATAACATACATACTCAAGTGGGTATGGTAATTTATTTTTGCCCTGTGGAAAAGTGGGTGGGGAAGGAGATAAGGGAGGTGGGAGAAGAGGGGAATTAGGGAAGGGAAGTTTGGGGGAGGGATCTGTAAAAAGCAAAACACTTTCAAGGAAGGTAAAGATGTTCTGCATAACAGCACATGTATGACATATATTGAATTGCTTGATTTCATAGGGATAGTTGAGGAGGGAGGGAGGAAGAAAAATTTAAGAAAACAGAAGTAGTTCAAAGACCTTAACTTCATCAGAGTGGGCTCAAGGAGGGAATAACTTACACACCCAGTTGGGAGGAGTAATCTAACCCCACAGACAAGTGGGAGGGGAAGAGGATAAGGAGGGAAGGGTGAATGAAAGGAGGGTAGAGTAGGGGAGCAGGGGAGGGGGCAGTCTGTAGCAAAACACTTTTGAGGAAGAATAGGGCAAAATAAGATAGAAAATAGAGTAAATATCAATGGAAGGGAATAGGATGGAGGGAAATAGTTATGATGACTACAGTGGCAAAACGTATGGTACCTACCCTACTCTGCTGGGCTATTGTGAAGAAAATTCTTTATCAAGTTTAAGGTACTATATAAAAGTTATGATGAACAGGATGCTATCAGAAAAACCTGGAAAGACCCACATGAACTGAGGCAGAGAGATATGTACTGTATACAGAATAACAACAATAGTGTAAGATGATCTGCTGAGAAGCACATAGTTATTTTCAGTAAGTCAATGATCCAATATAAGTCTGAAGGATTTATGAAAATTGCAATACACCTACAGAGAAAGAACTGATGGTATCTGAAAACGGACTGAAACACTTTTTTTTTTGGACAACTCCTTAATCTGAAGTCTTATTTTTATCTGTTTTCTCTCACAACCTAGCTAATGTAGAGATGTTTTCCATGACTACTCATGTATAACTTACATTGAATTGCTTGAGTTCTTGGGGAGGGGGTGGGAAGGGAGGGAGGAAAAGAAATTTTATATATATATGTAAAAGAATAGCATCCAGAAATAAAATGGAACTAGTCCTCTGCCTTCTGCCCTTGTCACATCTCATGTAGAGCATCCTGGTCAGTTCTAGACACCACAATTTAGAAAGGACTCTAAGCTCCAGAGTGTCCAGAAGAGGGAAACAGAGCATTGAGCCTGAACCAAATGAGAATCAGTTGAAAGAACTAGGGATATCAGAGTGGCAAATATAACAAAAAAGGAAAATGTTGGATATTGGAGGAGATATGGTAAAACTGGGACACTAATCCACTATTGGTGGAGTTGTGAAAAGATCCAACCATTCTGGAGAACAATTTGGAACTATGCCCAACTGTGGGTACCCTTTGATCCAGCAATACCACTGCTAGGTTTATATCCCAAAGATATCTCCCAAAAGAGAAAAAGACCTATTTGTGCAAAAATATTTCTAGCAGCTCTTTTTGGGGTGGCTAAGAATTGGAAATCAAAGGAATGTGCATCAATTGGGAAATGGATAAACAAGCTGTGGTATATGATGGTGATGGAACATTACTGTGCTATAAGAAATGATAAGTAGGAGAATTTCAGAAAGGCCTGGAAAAGCTTGTATGAACTGATATATAGTGAAGTGAGCAGAACCAGGAGAACATTGTGCACAGTGACAGCAATATTGTTGGATGAAGAACTGTGAATGACTTAACTATTTTCAGCAATACAATGATCCAAGACAATCCCAAAGGACTAATGATGAAGCATACTATCCACCTCAAAAGAAAGAACTGATCTTGATGGAACACAGACTGAAGCAAGATATTTTTCACTTTCTTTCATTTTTTCTTTTATTCAAGTTTTCTTATACAAAATTACTAATATGGTAATAATGTTTTGCATAATTGCACATATATAACCCATAACTGATTGCTTACTGCCTCAGGGATGTGTAGGGGAGGGAGGGAAGGAGGGATAAAATTTGGAACTCAAAACTATAAATAAAAATCCTTATTATCTAAAAAGTTTTTTTTAAAGTTTTATTATTCTCATTTTTATAATTGAGGACACCAAGGCAAACAGGGTTAAATAACTTACTCAGGGTCACACAGTTGGTAAGTGTCTCAGTCCCAATTTGAACTCAGGTCTTCCTGGTTCCAGGCCCATAACTCTATCCACTGCACCACTTAGCTGATAAGCCCTATGGCATTAGAAGCCCTAGGAAATATTCCTAGTTCCTGTTTTGTGTTTTATCTTCTCTGAATTGCTAGATGTCTAACTGGCATTCTTCTCCCTATGATGGGGTTGCTACTTTCTGTAAGATGTAGGTTTATGACTCTATGTATATTTACACATATACACACATAGATATATACTTATATATGTTATATACATGTTGTTGTATTGTATTATAACGCTGTATAGGATTACGTTGTATTATATCATATTGTATGCAAATTTCCCCCATTCCTATTTTTTTCATTCCTACTTTTTGATCATATGTGGAAATGCTAGACAAAGACATTATTATGGTCCTTTCTTAGGTACCCTCCATCCCTTGCTTACAGGTCTTCTTTCCTTAAGTTCACTGTTATTCTTCTGTTACACTGTTTCTATGAATATTAATCCATGAACTCAATATTCAGTAGTGTACAACTATGAAAGGAAAGGGTCTATGTTAGACACTGAGTATACATACATAAATATAAGAGATAGTGCCCTAAAAAGGTAACACAACCAAGCAGTCTGTATTTTATGTCCAGTGAAGTAGTGAATTCCAGAAGTCAAAATAGCTGCAGATTCTGGTTGGTAGAGATGGTCACTCAATCTTAAAGATATAATCAGTTCACTATATGGGGAACAACTCTATACTAAGTCATCTAGGACAGAACAAAGAAGAAGTGTTCCTTTCCTTGAAGACTTCTTCTTTTTTTTTTTTTTTTTTGGTGAGGCAATTGGGGTTAAGTGACTTGCCCAGGGTCACACAGCTAGTGTCAAGTGTCTGAGGCCAGATTTGAACTCAGGTCCTCCTGAATCCAGGGCCAGTGCTTTATCTACTGCTCCACCTAGCTGCCCCTCCTTGAAGACTTCTAAGACATTGGGAACCTGAGTTTTTAAGTATGGAGAAAAAATGAGCAGTAATGAATGTCCGTCTTAGAATTGCTTCTATCTAAATGGGAAGAAAATGAAGGGTTATTCAGGAAGGCTTCATGGAGTAAGTGAATGTTCATGGAAAAAGGATAGGTGAAGAGATTACAAGTCTAAATTGTGATAAATAAGCAGAGACAAATAGCTAATGAATGAGTGTGTGTATAAGAGAGAGAGAGATTAATAAAAAAATATTTCTGTTTGCATTTATTATAATGGGCCAGTCCCATAGTAAGAAGGGAACCTACAGATTCTACATGATCCATTGGTATCAAGACAATGTTAGAGAATGAAAGGATGGCACTCAGCATGTTGGATGGATCTCTATGTTAAACTTATAGGAGGGTATGGGCAAGAGTTGCATTGGATGGGCAAGCATGGATGAAGTATAAGCTATATCCCTTGAGGAAATATTCACATTGAGGAGATCACAGATCTATTCACATACTGGAATTATGTGTCAAGGAATCTTGTAGTATCTTAACAGATGCATGGCAGATGGCCTTGCTGGAAAAGTATTTCAGGTTCCATTTTACACCACTCAAACTTTTTTTAAATTTTGTAATCAACAAATAATCAACACAATGAGACCTTATATTCTTTACATGTCACTCATTTGTGTCACCATAAAAATATAGCATGCTGTATAGAATTGTGTGTAAAATCTTACCTGTTTCTCTTTCATATTTCCATCTAGGCTACCTTCAAGATGAATGAGTTACTGAACAAAGCGTTTATTAAGAACATCACACTTGACACTTAACTAGCTGTGTGACTCTGGGCAAGTCACTTAACCCTCATTGCCTGGCAAAAAACATGAGCTTCTTGAGGACAGGGAATGTTTGGGCAGTTAGGTGGCACAGAGGATAAAGCACCGAACCTAGATTCAGGAGGACCTGAGTTCAAATCTGGACTCAGACATTTGACACTTACTAGCTGTGTGACCCTGGGCAAGTCAGTTAGCCTTCATTGCCCCACAAAAAAAAAAAAAAAAGTTCATATGTGCAAAATGTTATGCTAAGTGCTGGGGAAAGTCCTATGGTTCATGGAATCATAGATTTAGAGCTGGAGGGGACCTGGGAGGTCCTGTAGTCCAATCAAGAGAGCATAGTCAACTTGCCCAAATAGTATCTGATGCAGAATTTGAACCTAGGTCTTTATGTTTCCAATTCCAGTGCTCTTTTCCTTTTGCAATACTCATTAAAACTACTGATTTTTCTTCAATTTTTTTTGGGGGGGTAATAATACTCTCCTTGAACTTTTCTATTCTTTTGGAATCTTCCCTTCCCTGGATATGTTAGAAGTGTATTCTTAGTTGCCTTTAAAATTATTTTATTTGAAGCTTATATTTCTTCTTTTAAAATATATTTTATTACTGAGACAGCATAGCATAATGGATAGAAAGATACCTTTTTATGGTTGTTCAGTCATATTTGACTCTTTGTGATTCCACTTGGAGTTTTCTTGGCAAAGATCCTGGAGTGGTTTGCCATTTCCTTCTCCAGCTCATTTTACTGATGAGGAACTGAGGCAAACAGGTTTAAGTGAATTGCCTAGGGTCATACAGCTAGTTAAGTTGCTGAAGCCAATTTAGAATTCAGGAAGATGAGTCTTACTGACCTCAGACCCAGCACTCCATACACTGTGCCACCTAGCTGTCCCCAAAATGACTTTGGAGTCTAGAAAACCTGGGTTCAAGGGCTGCCTCTGGCACATAGAGGTAGTGTGTGCTGGGGAAACTCACTGAATCTCTCTATTTAGGCAACTCTCCATGACTATAACTTGCAAGATAGCTGCTAATCTGCATTGATAGAAGTTTTCTCACAAGGAGTTTACTACTCCAAGAAAATCACATGACTGTAATTTATACATACATACGTACATATACCTAGCAATTCTTCCTAATCTCATTATCTTTATGTTTGAGCTTCATTTCCTCAGACAGGATATTGGATAATGTTTGTGTTCAAATATGGCAGTTCCATTCTCATCAATGATAATAATATAGTAGATCTATTCCATTTCACATCTATTTGCTCTTCTCATGTCCTGATATATAGATAGATAGATAGATACACACACACACACACACACACACACACATATATATATATATATATATATATATATATATATATATATATATATATATATATATTGCCACTGGACCCAGATGGCTCAGGAAGAGAGAGTGAGGCTGGTGACTTTTCACAGCCCTTCCTCACTTAATTCCAATTCATTGCAAGTCATGACATCTTCTCCTCAGTGTCATGGTCCTCTTCAAAGATGAAGAAAAAACAACAACAATTTATTCCTCCATAATAATTTACAAATGACTTTTTATCCCAAATTGTTATTGCCTTTGGTTCCCTTGTCTGCTTGGTAAGTTAATGAAGTGTGTTCATTTACTAAGAGCTATTTTTTATCTATTCTTCATAACAATCTTTTTAATTGACTAAATTTCTTTGAGAAATGACAAAGATCAGAATCAGTGGTTTTTACTTTCATCCATTTCTCATTTTCCAGAAGTCAACAGCTTGCTTAAATTGTTTGTATTGGGAAGGGCACTACTATTTCCAAGTCTCTTGGTCTCAAGGTCATGAGCCATATTCCAGGGTATGAGAGGAGATGGTGATCAAGGTGTTGGTTTGACTTGCCTGCACATGATGGCTCCTATCTTTCCTCAGGGTGCCCTGCTGCATCAGCTAGGGTGACTTGTCTTCCCTCTAGTAAAAGTTGATGGGAATGACTGGCCACTTGTCTATAGTATTACTTCCTGGGATAATGGCTATGAGGGCTGGGCTAGAAACATCTAGTTATCTGGGAAGTGCTACCCGTATTATTTTTTAATATCTAACAAAGAGAAAGTTTACTTAATAATAGCATGGAAAAATACTCATCAAGGATACAGCACTAATTCAGTTGGCACAGATTCCTGACCTTATCTCAACCTACGTATCATACTCCTCATTCGTTCACACCCCTATATCCAATCTGTTGCCAAGTCCTGTTAATTCTACCTTCATAAGTTCTCTCACATATGTCCCCTTCTATCCTCTGGCAGAACCACCATGGTGGTTCAGGTCTCATCTCCTCATGCCTGGACTATTGAAACATTGATTTGCTTACCTCAGTTCTCTCCATGCTCCATCCACTTCATCTATCACTCAGCTACCAAAGTGATTTTCCTAAAGCATAGGTTTGACCCTCTCACTGCATATTCAATAAACCCCAACAGTCCCGTATCAGCTCTGGGATCAAATATAAAAATCTTTTGGTTGCCATCAATATTCCTATTTCATAGGAATTAGGTTTTTCAGTAATTTAAAAATTAGGGGTTCATTTCATGTCTTTATTCCAAACCAAAATTCCCTTTTTTTTGTTCTTTATCTTTAGTTTTCAACAAAGAAGGTATTAAGTATTAAGGTATACGTTGACTTGGTATATCAGGCTTTCCAAAGAACTTCTCATTTCCCTCAGTAGTACATACAAGAATATTCACTGCATGTATCATTATGATAGCTTGCTTATGCTTACCATGAACACTGCTGCGACCAGGAGACTAGATACTCCATGAAATCTTGTTTCTTGGTCTTGGGTCAGTGATGAAGGCACCTTTACCAGTTCCTTTATTAGCCTCTCCAAGGAGACCTCCATCCCCTGGGTCTGAGCTGTCCTGAGTGGTTAATGAGCGAGTGCAGATTCCCCTAGCCCACCATACTAGCTGACCTCAGACCAGCCATGTGTCACATCCCAGATAGCCATGCACCCTGGATTATTTCATCGTTTTGCCACATACCCTGCTGCTACATATGTGCTGTTGTTTCTGGAAGTGCCCTTAGGTTCCACATTCCACTCATCTCGCAGACCAAATTCCCTTCCTTGGGTACTGTATGCATTTATATATGTATATGTATGTACATATATGCAGGTACACATATGTATATGCCCACATGTAGGTACACATACTTATGTGTATGCAAACACATGGTGTACATGTATATGGATGTGTATGCATATATATACATAATTCATGTGTATATCTATATACAAATATGTATGTATACACACACAATCATACACAGAGATGTTTTCAATATACTCGAGATATATTTCTGATTAGATTTCAGAGCAAATCACTTTACAGTTTGAATTGTGATTTCAGCACACTTGGAGAACTCGGTTATTATTAAGGCAATACTGAGTGTTGGGAAGCAGCAGAATACTTGGAACTATGTCTATGTCCTGCTATCACTTTTACTTTATTTCTCTGAGCCTCTCAGTTCCCTTGCCCAATATACATGTAGTATACCCACCTCATGGGATGTAAACAGTAAAACCCTCTATAAATGTAAACCCTAGTCATTTTTGGGAGGGACAGCATGGTGAGTCAGACAAGTGTTGTATAATCTATATAGTACTGGGCTTGGAGTCAGGAAGATATGTTCAAATCCCGCCTCAGATACTTGTTAGTTGCATCATCCTGGGCATGTCGCATACATTCTCAGTTTCCTTATATATAAAATAAAGGGGTTGCATTTGATGGCCCCTGAGGTCCCTTCCAGCTCTCAACCTATAATCATGTGATTATTGATAACATTATCATTAATAAAGCCCTTTTCTGGCAGTGAATCCTATTGTGGTAGAAATGAGCCTGTGAATGGATAAATGCTTGACATCATAGTTTGGAAATAGCCAGGAAGTCGTTCCCACCAGCTAATTAAATTCTCTCTCTACCTTTTCCTATGACTTTATAAGTTTAGCTCAATTGCTCTTTTTGTTTCCTTGAAAACATAAGCTATTTGCTGTACATATTTCACCTGCCAAGCCTTAAATTTCTAGAGTCAAATGGAATAAATGCCTCTTTGTTGAACAGATCTTATAGGCCAAGACACATCTGTCACATGTCATTATTGTCTGCATATGGAGACATAAGGTATATTTAAAAATTAGAATGCACTTGGATGAACCCATACATGGTATATGAAAGTGTTTATGTCTATTTTCTGAAAGGACCAACGATAGCCCTTTCAGAAAAGCTACAGTAAAGCTGCCTACCTTTGCCCGGCTTACAAAATGCATTAGGCGGTAATTAGCCTTTCCAGATGCCTTCCACTGCTCTTTTCTCACAGAAGCAGCTTTGAAAGACAGCAGGAGTGCTTGATTTGCTGTCAGGTTTGAATCCCAGCTTTGTTCTTTATATATATATATATATGACCTTGGGCAAATCACTGGACCTTTCTGTGCCTCAGTTTCCTTAAGTGATATTTAAGGGGTTTGCTGGGATCACCTCTAAGATCTCTTCTACCTCTCATCCTCAAAGTGCTATACTAAGGAAATGAGCTGACACAGAGTTTGGCTTTTGGGCCTCTGTTCACCCAGTAGCAGAGGCTGGAGGCAGTTGGAGGAGCCCCAGGGGAAGAGGCTTGTTGTCCCATGAAGCAGGGAAAGGGGTGGAGGAAAGAGATTTGAGGCAAGGAGATGTCTGTTCTTTTTCTTGAAACCATAGAGTTTGTCCAGCTTTTCCAGGGGTGGCTGATGCTTACCATGACTAGCACATCATCACCAAAGGTGGAGGGAGTGGGGGCAGCTAGATGGCACAGTGGTAAAGCACCGGCCCTGGATTCAGGAGTACCTGAGTTTAAATCCGGCCTCAGACACTTAACACTTACTAGCTGTGTGACCCTGGGCAAGTCACTTAACCCCCATTGCCTCACTAAAAAAAAAAAGAAAAAAAAAAAGGTGGAGGGAGTGGTAACCCCAGAACCACAAGGCAGACAGAAGGAACAGATTTGGAGTTGGAAGATCTCCTTTTTGGTAGTCATGCAATCTTTGGCAAATCCTTTCCTCTATCAGGACTTAGAGTTCTCATTGGTCTCTAAGATTCTCTCTAGGTCTAAAGGCTATGATACTGTGAATAATAATAGTAATAGCTAATATTTATGTAGTGCTTATTATGTGCTAGCCACTGTGCCCAACACTAATAACAACCCAGGGAGGTAGATACTGTTATTATCCTCATTGCCCAAGGTCACAGAGCTAGTAAGTATCTGAATCTGGATTTGAACTCAGGGCTTCCTGACTACAGGCCCAGAATTTTATCTCCTAGCTAAATAATAATTGTTAATAGAAAGCAAGCCCATAGCATCATTATCACAAAAATCATTGGATATGGAGGCAGCTTGGTATTGAAGTGGATAAAGCACTGGCCCTGGATTCAGGAGGACCTGAGTTTAAATGTGATCTCAGACACTTGACACTTACTAGATGTGTAACCCTGAGCAAGTCACTTAACCCTCATTGCCTCACAATAATAATAATAATAATAATAATAATGATAATAATAATTTTAAAAATCATGGGATATTGAATGTTTAGGACCTGAAGGCACTTTAGAGACTATGTTGTCTGATCCCTTCATTTGAGAGATGAGGAATCTGAAGCACTCAAATGGAAAAATGACTTGCTCCATGTCTCAAAATAAATGAGTAGTGGGGATGGACTTTGGATAACTGGTTTCCTGACTTCTGGACCAACACTCTTTCTACTGTACCATGATCCTTATGCGTATATCCCATGCTCCAACTTCCCCCGTTGGCCTCCTTTGTCCTAATTATTACCAAATATCAAATATGATTATTTGAGTTATTGAGCAACCTGGTACTATCAGGGAATCCTAAACTAATCCCAAATGAGTTATGGATTCAACTTGGTACAGGTTCCAGAATTACCCACGTCCAGGCACAAAATTAACCTCCTAACCCAGGTCAATAATCTTGGTCACAATAGGCACTGGACAAGAGAGGGTGGATAGCGCAGCATGATCCCAACCCCAGGTCTAGACAAAGAGCTCAGTCCCAGTGCCCACTGACCAGCCAGAGCATTATGTATACCTCAGGGACAGATTTAAAGGTCTCACTTCCTCACACAGCAGTTGCTCTGAAAAGGGTTGTTCTCTATCCAGAGAACAGGGACATGAGGCTCTTCCCATGGACTGTGACAAAGCCTTAGCTTTTCTCTAACTTCCAGAGTCTATTATGTGTGAACAGCTGTTGTTTATCCTGTAGATATATTCTCTTTCCTTTTGGCACAAAATCAAAGCTATTATCCATTCCGAAATTGGATGTCTATAGGCCTTTTCATTCTGAACATAGAGGGGCAGAAATGATAACACTGAGTATTTATAACGCACTTGTATTTTCTAAACTCCTTATATTCATTAATGAATTAATCCATCGTAACACCATCTCCCTTTATTAGGTCAACATTATTGTCCTTGTTTGGCAGATAATGGAACCAAGACAAAGAGGCTGATGTCTCGCCCAAGGTCATACACCAAGTCCTTGCATGCCAGAATGCAATATTCCTGAGTCCATCCAGACTGTATGAAGACCAGGGCTGAATTAGTTAGATGGCTGATAATGGAGAATCGAGGACTATGTGCCAAATACCACCTAGGTCAAATGCACTGTGTCATGTATCTGGGGTGCAAGGAAAACAATGAGACAATTTTGTAGGGCAAGGAGCTTGTGTTCGACTCTTAGTTACTCAATACATGGCAACTGACTGATGTGCTACCATAGAGCCAATGAGGAAGGTGAATATTGGATTGTCTGATTTAACAACCAGTATTCCTGTGTGAGCCATCCTTTTCCTCATTTTAACAGATCCTGCTTCTGAAGGACAGGCAGTTTCTTTTTTTTTCCATATAAATATTTTATTATTTTCCAGTTACATTTAGAGATAGTTTTCAACATTTGTTTTTATAAGATTTCATTTCAAATTTTTCTCCCTCCTTACCCTCCCTCCCCCCTCTCCAAGACAGCAAGTAATCTGATATAAGTTATATATGTCCAGTCACATTAAACATATTTCCGCATTAGTCATGTAATGAGAGAAGAATCAGAGCAAAAAGGAAAAACCTCAAAAAAAGAAAAACAACAACAAACATAATAGAAATAGTATGGTTTGATCTGCATCCATATTCAACAGTTCTTTTTTGTCTTCTGGATTTGGAGAGCATTTTCCATCATGAGTCCTTTGGAACTATTTTGGACCATTGTATTGCTGAGAAGAGTCAAGTCTATCAGAGTTGATCAACACACAATGTTGTTGATACTGTGTACAATATTCTCCTGGTTCTGCTCATCTCACTCACCATCAGTTCATGCAAGTTGTTCCAGGTTTCTCTGAAAACTGCCTGCTCATCATTTCTTACAGCACAATAGTATTCCATTACATTTGTATACTACAACTTGTTCAGCCATTCTCCAATTGATGGGCATCCCCCCAATTCTAATTCCTTGCCACCATAAAAAGAGCAGCTATAAATATTTTTGGACATGTGGGTTCTTTTCCCTTTTTATGATCTCTTTGGGAAAAGTGCTAATAGTGGTATTGCTGGGTCAAAGGGTATGCAAAGCTTTATAGCTCTTTGGGCATAGTTCCAAACAGGATAGGCAGTTTCTGAAGGGCATATTTGAGATGATTACCCTCAGCCCCCAAGTCATCTGCTTACCAGCCTTGCTGGGGCCCATTTCGTCTCTAAGCCAGTTTGAGCTAATGCCCTTTCCAGAGGACAACTCCTGTCCCTGTTTTTCCTAACCTGGTCCCCACAATGATGAAATAATAGGAAGGAGATGAAAAATCTTAGCCCACCTCCTTATTAAAATATCCACCAATCAGGGTTGCTTTACATTTGACAAATGACGTAGTGTCAGGCCAATCAGAAGGAAGACACACTTAGATTTAAAAGATGCTGTTGGCTTTCATTCCAGGTCTTTGGCACAAATGGAGGCTAGCTTAAGACCACTTTGTTATCACGCTGTATGCCCTGCTAATAAAGAATATGTATTTTGGAGAATTACGGTAGTCTGCCTTTTGTTAAATTCTCTCATGACAGTCAGTCAATTAAGCAACAGACATTTTAAAACTGTGTACTGTGTTCAAGGTACTTTGCAAGACTCTGGACATATAAACACAAAAATGAGTTTGCCCTCAAACTCTTGACAAATAGTATGATATCAAGGTGTGAGCACTGGTCTTGGAGTTGGACTTCAGTATGATGAGTACAGGCTCTGACATCTACTAGCCTTGTTACCCTGAGTAAGTCACTTCCCCATCTCTGAGATTCCATTTCTTCAATTGTAAAATGGGAAAAAATATTTATCCTGACTAACAGGTTTGTTGGAGGAAAGTTATTTGTTCGATGTTGAGTTTTGTAGAAATGTGAGGTATCAGTACTTTTATTTGGCCATGTGGTGATGAATATTAATCAATAAGAGAATCAAAATAAGGCAACTAAACAGCCCTAGATTTTCCTCTACAACTTTGTGGTATGATAAATTGGGCACTGAACTTGAAGTCAGGAAGACAATAATTCACATCCAGCCTTGGACACTTGCTAGCTTCTCAGTTGACCCTGGGCAAGTCACTGAGCCACTGTCTGCCTCACTGTCCTCAACTGTCACATGGGAATAATAATAGCATCTACCTCCCAGGGAATTTGTGGGCGTCAAATGAGATAGTACTTGTAAAGTACTTAGCACAGTGCCTGGAACATAGTAGCTATTTAATATATGCTTTTCCCCTTCCTTTTCCTTCTTGCTTCTACAATGGAACAGCAGGTTGTGAGACTTAACAATAAATTATTGATAAGAGACATAGCTCTTGTTTATATAGATTAACCAAGAATTTGCTCACGTTTTTTGAAGTAGATGAGGAGGGGGAAGCTAGGTGGCACAGTGGATAAAGCACCAGCCCTGGATTCAGGAGGACCTGAGTTCAAATCTGACCTCAGAAACTTGACACTTACTAGCTGTGTGACCCTGGGCAAGTCACTTAACCCTCATTGCCTCACCAAAAATTTTTTTAAAAGTCCAATGAAGTAGATGAGGAAATATGATTATCCCTGTTTTAAACATGAGGAAACAGAGGTTTATGGAGGGCAAGTAGCTTGCTCAGGGCCACACAGCTAAGTATTTGAATGCTTTCTTTGCTCAGAAGAGCACCTGGTCTGTTTGGGGATTTTTGCTTTCTTTTGTTTTGTTTTGTTTTGTTTTGTGGGGCAGTGAGAGTTAAGTGGCTTGCCCAGGGTCACACAGCTAGTAGTCAAAGGTGAGGTCTCTGAGACCAGATTTGAGCTCAGGTCCTCCTGAATCCACAGCCAATGCTTTATCCCCTGTGTCATCTTGCTGTCCTCTAGCTAATAAGTATTAGAACCAGGATTCAATCACAGGTGTCCTGAATTCCCTCCCATGTTATGCCTTTTGTACTGTGACATAGAACTATGGTATTCAAGTCAGAGGCCCTAGCCTGGGCTGAGAGTGAGGGGACAGGTGGTGGAAATTAGAGTGTGGTGGGGTTTTGAAGGAGAGTTAAGAATCCAGAGGCTGAGGTTCAGTTCTAGGCCAATTCAGAGGAATAAGCAAGATGAAACATCTGAGTAAATAGACTAAAATCCACATTTTCCATACAGGAGACTACAGGCACCAGCATTGTTCAAGTACATAAACAAGAATCCATGTCCACAGGTTGGAACCAAACATATGGAAAAAGACAGAGAAGAGAAATTGAACTTCCTAAAAATGTGGAGAAGTGTCCTTAATTCTGCTGGTGATAGGCAGGTCCTCATAAAAACATGGTGTGGATAGATTTCTGGGCTTGGAGGAAGGAATACTTGAATTTATATTACAACCCAGATACTTAATAGCAGTGTGACCTTAACATCTTAGTGTCTCACTTTCCTTTTCTATAAAATAAAGTCTCCTATATCTTATGAGGAGCCTTTCAGCTCTAAACCTTTGGTTCAAGCCAGTGCAACAGATTGTAATACAAAGTTGTTTAATATCTAATGTATAGAAAAAATCCAACTTCTTGGTGTTTGTCAGACTATGAGAGAATGGGGCACCATGCTGATATATAGGTAGAAGGAAAAGGTAGTTTCTGGGGCAAATAGCATGCAGTTGATTCCCCAAGGATATTACTACCAAGTAGAATATGTAGAGAATAGCTATATTCTGTGGGAGGCAGATTTTTTCACCAGTTCTTTCAGGAGTTAGCTATACTTATGATTTTTAAAAAATCAGATGGAAGGAGCAAAACTGGTGTATTATTGATCAAACCCCAACCCATCTGTGGTTGTAAGTAAAGTGGATGGTAAGATAATAGGCAGAGAGACAAGGTGAGACTTGGAGAACAGTCATTGCCTTTGCTGACAGAGTTGGAATTCTTGGACTTTTTCCCATGATGTCTTTTTTTTTTTTTGTTAGGCAATTGGGGTTAAGTGACTTGCCCAGGGTCACACAGCTAGTAAGTGTTAAGTGTCTGAGGCCGGATTTGAACTCAGGTACTCCTGAATTCAGGGCCGATGCTTTATCCACTGCGCCACCTAGCTGCCAAACCTAATGATGTCTTTATTGCAGTGAGTATCAGGCACAACACAGGTGCCGTTGTTAGTTCAGAAAAATGGTTTTTCCCACTCCAGAGCTCAGACATAGTGTCCCGCCAAACCAGGATAACTGAGTGGTAATAAAGTTGTGTTCTAGATGCAGCAAGAAATTTCTCAATTATACCAGCTAAGCTTAAAGTCATTCCCATTAAGAGAGGAGTCATATGTGATGGAAGATGCCAAGATGTAGCAGTGCCGAAAGGGGAAACATATGGAGCTAATCCCTGGCCTCCTAGAGTTCACAAATCTGATATATGAGGCAAAGTATGTGCAAAAATAGCCATAGTAGGGGCAGCTAGGTGGTTCAGTATATAGAGCACCAGCCCTGGATTCAGGAGGACCTGAGTTCAAATCCGGCCTTAGACCCTTAACACTTACTAGCTGTGTGACACTGGGCAAGTCACTTAACCCCAATTGCCCCACAAAAAAAAAAAGAAAAAATAGCCATAGCAAGATGTAGTATATGGAACCCAAGCATTCAAATCAATCAGTAAACTTGTATTTATTAAGCACCTGCTACATACTTGGCACTGTCCTAAGGACTCAAGATAAAAAAAAAAATGAAACTCTCCTTGTACCGAAGGGGCTTACATTCTATAAAGGGGAAGACCACATATGTATGTTTGTGTATGTGCATACACATACATACACATTACACATACAGAGGTACGCAAATAACACAATGCAGTAAACAGAAGATCATTTTGGTGTGGAGTATACTAACAGCTGGGCAGATCAAAAAGGGTTTTCTGTAGGATATATCATTTGAACTGGTTTTAGAAGGAAACAAAGGACTGATTCTAAGAGGCAAATGGGAGAGGCATTGAGGATAATCAATGCAATGACAAGGACAAAGATGTGTAACATATGAGAAGAATCAAGAGGAGGGTAGTTTGGTTGGATCACTGAGTGTAATGAGATTAATGTATTATAAGGGGCTGGAGTCAAGTGGTCAAAGGCTTTAAAAGCCAAACAGAAGATTTTGTATTTGATCCTGGAGTTGATAGGGAGCCACTGGAGTTAATTGAGCAGAGGAATAACCTGGTCATACCTGTACTTTAGGAAATGACTTTGGAAGCAGTGTGGAGGAGAGATTGGAGAGAAGAAAACAGAGGTAGGGTAGGGAGACCTATTAGAGTCCATTGTGCTAGTCCAAGAGAGAGGTGGGTAAGGAGGGGCTGTATTAGGCTGGTGGTTGTGTGAGTTCAGAGAAGGGGAAGAACTCGAGAAACATTGGAGATACAGGAATGGTAAGGTTTGGCATCATATCGGGATCACAAGATCACAGGATGACAGATATAGAGCTGGAAGGGACTTTCATTTTGTTTAAGTCATTAGGACTAGAGATGCAAAATAACTTGTTCATGGTCACACAGGTGGGAAATGGCAGAGATAGAGGTTTGAACTCAGATGCTCTGTCACCACACCAAACTTTTTTATTTTTTTATTGTACCATATCTGGTGGAGGTAGGACATAGAAAAGAGTTAGGAGTGGATGGTAATGCTACAGGGAGATGGAAAATGAAAGAGATTGAGCCAACTGGAGGATGAATCCTGGAAAGCTTTATGAAACAAATAGCATTTGAACTGGACATTAGAAAATGGGTAAGAATTTTGACATGTTCTTTGCCTTTATTTTTTGAATTAAAAAAAATTTTCTCTGCCTTTATTTTAAAGGGGTGTGTGTATACACATACATGTGTGTGTGTGTGCACACGCACGTTTTACATTCAGTTTAAGAATTGTAGAGTTAGAGAGTAGCAGAGTTTGAAAGGACCTGAAAAGGTCCCATCCATGCCTGAGCAGGAATCTTTTCTGTAACATCCATACAAATCATGTGGCCACCCAGTCTTTACTAGATGACCTCTTCTAATGGCAAACACATTGCCTCCTGGGGCACCCCATTTCATTTTTAAAAGCTCTGATTGTAAGGAAGTGCCTCCTTATTGAACTCCAAGGTTGCCTCTCTGTAGCCTTCCCCTATTGTTTCCTAGTTGGCCTTCCGAGGAAGAAGAGTACAAATCTAACAGTACCTTTTCTGCTTGATAGCTCTTAAGTATTTGAAAACATGTCCTCAAGACAATGTTCCCAGGGACTCTCAACTTTTTTTAGACACGCTTTTAGGAAGCTCCAACAATACTGATTTCAGTGATAGTTAAGTAATCAGTATTTCTGTGGGCATCTACCATCTATGCTAAAGGAAGTACAAAGGAATAGTGTATGCTCCCATGGTCCCTCAGTGAGAATAAGGTCTAGTTGGTGCTTGTTTAGTACTAAAAGCCATCTTTTTTCTTTTGGCCCTTGAGATTATAACAGAATAAAGGAAAATAACATAAGTAGAATCAAATATAATTTGGGGCCCTGGTGTTTTTTTTTTTACAGTTGGTTTAATATTTAATTTAAAACCCAAGAATCTCAATGGGGGTTCAAAAAAAGGCTCCCTGATTTGCTTGTAGGAATTGCTAGTGAGTGGTATAGTCCAAACCAATCTTTATATTTTTTCTTCCTGTGGATTTTGGCTGATTATTTGACTTGAAGGTAATTCGTAGCAGTTGGAAGAAAAATATGAAGGCAAATTCATATATGATGATGGGTGTGGAAAGATTAATTTATTTTTGTTGTTGTTTTTCCCTCTCTTTATTTTTTCTCATATACATGTAAAATTTTATATTCTTTTTAAAATTTTGAGTTCCAAATTATCTTTTTTTCTCTCCTCCCTCCTCATTGAAAAGGCAAGCAATATGATATATTATACATGTGCATTCATGCAAAAATATTTCCATGTTAGCCATATTGCAAAAGAAAACACAGACCAAAAAAAAAGAAAAATTAAGAGTTTTTTTTTTAAAGTATGCTTGGATTTGCATTGAGACTCCATTGGTTCTTTCTCTGGAGGTGGACAGAATTTTTCATCATAAATCATTTGAAATTGTGTTGGATTGTTCTATTGCTGAGATCAGATTTTGGTGGAGTCATAGTTGTTGTTCACAGTTGATCATCGTACAGTATTGCTGTGTTTAGTGTTCTGCTGGCTCTTCTCAATTTATTTTGCATCAGTTCATATAAGTCTTCAAAGGTGTTTTTTTCCCTGATAGCATCCTGCTTATCATTTGTTGGATCACTGTGTTTATCACAGTAGATTATTATGGTCATTTGCTACAGTGTATTCTGTACCTAATCTATTTCACTGATCCATCATTCTCTTAGCACCAGATTGTTTTGAGGATTACTGCTTTATAATATAGCTTGAGATCTGGTATTGCTAGACCACTTTCTTTCACATTTTCCCCTATTGATTCTTTTAATATTCTTGAACTTTTGTCCTTCCAGTTGAATTTTGTTATTATTGTTTTTCCAGCTCTATAAAATACTTTTTTGGTAGTTTGATTGGTATGTCACTGAATAAGTAATTATATTGGCTCAGCCTACCCATGAGTCATTAATATTTTTTCCAGTTATGCAGGTCTGACTTTATGTGGAAGGTATTTTGTAATTGCATCTTTCTAGTTCCTGTGTTAGTCCTGACATGTAGACTCCCAAGAATTTTATATTGTCTACAATTATTTTAAATGGAATTTCTCTTTCTATCTCTTCCTGCTGGACTTTGTTAGTACTATATAGAATAGCTGATGATTTGTGTGGGTTTATCCTGAAACTTTGCTGAAATTGTTAATTATAGAGAAGATTAATTCTCTCAGTAAACTCTTGGCCTCTTTATTTCCAACTGAAATACACTGTAAATATTGAGAGAGGATGGGAAGACGACTGTATAATATTCTGGTGGGAACAGATCTTTGATCGAGGAAAAAGACTTTGGAGGCAATGCAGAGGACATATTATTAGTATGGGGAGAGACTAAAGGAAGTTAGAATAATTAGGAGGCCATTGCAATAATCTAGGCAAGATATAATAAGAGTCTTAACTAAGATGGTAGCTATGTGAGTAGAGAGGTATCAGATAGTAGAGATGTTTTGGAAGTGGAACTGACAAAATTTGGCAGCTAATTGGATATATGGGGGAAAGGAGAGTTGACGAGTCAAGGTTATGAGCCTGGGAAGAATGATATTATGTCTAACAGAAATGGGGAATTATGGAAGAAAGGGTAGGTTAGGGGAAAATATATATTGAGTTCAGTTTTGGGATATGTTGAATTTCAGATGGCTCTTGGACATCTGCTTTGAAATGTCCAATATGCAATGCTAATGTTGGACAGAAACTCAGGGGAGAGAATGGGGCTGTGAGTCATCTGCATAGCAATGATAATTAAGTCCATGGGAGCTGACAAAGTCATTAAGAGATGTCAGGGAGAGAAGGGAACGTGGCTCAGGATGGAGACTTGGGGAACACTCACAGTTAGGGGGGATGATATGGATGATGATACAGCAAAGAAAACTGAAAAGAAACAATTCAATAGGACAACCGGAAGAGAGTAGTGTTGTGAAAAAAAAATCAGATACTGTATCCAGGAGGAGAGGGTGGTTAAATGTATCACATACAGGAAAGAGGTCAAGAAGGATGAAGACTGGAAAAGCACCATCAGGTTTATTAGTTAAGAGAATGTTGGTAGCTTTGAAGAGGGCAGTTTCAATTGAGCAATGAGGTCAGAAGATACATATACAAAGTGATTAGAGAAACTACTAAGTGTTAAAAATAAACAATGACTTAAAGTGAAATAGATATTAAAAAAACACTAAAAACGAATAGGAAAGGTTGTGTAGTCAGAGAGAAACAGAGACAGAGACACATGTACCTGCCTCTGGCTAAGATACAAGAAAGCTGAGTTAGAGTGCCAGATTTCCCAGGAATATGTTGTGTGATCTTCTGTAAGTCTCTTACTGCCTCTGGGTCTCCATACACTCATGTGTTATATAAAAAGGATCTTACTAGAGAATCTCTAAGGACCCTTTTAGATTTGACACTCTAATTTTGTGAGTGTGGTCTAGAGCAGTCAGGGTAGACTTTCTAGAAAAGGTGGAACTTGGGCTTGTTCTTGAAGAATGCACACTAACAATAATGAGAAATAACTCGTTTCTATAATACTTTAAGGCTTATAAAGAGCTTTCCCCATTTAAAATGAACAAACAAACACAAACAAAACTTTGTCAGTGTTAATGCAAATATTATTTCCTTTTCACCTGTGACGTTAATTGGATTTAGAAACATTAAGTGACTTGTGCAGTTGCAAAATTCAAAATGTTTGAGAGTGTTGAAAAACAAGTCTTCTGAGTCCAAATCTAGCATTCTTTTGACTTCACTAGACTGCCTTAGTGCTTTAAGTCTTATAACATATTTTCCACATTAAAAGAATAAAAACAAGGGAAAAATAAACAAAAAAAAAAACCTTATGAGGATTAAGACAAGTATTGTTATTTCCATTTTATAGATGATGAAACTGAGGTTCAGGGACAATCACACAGCTTGTAAATGTTAGAGCCATTGTTGAAACCCAGGTCTTTTGCATCTAATTCCAATATCCTTTCCATAGTAATGAAGCTGCCTTTGGAAAGGTTGGAGAGGAGGCAGTGGCAGACTTCCAAGGGAGAGTGGCAGCTTTTTTAATTTAACACAAGCTTGGGAGCAATCACAGGGAACAGCCAGAGAGCTCCAAGAGCAGCTGCAGCTGGAAGCCATGGAGTGGGCATCAAGAACACCTCCTGGAGCCTCACAGGTCTTTTCAGTTTGCCCACCTGGAAGGAAGTGGCTGATTTTCTTATTTATTGCACTTTGTAACTCTCCTCTATGTAACTCTTTTCAGAGTTCTTCCATGATGCCTCCTTGAAGCAGGAAAGTGACCCTGCCTGCCCTAAGTCTGTACCAGCAGAGATTAAGCTCTTAAATGTCTTCCCAAATTGGAAAGGTATTAGGAAAAGCCAAGAGATGGGCCATGTGCCTGATTTTTGACAGCCAGACCACCTAAGTTAGACTCATCACCAGGCTGTCTGTAGGAGCATGCATATTCAGCAGTAGAGTTCACAAAGACCATTTCTTAAGGGGTAGAACTGTTAGTAAAAGGTAGGCCCAGATAAAGTCACAGATCCTTCAAGTAAATATTCAAGCATATATATGTAATTTTGTTGGGTACATCAAAACATCCTTGATTTCATTGATGTGGGTAGGGAAGGGAGTGGAATGGAATTTATAAAGTGCCTACTATATTCCAGGCATTGGGATAAGCAATTTACAAGTATTATCTCACTTGATCCTCACAACAATCCTGAGAAGTAGTTTTCGTTGTTGTTGTTGTTGTTTTTTGTTGTTGTTATACCCATTTTCAGTTGAGGAAACCAAAGCAAATAGAGGTTATGTGACTTCCCCAAAGTCATACTAACTAATAAGTGTATGAGGAAGGATTTGGACTCAGGTCTTCCGGACTCCAGGCCCAGTATTCTGTCAGTGGTGCCAACATTCCCTTCATGACAAAGATAACCCACTTCATACCTTAGAAGCCATTCTTCATATGATGATAGGCCCATAGGTTCACATATGCAGATCTCGAAGGGACCATAGAAGCCATCTTTTCCAATCCCCTCTTATTTTCAGACAAGAAAATTAAAATCCAGGAAACCATTAGAATAATAAATTTAGAGTAGGAAAGGGCCATAGAAGTCATCTGTTCCATCTTTTGATTTTATAGATGAGAAAATTAAGGCTTAGGGATGTCAAAGAATTACAGATGTGGAGGTGGTAGGGACCTCAGAAACAATTTAGTCCAACCTCCCCCTCCTCACCATTTTACACATGAGGAAACCGAGGGAAATGAAGTAGCTTCTTCACGCTCACACAGGTAGCAAGTGACAGCTGGAGTTTGAGCCCAGGTTTTCTGATTCAAGATTTAGTTTTTTGTTGCTTTTTTGGTGTGGGGGGCAGTGGGGGTTAAGTGATTTACCCAGGGTCACACAGCTAGTAAGTGTCAAGTGTCTGAAGCTGGATTTGAACTCCGGTCCTCCTAAATCCAGGGTTAGTGCTCTATCCACTGTGCCACCTAGCTGCTCTAACATAGCTTTTGAGACCCCAGGGTCATCCGTATATTGTGCTGAGACAATAGAGGAGGACTTTAATGGAAGATGTGATAAATTGTTATATAATGAATACACTGTATCATCTTATATCACAATGTCTCATGATCACCAAAAACATTTGAAAACATAGAGAATGTTCATGATATCCCTGCAATTACCTCAATGGTGTGTCATTTAAAATATTGTAGGATTAGTCTGTTTCTGTCTAAATTATGGGGACATAGGCTGGGATTTCTAAAACATTGCTACTTATTAATTAATGACTATTGTGCCCATTTAGATAGTAAGCATTTATTAAATCATATTAAATGTTAGGAGAGCATTCACTGCATTTAACACAACCCGAAAACCACCCCTAGCACCATATTGTCTCTAAGAGAAAGCACATGGCTCCAAGCAGAGTTCAGAAGTCTACATTACCTAGAGAGAGCTACTGGACAGACTTCCTCATCAAGTGTATGTCCCAGAATGGTGTTCACCTCATGATCCTAGTCTTTTTTCTCTTCTTATAGAGGTGGCTCTTACACACTACTCAAAGCTACTTGGCTAGAATCATTCAATTCCATTGGTTGACATGAGCTGAGAGTGGTCCATTTTAAAATGAGTTCTACTGTGATGAAGTAAGGGTCTAGTGAAAGACCCCCTGAGGGCAAAGGCGCTTTCAGATAGGTGTTGTTTTAATCTCCATAAACCTTCAAGTTGTGGTGAAGAGAAAGCTAATACTGGGTTCCTGTGTCCCCTGAGAAATCCATTATCAATAATTATTTTTCTCACAGTGGTCTATCAGCATACTAAGATTAAATTATAAACCATTTGAGAATATTGAACTTGGGAACACAGATGCTCTGGGATAAGGCCCGAGTTCAGTTACTATTATTCATTCAGTCCCTGACCTTTTTGTTAAGACTGCTGAGGAGGGAGCAAATTAATGCCACATGTCAGAGAATCTGAAGTAGGGAGTCCATCAACCCTTGCTCCTGGGTACTGTCTAATAGTTCTGCTCTGGTCCCAGCTGATTAGTCTTGAGTTTGGCTTACTTCCTAGGATGAGCATGAAACTCCATCTCAGAGACCTGACTCAATGATCAATCAGCAAGCATTCATTAAGCACCTATCGTGTGTCAGATTCTGTGCTAATTGTTGGGGATACAAAAACAGAACAGAATCAAGCCTTTCCTTCAAGGAGCTTGTGTTCAGCCTTATAGGGAAGATTACATATAACTAAAGCGATACATACAAGAAAAAGAGTAAAGATAACAATTAACTTTGAGGAAGAAGAGAAAGTGTTTCCCTCCTTTTTCATTTCTTCCTCTCCTTTCATTAAAAAAGCAGGCATTTAGTAAACCACTGTGGTTCAGTTGGCTGAAGAATTCCCAAGTCTGTTAATGGACAGCAAAATGATGGAATTTCAAAGTTGGTGAATGTCAGTGTACTTATAGAAAATTAACTGGAATTCCACAAGTCAAATGGTGGTTCCATGTTCTCAATGATTCTAGAACTTGTGTTGCTTCCCCTAGTAGGATCATAGGATCTGATTCCTTATATGTACCACAACCCCACCTTTTCTGCTTGATTCCACCTTCTTGTCTTTTTATCATGAGTAGGGTCTTCAAGTCTGTAAGTACTGAGGTTTCTATTGGTGGTTGAAGACCACACTGGCAGGTCCCCAGCCCTGTCTCCAGAACTCCATGTAATTTTAGAAGAGATGTCCTTGTGAAGTGAGCCCTTTGTGAGAGAACATGATGATGCACAGGGCCCATTGTATAGTTAGGGAATATGTGCTTCAAAAGCTAAGCAGGAAATAAATGTGTTATAGTGATACAGAGCTAGAGGGAAACCCACCCACTAAATTACCTTTGTGAACAAGAAAAGAGCTGCAGGCAGAGTAGGAATAAATGTGACAGAGATTGCAATGACATCCAGAAAGTAGAACTGGTAATGAGGCAAGGAGGCTTCAATTATTCCCACTATCATATCCATGCTATTTAATTATTCTTTCTCTAAATGGTTACAATAAGTTTTCCTGGCATTTCATATTCATCAACAGAATGCCTGGCATCTTGCACTGTGATCAGTAAAGCCTATGAGCACATAGGTTCTATTATGGGCCTAAAGAATCCAGCATTCTCAAGGAGGTTGGTTTGGAAGGAGTTTGGAAGGATGTAGGACAAAGTAGATGGAATAGTGGATTTGGAGACAAAGAATTACTACATCACTGGATGATATTTATTCTCAGAAATCTAGAAGAAACCCCAAGGGTCTAGGTTTTTTCTAAGTTTTCCTTTAATCACTCTCTACCCTTATGCATCCCGTTGATTAATTAGCTTTTAGAAAAGGGTATTTAACCACTGCTAGCTCTGTCTACCAAAGACATCCAAAAAGGGGGAAAGGACCTATTTGTACAAAAATATTTATAGCAGATCTTATTGGGGTGGCTAAGGATTAGAAACCAAAGTGATGTCCATCAATTGGAGAATGGCTAAACAGGCTGTGGTATATGATTTTAATGGAATGTTATTATGCTATAAAAATGACAAGCAGGGTGATTTCAGAAAAAAATTGGAAAGACTTACATGAACTGATACATGGTGAAGTAAAAAGAACCAGGAGAATGTTGTACATAGTAACAGCAATATTGTTTGATGAACTGTGAATGACTTAGCTATTCTCAGGAATATGATGATTTAAGACAATCCCAAAGGAGAAATGATGAATCATATTATTTGCTTCCAGAGAAAGAACTGATATTGTTTGAATACAGACTGAAATATGCTATTTTCACTTTCTTTCTTTTTTTATTTTACTCAGGTCTTTTTGTGAAAAATGATTAATATGGAAATGTTTTACATAATTGCACATGTATAACCTATATCTAATTGTCTACCATCTCAGGAAGTGGGGAGGGGGGAAGGGGAGAGGAAGGAGGGGTGAAATTTGTAACTCAAATCTTTAAATAAAAATGTTAAAAAAAACCTAAAAAATATATAAAAGGGTATTTACCAATGTAGTGGAGTAAGAAGAGTTGATACAAAACATCTACCACCACCCCCAAATATTAGAAGAAAACTTTTTACACAATAAGGTCCTTTGATAAAGAGGGCTCAAACTTAAATTACAAAGGCAATAAGGTATTCACATAGGGGGCAAAAGTGGCAGTGGTGCAACTCACAATTCCTAGCTATTAGACATTCTTTTTTTCCATAATTATCTCCATAATTTCCTCAAGAAGTTCCCTTTAATTGTAGTTTAGGACTCTGAGGTTCAGTGAATTTTTTTTTGGTGGGGCAATGAGGGTTAAGAGATTTGCCCGGGGTCACACAGAAAGTAAGGGTTAAGTGTTTGAGGCTAGATTTGAACTCAGGTCCTCCTGATTCCAGGGCCAGTGCTTTATCCACTGCACCACCTAGCTGCCCCATCTATTACTTTTCTTCTGTTTAGAATTTTATTTTCCAAATTACATGTAAAAACAAATTTTGACATCAGTTTTTTAAAACTTTGTGTTCCAACTTCTCTTCCTCCCTCCCTTCCCACTCCCTACCCCAAAGAACTCAAGCAATTCAATATAAGTTATACATGAGTACTCATGGAAAACATCTCCATGTTAGCTAGGTTGTGAGAGAAAACAGATAAAAACAAAACTTCAGACTAAGGAACTGTCTAAAAAATAATTATGCTTCAATCTGTTTTCAGATACCATCAGTTCTTTATCTGTAGATGGATAGCAATTTTCATAAATCCTTCAGAGTTATATTGGATCATTGCATTGCTCAAAATAACCACGTGCTTCCCAGCAGATAATCTTACACTATTGCTGTTATTTTTTATACAGTACATTTCACTCTGCTTCAGTTCATGTGGATCTTTCCAGGTTTTTCTGATAGCATCCTGTTCATCGCAACTTTTATATAATGCCTTAAACTTGACAAAATATTTTCTTCACAATAGCCCAGCAAAGTAGGTACTATACATTTTGCCATTATAATCAATCATGATAACTATTTCCCTCCATCCTATTCCCTTCGCATGATATTTCATCTATTTTCTATCACCCTATTCCTCCTCAAAAGTGTTTTGTTTCTGATTGTCCCCTCCCCTGCTCTGCCCTACCTTCTCTCACCTTTCCATCCTTATCCTCTTCCCCTCCTACTTTCCTCTAGGGTTAGATAGATCACTCCTCCCAATTGGATGTGTATGTAATTCCTTCCTTGAGCCCACTCTGATGAGATTAAGGTCTTTGAGCTAAATTTTCTTCCTCCATCCCTCCTCAACCCTCCCTATGAAATCAAGCAATTCAGTATAGGTCATACATGTGCAGTTATGCAGAAGACCTTTACCTTCCTCGAATGCTTTTTGCTTTTTACTGCTCCCTCTCCCTATCTGCCCTTCCTTCCTACCCCTCTTCTCTCACTCCCACCCCCCTTTATCTCCTTCCCCTCCCACTTTCCCTCAGGGCAAAATATATTACTATATCCATTTGAGTTTGTATATTATTCCCTCTTTGAGCCAATTCTGATGATAGTAAGGTTCATTCACTCTCCTACTCCTTACACCTCTTTCCCTCCTCCCTCCCCTCCAATAGCTTTTTCTTGTTTCTTTTATGTGAGCTACTTTTTCCCAGTCTACCTATCCCTTTCCCTTTCTTCCAGTACATTACTCTTACCCCTTAACTTTATTTTAAAGATGTCATCATGGAAAAGGGAAAAAGACCCACATGTACAAAAATATTTATAGCTGTTCTTTTTGTGGTAGCAAGGAATTAGAAATTGAGGGGTCGGAGCAGCTAGGTGGCGCAGTGGATAGAGCACTGGCCCTGGAGTCAGGAGTACCTGAGTTCAAATCCAGCCTCAGACACTTAACACTTACTAGCTGTGTGACCCTGGGCAAGTCACTTAACCCCAATTGCCTCACTAAAAAAAAAAAAAAAGAAAAGAAATTGAGGGGTTGCCCATCAATTGGGGAATGGCTTAGCAAGTTGTGGTATATGACTGTAATGGAATACTATTGTGCTGTACAAGACAATGGGCAGGCAGATTTCAGAGAAACCTGGAACGACTGGCATGAACTGATGGATGAGTGAGATGAGCAGAACCAGAACAGTATACACAGTATCAACAACATTATGTGTTGATCAACTGTGATAGACTTGATTCTTCTCAGCAATACAATGGCCCAAGGTAGTTCCAAAGGACTCATGATGGAAAATGTTCTCCAAATCCAGAAAAAAAAGAACTGTGGAATCTAGGTGCAGTTCATGCCATACTATTTCTAATGTTTTTTGTTGTTGTTTTTCTTTTTTGAGGTTTTTCCTTTTTGCTCTGATTCTTCTCTCATAACATTACTAATGCAGAAATATGTTTAATGTGATTGTTCAAACATAACCTACATGAAATTACTTGATGTCTTGGGGAGTGTGGGGGGAGGGAGAAAAATTCAAAACTAGAAATCTTATAAAAACAAATGTTGCAAACTATCTCTAAATGTAACTGGAAAAGAGTTAAATATTCATATGGAAAAAAGAAGTCATCATGGGTTAGCTAGGTGGCACAGTGGAAAAACATCAGCCCTGGATCCAGGAGGCCCTGAAACCAAATCTAGCCCCAGATATAGGCCACTCCACCCTGCCTGAACCACAAAAAACAAGGAAAAACAAAAAATAAATGCTTTACAGATATCATCCCTTCATATTCAGTTCAGACCTGTGTCCTCTAAGTGTATTCCTTTCAGCTTCCCTAATACTGACAAAGTTCTTATTAGTTAGAACTATTATCTTCCCATTTAGGAATGTAAATAGTTTAATCTTTTGATATCTTTCATGATATCTTTTCCCTGTTTACCTTTTTATGCTTCTCTAGGGTCTTGTATTTGAAAGTCAAATTTTCTATTCAGTTCAGGTCTTTTCATCAAAAATGCCTGAAAGTCTCTCTTTTTAACTGAAATTTCATTTTTCCTCTGAAAGCATATAATCAGTTTTGCTGGGTAGGTGATTCTTAGCTATAGACCCAGTTCCTTTGCTCTCCAGAATATAATATTCCATACCCTCTGGGCCTTTAATGTTGATGCTGCTAGATCTTGTTTTATCCTTACAAAATTTCAAAAAAATTATAAAACTCCACAGTATTTGAATTCCTTTTTACTAGGGGCTTACAATATTTTCTCCTTGACCTGGGAGCTCTGGAATTTGGTTATAATATTCCTGGAGGTTTTCCTTTGGGGATCTCTTTCAGAAGGCGATCAGTGGATTCTTTCAATTTCTATTTTACCTTCTGCTTCTAGAATATCAGGGCAATTTTCCCTTACAATTTCTTGGAAGATGCTGCCTAAACTCTTATTTTGGCCATAGATTTTAGGTGATCCAATGATTTTCCAGTGATCTCTCCTGGATCTATTTTCCAGGGGAGCTGTTTTTCCAAGGAAATATTTTGTATTGCCCTCTATTTTTTTATTCATTTAGATTTGCTTTACTCTGTCTTGGTTTCTCACAAAGCCACTAGCTTCCCTTTATTCAATCATAATTCTTAGGCAATTATTTTCTTCAGAGAGCTTTTGTATTTCCATTTCCATTTGGCTTTTCAAGCTGTTGACTTTTTTCTCATGACCTTACTGCATCTCTTTCTCATTTCTCTTTCCATTCTTTCCTCCATCTCTCTAAATCTTCCTTCTATCTCCCCTACTTTCTCTTCAAAGTCCCTTTTGAGCACTTCCATGGCCTAAGACCAATTCATATTTTTCTTGGAAGCTTTGAATGTAGTGGCCCTGAGGTTGTTATCCTCTTCTGGGGGTGCACCTTGATCTTTCTTGTTGCTAAAGAAACTTTCTATAGTTCTCAACGTTCTTTGGTGGCTCATCTTGCTTTCTTTTACTTGACTTTTACCGCCCTCTTATGGTGGGACCCTACTTCCAAGCTACACTTTCCCAAGCTTCAGAGGGTCCCAGGTGTTTTGGTTTGAGGGAGGGCAGGTTTTTCTCTTGCCTGGCCTCTTCTCTGGTCATAAGTTAACCTCAAGCCAAATTGCTAATTAACCAGCCAGCAAAACTTTGTGTGCTGTGGTTCTTAGCTTTTATAAGCCTGTGCCCCTCTCCCATCTGGGCCACATGCCACACACGATTTCTTCCTGGTTCCCCTGCCAGGGTGAGGTAGCTGAATTCTTCCTTAGTTCCCGTAGACACCCCTGTATTCCCCCTGCCAACCCCCCCACCCCCGCCCAGGCCAGCTAGTCAGCCCTCTTATCAGACTGTAAGCTTAGTTCAAGAAGATGCTGGTGCTTGTGCTGCAACTGATTTGGAGGCTGGGGTGTTTCACTGCTGCAGCCTGCTTGGGGACTGTGTTTGTCACAATCACAGGGTTGAACTCTTCTTACAGCCCAGCATGGCCCCTCCTAAGCTCTCTTTGACTGGAAAATAATCTCCATCTGTCTTTTCTGTGTGTGTGTGTGTGTGTGTTTTGCTGCTCTAGGGGTTGTTTTATTGCTGTTTGTGGGGTAATTGTTTCAGGAGCTCAATGTGTTTAATGTCTTTCCTCCATCAATGACTTTTTTTTTTTTTTTAGTGAGGCAATTGGGGTTAAGTGACTTGCCCAGGGTCACACAGTTAGTAAGTGTTAAGTGTCTGAGGCCGGATTTGAACTCAGGTCCTCCTGACTCCAGGGCTGGTGCTCTATTCACTGCCCCTCATCAATGACTTTCTTAAGAAATAGCAGGCAATGAGACATTAATACACTCTTGGTAAAGTTGTAAACTAATTCAAGCATTCTGTAGAGCAATTTGGAACTATGGCTAGTAGGCCTCCACCAGTCGCAGACGACCATGGATCAGCACCTTGAAAAGCCACAGGCCACAATGTGGCTGTGCAGTCTGATACAAGAGCCGCAGCTCCTGAGTGACTTATAAGCGGTAACTGCCGCATCCCATGTTGTATCTACCCCATGAGGAGTAGCTGGAGTGTCCTCTCCAGGGTGCTGGCACTGGTGGATCAATATGGAAAACACGCTGTTGCCCATGCAGCAGGTTTTCCCTCTCCGCGACGTTGGTGGATCCAAACGAGAGGCAGAGCCAATACAGTTTGGCACCAGTGCCACCGTAGGAGTTGCCAGAGGGATGTGATGTCCAACATCCAGCTGCCTAAGGGTCTCTGACTCCTGATTTTTCCTCGGGGTTAACTCCCGAAGCTTTTCCCATAAATGGGTATAGCCGCAAGGCAGCAGAGGTTTAAAATCCGGGTTTTCTTCCCCTAGGTGGCTTGCCTGCCAAGGCTAACAAGCCCTACCTGCCTGAAGCGACTGGTTTTAAGGCGCCAGTGACTCATCTTTGCCCCTTCTCCTGTTAGTGGAAACAGTTCCACCACGAGAAAGCCAGGAGTTAGGCTTCAGTTGTCAGAGGCTATTTGAGATGCACACTATTGGAGCATTTTATAGAGAGTGGGAGCTTATCTCCACTCCCACCCTGGAATGACAAACCTTTGGAACCAATTTTTTTTTCTTAAGGGACTATAAAACAATGCATACTCTTCGACTTAACAATACCACTGCTTGGTTGGTATCCTAAAAGGGATTTTTTTAAATTGAATTTGAAATTGGGGTGATGCCCATCAATTGGGGAAAGGCTGAACAAATTGTGGGATGATATTAGGACAGAATACTATTGTGCTGTAAGAAATGGTGAGCAGGATGCTATCAGAAGGACTTGTGAAAAATGTAGTCCATCTACAGAGAAAGAACTGATGGTATCTAAATATGGATTGAAGTATAATTTTTTTGTTAATTCCTTTTTCTAAAGTTTTTTTTGTCTGTTTTCTTTCACAACCTGACTAATGTGGAAATGTTTTGCATGACTGCACATATATAACTTTATACTGAATTTCTTGAGTTCTTAAGGGGAGGTGGGGAGGGAGGGAGGGAGGAAGAGAATTTGGAACACGGAGTTTTAAAAATCAGTGTGAAAATTTCTTTATATATGTAGCTTGGGGAAAATTCTAAATAAATAAATAAATAAATTTTTTAAAAAGAAAAGCAAGAATAAATAAGATATGAGGAAAGTAAATTAGGTACATGAGGTCCTCATAAGGATATTGAAATCCTAATTTACTCTGTGTTCCAGTCTATTTAATTGGGACATTTCAGGACAGAAGTGATCTTGACTCATTCAATTCAATTTGTTCCAGTAAACATTCATTAGGTGCCTACTCGGTGCCAGGAGCTCTGCCTGGGAGTAAGAAGTTGAGGTTCAGGAAAGCTGATGGTGTTTTGAGTACAAGAGAATGGAGCCAAATGCTAAGGTTGTGACACTATGTGAACATTTGCAGTGCTGATGTCAGAAAACCTTCCATTCCTGGGTCTTATGCTTACAAACAAGGGTATGATTTTGGAAAGATCACTAAACTCTCTGAATCTTTTGTTTCCTCCACCATAAACCTGGGATAATAATACAAGAATAAAATATATGTAATAATAAAAAAAAAGAAATAGCAGGCATTTTTTTCACCACGAAGAGTCCTATTTCCTCCTCCCTTACATGGCTTTCCTTCTGTATCCTTATTTAACTTTGGTGCTGTCTCCAAGTGTTGTTAGGTACTGGTCCAGATTCTTTAATAGCATGTTTGATGTTGGGGAAAGTGTATAGAACTTATTCTGGATTCTTTCCTCCTAGATATACTCTAGTACAGGCAGAAGGGAATGCCTCTTCAAAACACTCCTAAGACTGGTATCTACCCTCACTTAGCTGCTTTGCTGATAGGCTGTGTCAACTACTGAAATTCTAATTCTATACAAAGTTTCAGTGTCATGGTTAACCAATCATACTGTATCCATCTTGATCCAATTTTTGAGGTGTATTAAACCTCAGAGTGTAAACTAGATAGTTCACACGTTTAAAACATCACTGCTAATTGCTATTAAAGTGGCACTCCCACCTTTACATAGTAATCTACAAAATAAAGTTATGCAAAATATTTACAAAATAAGTGTGGAGTAAATTTTGCAAGGATCCACATGCAGATGATTGGAAATCTGGAAGTCATATTTTGGAAATGGTATTTGAACTAACCTTTGATAGAAACTAGGGATTCTAATATGTAAAGTTAAGGAGGTAGTACATTTCAGGCATAGGGGACAGCCTGCACAAAGACATGGAGATAGGCAGTTCATGGCTGAGGAACAGCAAAACAAAGACAGTTTTGCTGTACTGAAGAGTAAAAGAAGGTGAATAATATATAGTAAGACTGGAAAGATAGATTGGAGCCAGGCTATGGTCTTTGGATGCTAAATAGGAGTTTGTATTTGTCCCTAAAGGTAATAGGGAGTCACTGGAGATGATCGATTTTTTTCTATTATATCATCAGCTTGTTCTCTCTCTCTCTCTCTCTCTCTCTCTCTCTCTCTCTCTCTCTCTCTCTCTCTCTCTCTGGGACAAGTAGCGTGGTATAATAGAAAGATCATTGCACTTAGACTTAGGGATAGGCTTGCATCCTACCTTCGATGCTTAGTAAATATTGTGACCATAATTTCTATGAATCTCCCTTTTCTCATCTCTAAAATGGTTATAATGAGGACACCTACTTCACAATTACCTTTTTGATGATCAAAATAGATAACGCATGTTAGTGCTTCACAAGCACTAAAGTTCTTTTTTAAATGCCAGCTTTCCTTATCTTTACCAATATAGATCACAACCCACCTCTAGTTTCTCATCCTGTACAATTACTGTTCACATCCTTCTACAAAATATCCATAAGAGATCTATAGAACATGGTGCTGGGTTTCCCTCTGGTCCATTTACTTTTACTTGGATAACATAGTGTTACCTTCAGGCTGTGCATCTTCTTTCCTTCACTTGTTTTCTCCTCTCATTCACGCCTAAATCATTCTTATATTTAGCTCTTGATGATTATTTCATGGCTTCTGAAGAAATTCCTTGGAAAAGGTTCTGCTCTGGATTCCCATGGCTGGAGAAGAACAAAGATTTGTTTCTCATTTGGTTCAATAAAACATGTGATTCAGCTCAAAGAGGTCTTAAGAATTGGGGATGATTTATCACAGAATTAATTCCACTTGGGGAATTTATATCATGAACAGCTTCATAGGATCAAATAAGATTGTGAAAGGGGCAGAGAGTAATGGGAGAATGAATTTGAGATCAGGGCTAAATGATTTGAGGATCTTGACACTGGGGTCTTGAAACAACCAGACTCTTCTTGAATGTTTAGGGACAGGATGTGATCATCTTCAACATCAAACCCTGTTTCATCTGGTAGTTCTGTGAAATGTCATTTAACCATTCTGGGATTCAGAGTCATTAGCCAATTTAAGATATTGGACTAAGTATCCAATTGTGAAGATAACTCTAAGCCTCTGATTTTATGATGATAATTTTATTGATCCTGAGTGTGAGCATGTTGAGAGCATGGATGGTTCCATCTTTTGCATTTATATTCTAGTCCCTAGCACTGTTCCTGAAACATAGTAGGTGCTTTACAAATGACTTTTGGTTGATATTAAGGGTAGACTGTTTTCAATTTGCATTCTGTTTCCTATAATCTTATTTCAAATTCTAATCTCAATATCCAAATTCCCCAAACTTGGTAGAAAGTAAAAAAACAAAAAACAAAACCTCTTAGCTTTGGTTCTTCTCCTCCCAGCCAAAAATTGTCCCTTTTAGAGCCTGAAGCTGTAGAAATGAAAGAAGGTGGGGCATTGTGGGTGGTCCTACTTTGTCACTGATAGATTACCCTGGTTAATGACAGTGTGTATTCTAGGAAGCAGCTACATACTTCATTAGAAATGTAAAGTAATGAGCTCAGAGAGCAGAAGAGCCAAGCCTTTGATCAAACATAGAATAATAAAAGTTACAGGGCTCTGAATGGAGTAAATTAATCTGTTGCACTCCAAGTTCGAGGTGGGGGGGGTGGGGTGGGGAGGAAGAGAGAGAGACTCACAGCTTGGTATGAGAGTCTAATTGCTGAGACACCTGGAGTTAGCAACCCTTCTTCCTGTGTGTTGAACACTATTCAGGGCCCTGTGTCTATTTGGAATAGGTGGTCAGGGAATCAGGAAGCCTTAAAAAAACTGGAAAAAAAATAGCACCAAAGTGAGGGCCATGACTGGGACACTGTGCATTAGTGTAAAGCATACTGGACTTGGAACCAGAGGATTTGAATTTATATGTCAACTTTGCCATTTAATTATTTATGTAATCTTGGGCAAGAGACTATCCCTCTGTTAGAAGAAGGAAAAGGAGAAGGAGGAGGAGGAGGAGGAGGAGGAGGAGAAGTAGTAGTAGTAGTAGTAGTAGTAGTAGTAGTAGTAGTTAGGGCAACTGGGTGGCACAGTGGATAGAGTGCTGGACTTGGAGGCCCAGGAACACCTGAGTTCAAATTTGGCCTCAGATACTTACTAGCTGTGTGACCTCGGGTAAGTCATTTAACTCTGTTTGCCTCAGTTTTCTCATCTGTAAAATGAGCAGGAGAAGGAAATGACAAACAGTTCCAAAATTGCTAAAAAAAAAACCCTAAATGGGGTCACAATGAGTCAGAAATTACTGAAACTATTGGATATCAATAAAAAGTAGTTAGACCAGATTATCTCTTATGATCTCTTCAAGTGATAAATTATATAAGGATCCTATAGATCCTAAAATATAAAGAGGATAGACAAGGCAGAGTAGGGTGTTGATACTCAGAGAAAGCTTTCGGGGAAAAATTAAATTTGAATCATGTTTGAAAGGTGACAGACATGGATTGGTAGAGAGGGAAATTGGCAGATTGCAGAAGCATAGAGATGAAGATGTAAGGTGGGGGGAATCTTGAGAAATTGTGTAGAACAGTGATGTCAATCTCAAATGCACATGGGTCCCTGTAGGTGGCATTTTGACTTAGAAAATCACAAATCAACTTTATCAATGTTGTATGATATTTTATTTATTTTGTTAAACCTTTCCCAATTATATTTTAAGCCCTTGGGAAGTTTTGCAGGCTACAAGCTTGATACCTCTGATACAGACCATCTTCTTTTTTTTTTTGACCACCTTCTAATAATAATATTTAATTACCTACTGTGTGTAGAATCCTCTGCTAGTCTTATGGAGATGAGCCATGGTTGCTATGATTATGGCACTTATAGTCCAGAAAGGGATAAGATGAACATAAGTAGCTTCTCTTAGTCAATCAACAAGGATTAATTAAGTGCTTGCTATGCACCAGGTACTGAGCTAAGCAATGATAATACAAATAAAAAAGAAGAAAAATTTGGAAGAACATATAATTTTTTCTTTGATTTTTTAATATTTTATTTTTCCCATTACCTGTAAAAACAATTTAAATCATTCTTTTGTTTTTAAATTTTGAGTTTCAAATTCTCTTCCTTTCTCCTACCCCTCTCCTCTCCTTGAGAAGTGAAGGAATTTGATATAGATTATACATATCCATTTGTGCAAAACATTACCATATTAGCTATTTGGGAAAGAAAACAAAGACAAAAAATCCCTGAGGAAAAAAAAAAGTAAAAAAAAAATTGCTTTTAGCTGCATTCAGACTCCATCAGTTCTTTCTCTGGATGTGGGTATCATTTTTTATCACATGTCTCAAGGAACTTACATTGTAATGTGGGAAACATGTATATAAATAGTTATATGCACAAAAAATACAGAGTAGATACAAAGTAACCCAACAGCCTGAGAACTGGAACAGACTTCCTGTCAAAGCTGAGTTATGAAGAAAGTCAGGGATCCTAAGAGTAAGGGGTGAGGAAAAATGCACTATAGGTATGGGGAAGAGTTACTAAAAAGGAATGGAAGGGGGTAGGGGTGGGAATGGGATAAGGAACACCAAATAGACCTGCATGGCTGTACCCATAGAGTATGTGGAAGGGAATAAGGAATGTGGGAGAATGCTGGAAGATTATAGGAAGGGCTCAAGTTATGAAGAGCTTTAAATACCAAAAAGAGATTTAATCTGAGGGATAGTAGGGAACCAGTTCAGTTTAATGTGGAAGAGGGTGGGGATCATCATCAAATCTGTGACTTAGGAAAATCACCTTGGCCTCTGTGTGGAGAGAGACCTGAGGTAGGAAGACCAATCAAACTGAAAGCTTCAGTTTGAAAATTCAGAGAAAGCTTCCTGAGAAATATTAAATTTGAATCCATGTGACACATGGATTGGTAGAGAGGGGAATGAGCAGATTACAGAAGCAAAGAGAAGAAGATGAATGATGCCCTTGTACGGTGGGGGGAATCTTGAGAAATTGTCTAGAACAGTGATGCCAAAGTCAAATGCAAATGGATCTCTGCAGGTGGCATGTTGACTTAGAAAACCACAAATCAAGGAGGCTTTTATAATAGTATAGGGGACAAAGTGAAAACTTTCACTAGGTGACTGTGCAAGTGGAGAGAAGGGCATGTACAGGATAGATCTGAAAGGAGAAATGAAGAGATTTGGCAACTTAGTGAATAAGTAAGGAAAGTATATAAGTTCATCAGAGAAGTACAAAACCTAGTTCTATGGAAGGTGTGAAGGAAAGAAGGAAATAAGTATTAAGAACTCACTAGAAACCATATAACAAAGCTTGTTAGAATTTCAGTATATGTAATTTGACAATAAATAGGCTCAAGTGTGGGTCTGAGGTACCTCTCCATGAGCAAGATGCATGAAAAAAAAAACTCACTATGTGCAAGGAACTGTGCTAAGTGCTAGAGATACCAATACAAATAAAGACAGTCTCTCCCCTCAAGGAATATTCTGATGGGCTAAGACAGCACCCAAAAGGGAGCTGAAAAGTGGAAGAGGGGTAGGGAATGAAAGTACTGAGTATGTATGTGGATTTTGCCCTCGGATTTTACCATCAATACTGTTCTTGGGATCCATGCTGGGGAAGCACAGAAAACATTATTACAAAGAGGTCCTTCAGGTACCTTCAGCATTAAACCTTGTGGGATGGAGTCAAAAGGGGAATCACCTCCTACTGAAATCTGTGCTAGGCTACTGATGTCATAAGTGATTGTATATCAAACATCTCCTCATTTTATAAAATGGGACATCAAGGCCCAGAGGAGAAACTACCTGTCCAGGGTTATAGAGACAGGCAGGATCACTGCCCAGATCAATCGATCTCACATCCGCTCAGGAGGCTTCTTTCTCTTTCAGAGCTAAAACAGAGACGGCAGACTCTATAAATTAATTCAGCCAGTCCAGCATGCTCACCGCAGGCTTCTAGCGATGCCTTTCTTCCCTGAAAACACAAATCACTCCTTAAGCCTCTAAGTTTTTCACTGCTCAGAAATGGTCCAAGCCCCTCTCTTTGTTATTTTCTCAGAAGGCAGGCACAGGGAGTTGTGTGGCTGAGCAGGCTCTGGTGGTTGTGTTCTCGAACAGCGACCTGAGGCAAGTCTCTGCTTCAGCCTGGGATTCCAATGGACTGTGCTGGATAGACTGCCAGGGGAAAAGGCTTGTCATAAATTGGTGTGGGGTGGGCTTGCAGAAGAAGGAGCAGGAGCAGCAGCAAAGCAGAAGAAAATAAATAAATAAATAAATAAATAAATAAATAAATAAATAAATAAATAAACAAATAAACAAATAAACAAATAAACAAATAAACAAACAAATAAACAAACAAACAAACAAATAAATAAATAAATAAATAAATAAATAAATAAATAAATAAATAAATAAATAAATAAATAAATAAATAAATAAATAAATAAATGAAAAGGCAAAGATGAAGACATTGGGGAGGTGTGCTGGAGAAGCCTGTGCGTTCTGTAGCTTTGGCAAATTCTAAATTCTGTTTGAAGCAGGGAAGTGTTTCATGTGGTCATTGTATTCATAGCTAAGGCAGTCTTAGAGTGAGAAGCTGAGCCTGAATAAATTGTTCAACATCTCCAAGTGGGGGCTGCAATTCAATTCAGCCAACACACCTACTGTGCGCTGGGCATTGTGCTAAGAACTGGGGATACAAGAATAAAAATGAAAAGAAAAAAACCAACAACGCTCACCTTAAAGGAATTTATGGTCTATCAGGGAGAGGTAAATACCAAATAATTTCATGGAGGGAGAAATAAACATTGGAGGGACCAGCAAAGGCCTTGTGTGGGAAGTAGCAGGTATGTGAACTGAGCCTTGATTTAGGGATTTTGAAGAGAGGGAAAGAAAGAAGACATTCCAGGCACGTTGAGCAATCTGTGCAGTCATGGAGGTAGAAAATGGAGAGTGAGATCTGGAGAATAAAAATAGGCCAGCTTGGCTAGAATGTAGAGGGCAGAGGAGACCCTATAGAAGGAACTCTGCACAGCTGCCAGGAGGGATGAGTTCTAATTCTAGGAGTACCCCAGATTTGCTGAATGATTCTAGGGAAGCCCCTTCCCATCCTTTGGAATCAGTTTCCTCACACTTGTAATTGAAGGGGTTGTGTTATATGATCTAGATGGTCTCCTTCAGCTCCAAGAAGCCATGATTTATTAAATCATGGAGAAGAATAAGGGAGTAAAGTAAATAGGAACTGTGGCTCATATGCCAAACTCTGCCATGGTCTATGTGTGGATGTGGGGAGTTGACTTAGGCTAGCTTAACCTTAGTTTCTTTCTCTGCAAAATGTTGTTAATCATGCTTACCTTATGTAATTATTGTAAAGAAAATGATTGGTGAAGCATAAGGTACATAAAATTAAGAGCTCACATTTATATAGTGACTTAAGTTTTGCACAGATGGCCCTGTGGAGTGAGTGTGTATATATGTATACGGACATATATATATGCACATGCATATACATGTGTACACACATATAGATGTGTGTATATATAATATGCACGTGCATACCCAAGGACCAGTCAAATGCATGTATATGTATAAGCACACACACGTGTATGCATATATACATGCATGCATGCACAGATACACACATACATTGATATTTGGAGCCAGAAAGACCTAGGTTCAGGTTCCATATTGAACATATATTAGCTTTATCTAACCAATCATTTAACTCTCTGTAAGGGGCTAAAATTCTAGCTATACTGTCTAAAATATCCAATGAGTGGTCGCCAATAAATTATAAGCTTTAGCAAGAGTTACACTTTTAAGCATTTATTAAGGAGAATAAGAATTTGGTAAAGAGGAAGAGAAAAGCCTAGATTCTTCTATCTATTAAAGGGAGAGCACATTTCTAGCTCTGCTCTCCACCCAAGTCCACGCGAAAGAGAGTGAACCAGTGCGCCAGCCTCCCCCTTCTTCCTCCCACAATCAAATGTCACTTCCTGACACCAAAGAAAAGAGGCATTGGTCCTGCCCTCAGAAGTCCTCTCCTCATGTTGGAGCTTTCCTACAGTAAGTCTCCAGCAGGTGGCGGCATTCCAATCGTTACATCTCTTAGTGCCTTAAGCAAATAAATTTCTAAGACTTTAAGTTGCAGAAAAGGTGCTGACCTGAATTGGTAGAGGCAATTTCCTCATTTGGGAGTTCCCTAAATCATTAAAATCACAGGTCTGGTCCCTTTCTGTATCTGTTGAAGTTTGGCAAAATATTTTATAGATATTAGCTCATTTGGTCCCTGTAACAACTCTCTGAAGTAGTCCTCTTATTATTCCCATTTTACAGATGAGGAACTGAACCCCAGAGCAGTTGAGAGACTTGCTTGTGATCACCTCAATAGTATTAGAGGCAAAATCTAAACCTAGTTCTTGATGACTCAAATACTGGCATAGTGGATAGAGAGCTGTCTTTGAAGCCAGGGAGACTTGTGTTCAGGTCTTGTTCAGAATCTGTGTTGCCCCAGGCAAGTCACTTAACCTTCCACTGCTCTAGGTAGCTCTCTAAGATTCTAAGATGTAGAGAACATACCAACCTGCACTGGTAAATGGAGCTCTTCTCTGGGAGTTTCCTAGAATAATGAAAATCAAGGTTAAACCCCCACCCCAAGCATGACACTCTATCCACTATGCCAAGTCACCTATCACCATCACCACCACTATTGTTATTATGATTTATTATTAGTTTGAAGTACTGCTTTACCTTGTTGTCCATACATGCTATGCATCCTCTGACAGGTGTGCTGTCTGATATGATAGACCTGCAGAGAGACCTCTGCCTACTAGCCCTGGGAAGTCCTATTTCCTCTTAATTGCTATCTCTTCACCTTAGGGGTTTCTGGTAACAATGTATTCCTCCAGGATCCATGGGCAAAATGGCCCTGATCTTTGTCCTGCATCAGAATGAATGCATTTGGTCCTTGGCCGATACTTTTCCTAGTGTAAATGTTGAACTTAAAAGACCCTCAAACCAATCCCTGTTTCTACAGGCAGCACTGGCTATAAAGCAGATTAGAATGAATCTTTCCTAAAGTGAACCTATAAATCCCCACCCTCACTGAAAGAAAGTTCCTGCTGGTGACAGGATCACTGAGTCTTTAGAGCTAGAAGGCATTGAAAATATGACTTAGTCCAACACCTACCTGAGCAGGGACCCTTCTACAACATTTCTGACGAGTGGTCATTTCGACTCTGCTTAGAGACCTCTAGAGAGGAGGAACCTATTTCTGTCAATTCAGTGAAAACATCTGGCAGTTGGTTCTTTGGCATAAGTGTTTAGTTTATTGCCCAATTAATGGCAATCTCCTCTCTTGCGTTTCTATTCTATCCTTAATCTAAAGTAGACAAATGCTACCCTTCTCTAGTCTGTTTTTCTTTCTTTGAGTTTTTCCTATCTCTTTCTGTGAGTGGGATCTCTACAGCTCATTTAAAAGTTATGGAGTCCATTTATCCACAGGCTAGATAGTTGTCATACTTCCTTGGGCTATGCATTCCTGGGGACAGGCAGGAGGGAGGGATGCAGTTTGGGTTTGCTTTGTTGCTGTCAAACCTCTAACTGGATCGGGGGATGATGGGAAGTTGTAGTTGTGGGTTTACATCTGGAAGGGAGATGTCTGAGAGCATTCTTGTGATATGTGGACTTTGAGGAAACATGTTCATGCCAACTCCGAGTGACAGACAGCCTTGGGAAACAGCTCTCTGATTGCCTGGAAAGCGAGAGTATATATTGTTGTCACAGCTGAAAGGGATTCTTATCAGAAGAATGACAGTTGGGGCACAATTACTTTTTTTCCTTTAAAAAATAAATTATAAATACATATTTTGAAGATGACGAATTGTCCATTTAACCCCACATTTCCAGATTTTTGGTGTCTCAGCATATCAGGGCCCTTTACTTAGACTTCTGATGCCACAGCAAAGTCATTTATCCTCCCTGGACCTCAGTTTACCCACTTGAACAATAGAGGTGACAGTTATAGACTATAGGAGCTGCCAAGAAATTTGAGAATAATCCAATCAAAGAATCATAGATTTGACCTGGAAGGGAACTTAAAGGGCATTGAGGTTAAGCCCCTTATTTTGTAAATGAGTAAACTGAGGCACAGGGGTTATGTAATTTTCCTGGGCTCAAACAGTAAATATCTCTAGTAAAACGGGATCCTAGGTTTTCCTTAATCAAAATACAGTGCTCCATCCAGTATTCGATACTCTCTCTAATCTCCTTTTACATAGGAATGAACTGAGGGCCAAAGATGAAAGGTGACTTGAATTAGGTCACTCAGCTAATTAATGGTAGAGATGGGACTAGAGTCTAGGTCTCCTAGGGATCTTTCCATTTTTCATGCAGTCATTATCATATCTCTTGGCAGTTAACCCCTCCCCACCAAATTTTAGATTGTTAATGTTCTTGTGAAATTGTTCAGACTCCAAAGAAATGGTTAGCTCTGCTTTACCGCATCTCCTCAGCATATTTTCTGGGAACATGACATTTGACGAACAGCTATATTTAGGTACTATTCAAATGACTCCCAAAGTGTAATGGAATAGGTTGGTAGTGAATTCCCTGTATTAGAGGTCTTTAAACTCTAGTCAGAGATGGAGCAGAGGGGATCTCTATTCAGGAACCAGTCAACAGCAGCAAAAAAATCATAACGATGTGAAGAGGTCCAACTGTGTGCAAAGTCCTATATGTAAAGAAAAAATAGGTATTCCCTCCCTGAAGGAGATTACATTCTGCTTGAGAGAACAGATATGTAGCATATACCGATATTGATATCATAAAAATAAATATGCATAACATACAATAATATTAATGTATGTCATTGATTTAGACCTTAAAGAGACCTTTGAAGCCATCAAGTTCAACCATATCATTTTACTGAAAAGGAAACTGAGGCACAGAAAGATTAGATCACTTGCCCAGCATCACACAGCTAGAAAGTTTTAGATTGGATTTGAAGCCAGTTCTCCATTCCCCTGCTTCAACCACTGTACCACGCTGCCTCTGGTGGAGAAGAGAAAGGCATGCATTCTAGACAGGATAGAGAAAGTATACCCTAAGGTTAATCAGTCTATTATCTAACTTACATGCCTACTGTCAGGCACTGTGCTAGGCACTAAGGATTCAAAGACAAAAATTGAAAGTATCTTCTCTCGAGAAACCTATTTTCTGTTAAGGAGACAACATAAAGATGTATAAATACTTCATGGACAAAAAGGGCTTCTTAATCTTTGTGTCATGGACCACTTTGGCAGTGTAGTGAAATATATGAACCCCTTCTCAGGATAATATTTCAATAACATAAAAATAAAATATATAGGATTACAAAGGAAATCAAACATATTGAAATAGTTTTTAATTTAAAAAAAGTTCACAGACCCCAGGTTAAGAACTCCTGATTTAGAAAGTGCTGCTTGAGTTACATCTTGAAAGAAGTCAGATGTTCTCTGAGGCAGGGATGAAAAGTGAGTGAATTCCAGGCCTGGGGGAGTGATGTGCATGAGGAATAGAGAGAAAGCCAGTATATAGCTATACCAGACATTTCAGGAAGAAAGTAATGTATAATAAGTTTGGAATGACAGGTTGGGACCAGGTTGTCAAGGGCTTCAACAGCCAAACAGAGGAGTTTATATTTGATCTTAAAGGCCATGGGGAATTACAGGAGTTTATGGAGTAAGGGAATAACATGGATAGACCTACATTTAAGGAAAATCACTTTAGAATCAGTGTGGAGGATGGATTGGAATGAGGAAAAACTTGAGTCAGGAAAACCAGCTGCTGCAAGAGTCTTAAGTAGGAGGTGATGAGAGCCTGATCAAGGGCAGTGGCTGTATAAGTAGAGAGAAAGGATTGAATATAAAAGATGTAGAGATAGAAATAGCAAGGTCTGGTAACTCATTGGATAAGTGGGATAAGAGAGAATTAGGAGCACTGGATAAAGCCTCACTTATGAACCTGGGAGACTAGAAGAATGGTGATAACTTCAGGAGAAACTTTTGGAAGAGGAGTTGGGTGACAAAATGGTGACCACTGTATATATGTTGATTTTGAGATGTTTCTGGGGCATACAGTTTACAGTGTCTAATAAGCAACTGGGGATATGAGACTGAAGCTAGGTAGAGAGACTGGAACTGGATTTATAGTTTTAGAAGTCATCTATGAGGAGATAGTAGTTAAACCTATAAGAGTTGGTGAGTTTACTAAGAAAGGGAGTGTAAGGAAAAAAGAGTAGTAGTCTAACACAGAATCTATCCTTTAAATTGTTTTTTTTTTTCAGAATTCCTTATTTATAATATATTGCAGGCTGCTCATGCTCACCATTTGCCCCTCCATTTGTTGATCTTCATTTTCAATTCTTCAGGGACTATAATACATATTGACTAGGAACTAGAATGTGTATGTTTGTATACTTACATATATGTGTGTATGAATATAAATATATATGTGTGTACAGCCATATATAAACACATACATATATATAGGCATGTATACATACACATTATAATCCATAATTTATATGTGTTATAGTCCCTGAAGAATTGAAGGTGAAGAATAGCCAATGGAGGGGCAAATGGTGAGTGGGAGCAGACTACAACACTTTGTATATGTATATGGATATGTGTACTGTATACATACATATATGTATACAATACACACATATATGTATATACCTATCTATATATGTATATGCCTATATATTTATGTGTATATTTTACATACATGTGTATATGTATACATACAATATAAATAAGGGTATATGACTTATTCCAATTACTTTGCATGTACCATGTATTTCTAAACTTTCATTCCATATATAGTTTCCTGTATGGAAGAATATGGATTCTCCATATATGGAGAGAGTTTAGCAAATACAAAGTATATGCAAAGTAATTGAAATGAATACGATAGGGAGAGAATCCCAATAACTGTGGGGAGGGGGGGAGTAGAAAACCATTCAACCAATAAGCATTTATTAAGCACCTTGCTATATGACAACGTCCTGGGGATACAAGAATGAAGAATGAAACAATCCCCAAAGTCCTCAACCATGAGGCAGAATCTGAGCTCGGTTTTGAAGGAAGCTAGTGACTTTCTGAGGCAGTAGTAAAGAGGAAGTGCATTCTAGACAGACATACAGAAAAAAAGGTGTGGGACGTTAGGCAGATTCTATGGAGAGGGTTGGGCTTGGGGGTTGAGGTCTCTACAGAAGGAAATACTATAGATTGGGGGAGATTTAATAATTTTAGTGTGATCAGTTTGGACATTTTGTGAGTACAAGAAATTGAAGAAATAAAGACTATGTACTCGGTTCTGATCACCCCAATAAGATTCTCTTTTCTTCTTAGAAATTTTGATCTGATTTCACATTCAACTAACAAAAGCATTGCAGGTCACTCAGATGAAAGGAATAGGGTTTGTACTGGCTCATTCAGTCATCAATCATATTTTTTTTCAAATGACTTCTGTAAGCACATGTGGAATCTGGCCCAGGAAGGATCTGATTTAGTCCTGTTCATCCACCCAGCCAATCACTAGACAGCTGTTAAGTAATGATACTGACCGATGGGTTCTGAACAGCGCTGACATCTCCTAGACTGAATGGGTTCATCCAAACCATAGCATCCGATGTCAAAGAAGTAATGTTCCTGACACCAAATGTTGTCATAAGATCAATGTCTCCTTCTTTGAGAAATGGTCTCCCTGCAGGCTGGGGCCTTTGCACAGTGACAGCCCCATGCATGCTTCAACTGGGTTTATCTCTTAATTCTCAGCCTTTAAGTGAAATATTGACAATTGGGGTTTACTTCTTGTTTAAAAGAGTAATGTTCCTGAAGTAAAAGGTGACTTCAGGGGGCAGAGAACTAGGCAAGGATGGTGTAAAATATTAAAGCACTGCAGATAACCACAACAGCATGTACAAGAAGGGTAAGAAAAGAATTCATTGGCACAGAAAACCTTATGGCAGGACTGGATATCTATGGCTCCCAACAATTACCACCAAACATTCTTTACAGAGATCAGAGACAAAGATGTTTGTAACATCCATTAAGATGTGGGTGCATACAGGGACTGTGCATTTTGAGAATACATTAATTCTTTGGAAAGACAAAAATGGGGAGGTGGGGGAAGATGGGGAAAATGGGAGAGTTAAAGAGAGAGAGGAAGATGAAGAGAGATAAGGGGAAAAGGGAGAATAAAAAGTGAGAAAGGGATTAAAGAATCCATTTTCACACCCCCAATCTTAACTTTTTCCAAGAGATGGTAAGGTATATAGCAGCAAAGAAAGTAGAAATAGGGTTCTTGAGATAAGAAGGTGGAGGGGGCAGCTAGATGGCACAGTGAATAAAGCACCATCCCTGGATTCAGGAGGACCTGAGTTTAAATCCAATCTCAGACACTTGACACTTACTAGCTGTGTGACCCTGGGCAAGTAACTTAACCCTCATTGCCCTGTCTCCCTCGCCCTCCTCCCCCACTGACCTGGTGGCCCCCCACCCCCCCTGCTCTTAGAAGCTATTCCAACAGTATGCCTATTCTGGAAAGTCCTACCAAACTGGAAAGACTTCAAGTACCTCTTGCATATCTATTATGTAAAGAAAAGATAATAAGGATAATAAGTAGTATTTACATAGCACTTTAAGTTAACAAAGAGCTTTATGAATATTATCTCATTTTTGTCCTCACAACAATCCTGAGGTAGTTTTTTTTTTTTAACATTAAGATTTTTTTCCCCCACAAATGAAGAAACAGAGAAACAAAGAGGCTTACCTAGAGTCACTCAGCTAGTAACTATCTGAACTTGGATTTGAACGGGTCTTCCTGATTCTAGCTCTAGTGTCTGCCTATCTAGCTTCCTAAGGAAATGCAGTAGAAGGCCAGTGAAGTGAAGAAAGAATCATTCTCAGGAAACCAAAAGCTCTAGAAGACTTGTCTACTATGTTATAGAGGGATTACAGTGTATGTGAGTAGAAGGATCATTCCTACAGGTAAAAGATTAAAATATAATTTTAGTTATTTGTATGTTTGTCATATTCCTCCCCATCCAACTAGACTGTAAGCTTCATAAGAAAAGGTAGTTTGAGTTATTTAATTTTGTCTTGTTTAAATCCCAGTCCCCTCTGCACACAGTTGGTGCTTAGTAATGTAATTAGTGAGGAAAAATAAGGCACAGTGAAAGTTCTTAAGAAGAGTGAGATCAATTCTAGTTTTAGCAATGGTTTAATGTAGGTCCCATCTACCAGTGGTTTACTTTGTGAAATTATCAAGGGCAGCTGCTCCAGATGGAGAGGACCCTGGAAATGAGGATGGAGTTTGGCACCTGGCCTATGTATTGGTTCATTTTCCTGCCTGTTGATAAACTACATTCCCCACTTTTCATCCCAGTCTACTTTTATTGGGGAGTGTGAATCCATGTCAGGGTCAGAGATACCCAGGGTCAGAGATACAGGTATGTGATACCCTATTGCCTCTGCCTTACACCCTCATTCTCATTCCTCCCTTCACCAAGTATCCAGTTCCTTCTTTTTAGGCTTGCTAAGGCCTATACTGCAAGGTATGGAGAAATGACAGAACAGATAGCTCCAAGCTAGTAAACTGAATTTCGTAGGGGACCAGGAGCTGGATATTGTTTCATTTACCACAGTCTGCCTTTCTGATGGGGTATAAAAGGAGAGACACATAGAGGTGCCCTATTACTCGGTTGGAAGAATCACCCACCATTCTGTTTGATCCATTAATAGCTTAACGGACCATCGTATCCCAAGTACTGTGCTACTCCAACTGTGGGAACCCATTGATTGTTTCACTCCCAGGGAATTTGAGTTGGAAATCAAAGGAGCTGTCTCTGTGATTTTCAATCACAGCACCAAAAGGGTTTCTAAATTGTGGACCACTTATCATAAAATGGGAGGGGAGAGGAAGAGAGAGGGAGAGGGAAAGGGAGAGGGAGAGGGAGAATATGAGAATTTCTAAGTTCCTTGATTTAAAATGGCAGGGACTCCATATATGTTTATACAATGCAGTGAGACCTATTTGTGAAGAACTCCAAAGGGTTAGGCTAGGGCACAATCCCAAATCACAAGCTGTTTGAGGTCTTAATGACAAGTAAATATGGAAGGAGGCCCACTGGCTCAGCAGGAGAGGCTGATACAACATTCAGGGCATCATTTATGAGTTGATATTTCTTTCAGAGATGAGACACCTCCACATTTTTTCTTCACATCTTTCTGAAACTGTTCAATCCATTTAACACTTCTCCAGCAGCACTACTGGATTAAAAGAAATGTGAGAAATGAAACTCCTAGTTTTGTTTGTTCCTCACTAACCCTGCAATCATGATAGATTGATCCTTTACTATTCTTATGAAATCTGGAACCAAGTGAGTCCTAATGAATTATGAGCCATCTTATTTCCCTGTAATGTTCATTTGGCTTCAGGATGGGGGGGGGCAGATAGGAAATTTGTTTAAGGATAGAAAGCAAAGGGTAGGGGTAAAGGAACACTTTTCCAGATTGACAAGGACAAACACTAAGGCTTTCCATGTATCAGTGCTATTGACTGACTGACTTTAAAATATTCATAATGGATCTAGAGGGATGATTAACACAGTTCCTATAACCTACAACAATGCTGTGTACACAGTAGTTACTTAATGAATGATGGTGATGGTTGATTGGGATTGAGGAGAGAATTCATGGTGAAATTCCCATGTTTACAGACAACATAACAAGCTTTGGAGAGTAATGGACAATAATAAATTAGAAGAGTGTGCAAGCAGTGCAGTGGGAAAAAAAAACAAAAAAACAAAAAATTGATCTGAAATCAGGGGACCTGTGTTCAAATCCCAGTTCTTGTGCTTTCTGCCTTGGACGAATCATGTAATAACTCTAGTTTTGTTTTATGTAAAATATGGAGGTAGAACTAGGTGATTTCTGAGTTCCCTTGCAGTTTGTAGTAATTCATGATCCTTTGCTTTTTGTGAAGTTAGGAAGAGGTATTAATGTGGCTTATGGGTTTCAACCTGCCTTGGTACAAGGTCACTCACTTAAAGAACCATAATCCAGGTTCTCCATGAAAGATTTTGAACTCTCAGTTATGAACCAGTCATGGGCTCTTAACCTAGGATACGTGAAGTTTAAAAAGGGCTGATAACTGTATTTCAATACAATTTGCTTCCCTTATAATTCTCTATATTTTATGATTTAAAAACTTTCTTCTGAGAAGGGGTTCATAACTGTGACTAGGCTGCTAATGGTATCCCTGACACACAAAAAAGGTAAGAATCCTTGACAAACGTGGTTATATGAAAACATTGTCCCTATATGTTGCTGCACTCATATAAACCATCACAACACTGTACATCATCCAAGATGGAAAACTAGACAAAAATAATATTATGCTCCTCTTATAGGAAACTGGGGGGTATTGACACCAGTGACAATACCATGGATATTTGGTCACTACCCAACAAGTAAAATATGTTGGTATCTTAAGCAATGGTCCCAAAAGAAGAAAATAAAAAGAAATAAAGGTATGAGGTATGACGGAGCTGGAGACAGTTCAGAGATGGTCAACTAAAAGGATCAAGGGAATTAAGAGATGAGGAGGAGGCTGCTTTTTGAGGGCAGATGATCTAAAAGCATGAAGGCTAGGGGGAGATAAATTGAGATAATCATAGAATGTAAAAACAAGATGAATTTTTCATCAAGGCTTGGAACACTTGAATAAAGGAACATTTCAAAGTCCAAGAGGGAGAAGGAACTTAGGGGAAATAAAATGAAGTCCTATTTCACATAGGAAATAGCAAACTTATGGAAATTATCCTTAGGCTATAGGGGCTCCTAGAAGTCCTGACAAGTGGAAATAGATAAATGAGTCACCTGGGAATGCAGGAAGAGGTGTGCAATTATACATCTCCCTAGGTTCCCTATTCCCTTTTCTCTGTCCTTGCAAGAGATTTCCATGCAGCCCTTAACTCTTTCTATAGGACTGGACTGAGAGAAGGAGGCCTTTGCAGCCTGAACTAGGAGCATTGAAGCCAGGGCAGGGCAGATCCAAGGGAGCTGTAGTGTAGTAGAGGTAGAGACAAGATGAAGGCATGATATAGTGGCTTGTCAGAGTAGTGATCAAAGGCAGTGGTGGGATGGCACCAAACAGTCAGCATCCTTGAAACCTTAGCAGCTAGTAGGTCAGTTTCAGAAGACCCATCCCAACCTTTAGTGCTTCCCTACTATTTCTGAATTTTTTTCAGAGCTGATCCAGGCAGATTGTGAATCTGCTGCCTCTGCCTGCCCCTCCCTCCCCTCCCTCCCTTCCTCCCTCTCTCTCACTTTCCCTCTTGCTCTCTCTCTCTCTCTCTCTCTCTCTCCCTGACAATGAGGATTAAGTGACTTGTGACTTGCCCCAGTGTCACACAGCTAGTAAGTGTCAAGTGTCTGAGGATGGATTTGAATTCAGGTCCTCCTGAATCCAGGGCCTGTGCTTTATCCACTGGGCCACCTAGCTGCCCCCCTCTTTTGACCCTTCTCTTAATCTTTCCATAGGTCAGGAGAAGGTTTTGGAGGTTAACTAGAAGATGTAAGAGAGGGGAACACTTGAGAATTTTACTTTTCTGTGTTTTAATAAACCACACAGCCACAGTATGGGTAGACAATCAGAACAAAGGAAATTCTTCAGATGTGATGTTGGATTTAGCCAGTTGAGATTTCATTATTATTTTTCTATTTCAGAGTGATATCCCTTATTCTTTTATTATGTAGATCAATATTGAATTGGGACCAGTGTCTGCTGCACCACTAGCTCTGTGATCTCAGTGTGGTTGGAGAGAAAGGAATTTTTAGTATGTGTGCCCTCTGGTAATCTGTGGAGATCCCGTTGCCTTTGAAGAGTCCAAAGTTTCATTAGAGTTAACCATGCAAGCTAGGCACACAATGATGAAACCACTTGGCTGGTAACTTGAATGTATTATCATCTCGTCTACAAATTATATATATAATTCTCCCTTCCTGATTAAGCAATTAATTAATTAAAAGACAGTCTACTTTTTTTGTAATCTTGCAGAAAAGAGCACATGAGTTGAGACTGGGCTGCTAATACTCTTGTAGCCAATTGGGAAATCTTCATAAGTAAGCATGCTCCATTGTCATATATATATATATATATATATATATATATATATATATATATATATATACACACACACACACACACACACACACACACACACACACACACACACACACACACACACACTTCAGATAGGTCTGTGATATCAAAGTGTCCTGTCCAGTGGTACAATTTACAGCCCATTCTTGTGTTCCAATCCTTTGTATCCATAAGGACCTAAATAACATGCTAACAAACTTTTCTTAAGTCTGTTGACAAAACTAGTGCCACATACAGGTTATTCACATGTTATATCTTGCTCTTTGTCTGTGATTGGGCTACCACCTTTTTTAGTCATACATTTCTTTGATGTATTATCTCTCTTGTGTATAATTTGTTATTGAAACTATACTATAGTCTTATTTATGCCCAGATATACATTTTTCCTATACAGGTATCCTTGTTATCTGAATCCCTGCAATTACACTGTTGTGTTTTGTTTTGGTCTGAACCTATGAGGTGAGGACCATCACTCTAAAAATGGACATGAGTATCTCTTTTGCACCTCATAGTTTTAGTGTCCCAGAGCACTGAGAGATTGAATGACTTGCCAGGATCACACAGTCAGTATGTGCCAGAGGCATGTCTCAGACCCAGATTGTCTTGATGCCTAGGCTACCTCCTCATGATGCCCTGCTTCCTCTATGAGAGGCTGTGAAGAGAAGCACAAGCAGTAATAACACATATAAAAATATTCAACTGTGAACTGACCCCTTAAAATTAATCTCTACACAACATCCTTCCCTGCTTAACATTAGTAGCATCACTGCTCATCCAACCCTCACTCATTGGGTTAACATCTTTATGGTCTATATAAGTGTTCCAGAAGAGAATGGATTGAATATCAAAGTATTCAGAGAGGAGAGGTCTTTAGGAAAAACAGCAATAACAACAACAACAACAAAAACAAGCAAAAAACAACTGGGGAAGCCCTGACATATTTTGGCAATTGGAACCCTCTTTATGATTGGCCTATAAATTACAGTCAAACATGAAGTAAAAGATGGTCGAGGCAAAATTTGAAGTGCAGGATACTGAAACAATTTCATACAGAATCCTCTTTTGTGTTCTTCAGTGTATATGACAATGTTCTTTCTTTTTTGGTGTTTGAGTTCATAATTCTGAAAAAAGAAAAAAAGGTATTAAAAGTCAAACATGAGGTAGAATGTTATATTGTGCCATCATATAAATCTTTCAGGGAAAAAATCTTCGCCCCCCCACCCTTCTGCTGATGCCAGTCTTTGTTCATTCTAAGAATTGTTGAATAGATGAAATTATAATCGAAAATTGTAAAATATGGAATATAAAATAAACTTTTCACCATTTTTGGTTTGTTTCCAAGATAAAGCCTCAATCAAACCTTTATTTCACTGTTTTCCATGAATTGTTGCCCCCTCCTCCCCTGGCCATTTTAAAGGAATCCCTTTAAATAGCCTCTTTCTTGTCTCCTCAGATAATCATGAATAATGAGGATCTTCTTACTTTCAAAGACCCATAATTTCATCAGTGTGAGAGCAACCCTTCCAGCAGTTCAAAGCATAATCCTTCCATGCTTTAGTAGGCTATTATGAGCTGCTGTGGATAAAATATTCTTTCTCTGGTGGTAAACCTTCTACTGATCAGCATTTGGCTAAGCTAGCCCTCAGTGAACCTTGGGATCTCATACTCAGTGCACTTTGAGATTGATAGACTTATAAGAATTTATGTTACTGGCCTAGTCTTCAAGAACCAGGTTCATCTCCTGGCCAAAGTTAGAGATTAGGGGGAACCAAAAAGTAGAGGAACTACTTAATATAATAATGAGAATTCACATTTACATTGTGCTTTGTGGTTTTTTCACAATACATCAGCAAAGTAGGCAATAAAACCAGTATCATCCCCATTTTGCATTAGAGGAAACTGAGGCTTAGGGGTGAGGCTATGTCTAAGTCAGGATAATTCATTGCTACTATATGGGAGCTAAACTCTTTCCTCATCCCCTGACTCCAAATTGTGTATTCTTTTCAATACATGCTTCCTTAAAATATGTGTACATACATTTAAACACATAAACATCACCTCTTTTAATATATATGTATATGTTATATGTGTTGGTAACATACCTTATTGGCTCTGTAAAGTAGTATGGAAATTTTTATAATAATCTTTTGTGCAATGATGTGAGTAATGAATTTGGAGTCATCACGTCTGCAGTCAAACCCTAGTTGTTCTAAAAAGCTTTGTGAATTCAAGGACACTCCATTTTCTTGCCTCTCAGTTTCCTCATATGAAAAACTGATGCCAATACTTAAGCTATTTACCTCGCAGAGCTTTGGTGGTGGTCAAATCAAATGTATGTAATATACATTGTGATGGTTTTAAAGAAACCCTCTCTTGAATATGAATTATGATCTTCTTCAAGTATTTCAAAAGATCTGACTTCATCATTGACCAGTGCAGATCACAACACTTGCATGCTGTGATTTTCATGAGTTTCTGTGGAGGAAAGAAAAACAATCTAGTAGCCATGTCTTTTTTGATGAGTCTCTCCTAGCATAGCCATTGTGATCTTTGGATGACAGACACACACCACTGGCCCATGTGTTAAGCCTTTCATGCTGAGTGGAACTGGTAAGAGCTGATGCTCCAGTGGCCTCATCTTAGGGAAAGTAGGGTGCCTTCTGTGCCACAGTGATTGTTGGTGAAAAATATCAGTGGAGGATTATTTATTATCACCAATATCATATTTATTTTATGTTCTTCTGCTCCTTCTTGTTCCTGATTTTAAACCGACTTCTGCCCAGCCTCCTTCATGCAGCTTTATCTCCCTTACCCAGCACATTGAATGTTGGGGGAAAATATAGAGCTCATCAACTTTCTGGTTGAAGTATTGGATAATATTTAAAATTGATTTGGGAGAAATAAGTGGATTTTTGCAGATTAAATGCAACTACCCAGATATGGTCATTAAAAATAGGTTTCCAAGTGAATGGGCACCCTGGAAAATTATTTCTCAGCCCTTACTCACTAGAGCAGCGGGGCGGTGGGGGAGGGTGAGGGCATGTGTATGTGCCCTGCATTCTGCACCATTCTGACATATTAAAAGAACTTGTGATACCTCTGGGTAATACATTTGTTATTCATTCTGGTGTTTCTGTTTATCAGACTAGTCAGACAGACTGACTCCACATTGTGAGCAAAGAATCATGGGAGAAAATCTTTGGTTTAATGTTCCTAGACTGATGATGTTCATTCTGTTTATAGAGCTGGAGGCTCCTCTTGGACCTGCTGCTCTATTGCAAATATCTATCTAGTCTTCCTGGGAGAATGGTTATCTTCTTTCCTTTCTGTAACTGCCTTAGCCACATGGAGAGATCTGAATATCCTTCTTAAAAAGTGCAGATGTTAAAAAGGACTCTGGCCTTAGCCATGTTTAACTCCCACAGATTCTGACTGTTTGTTTGAAGGTCAGATCTGAGAATATTGGAGCTGGAAAGAGCTTCAAAACATAGTTGAATCCCTCATTTCACCAAAAAGGATGCTGAAGCCCAGAAGAAGGGAATGACTTGCCCACAATTTCTAATTGCCAGTCTTAGGATCTTTGGGGTGCACTCATCTGTCAAATACAGGAAGGTCTGATACCCTATAACATTCCATTCATTATTTCCAAGATGAAAGACTTTTTCTAATTTTTTTTGTTGATTTTTGTTGGCCAGATTGTGATTCCTCTAACATGACACTCTCTCCCAGTTCTTTGCATTTTCACTGGCTGTCCCCAACGCTTAGAATGCTTTCCTCCTTGTTTCTCCCTACCTTTAATTGCTCAAAGTCTAAGATAAAATCTCACCTCTTGTAAGAATCTTTTCCTTATCCTCCTTAATGCTAGTGCTTCCCTCTGAGACTACCTATACCTATATATACACAGACACACATACATATATACTTGTGTGTATGTATATTTGTATATGTATATACACACATGTGAATATGTGTATATATACATATACATACTCAAATATGTGTATGCATACATATATACATACATATGTACTATGTATATACATTTGCACATGTGTGTATGTGTATGTGTACCAGGATGTCTGGTTAAAACCATTGTGGTTGTCAGTGATGTTAAGATCTTTACATATATGCATATACACAGACACATACCCAGAGTTTATGCATAGCGTAAGTACATAATATGTTATTGCATTACAAATACATATGTGTGCACATACATGTATATATAGTTGTAAATAGTTGTTTGCATGTTGTTTCTCCCATTAAATTGTGAACTACTTGAGAGCAGGGTATGAATTTTCTTTATCTTTTCTTTGTATCCATAGTGCATAGTGTCCAGTTATCTTGTTGATTTGACTTGGTTTTAAAGCCTTGAACCCTTCTATTTTTAGTGCATCCAGAGTGCTGGATTCAGTTCCCAATATTGTATATAAGTAAATACTACACTGGGATGTGGGTATTGAAGTCCACATGACATACATGAGTCCTTTAGTGGCCAGCTATTTGAGTTGTTGGAAAGAGTGACTTGAATCATGGTGTGAACAGCTCAGTCCTGACAGTGCTTAGAAATCTGGAGGACTGTCTGACCAGTGTGTTATATAACCATATAAGCAATAAAAATAGGAGGAGCGGCCTTGTAGATGTCTGACATGCTACTTTTCAAACACTCAGGAATGTACTTACTCTTCTGCTGCTTATGTGAACATGGCAAGTCAGTTAACTTTTCTGGGCGTCAGTTTCCTCATCTGTACAATAAAATGTTTGAAGGAGATGTCCTCAGAGGTTAAAAGGTCTAGATTTAGAGCTATGATAATTGTGCCTCAGTTTCCTCATCTATAGAAATGACCTGATTGGACTCTAAGATCTTTAAGGTCATATTCAACGCTGAAGTTCTTTGATTCTTTTATACTATTTACCATCAGCAGCAGTAGTCAGAGTGAAGAAGTTCAAATGAATATCCATCATAAAATCTCAGAGCTTAAAGATAACTGAGAAGGGGCAGCTAGGTAGCATAGTGGAGAAAGCACTGCCCCTGGATTCAGGAGGTCCTGAGTTCAAATTTGGCCTCAGACACTTGACACTTACTAGCTATGTGACCCTGGGGAAGTCACTTAACCCTCATTTCCCCTACAAAACAAAAACACACACACACACACACACAAAACCAACAAAATAACAACAACAAAAAAGATAACTGAGAGGTCTTCTAGTGCTACTCCTTGTCTAAGTCATGAATACCCTGTAGGACACCCTAGAAAAGTGATCATCCAGTCTTTCTACAAATGCTTCTAGTGATGGTGGATCTATTACATTATGAGACAGACAAGAGGAAGCATACTAAAGTGGATAGAGAATGGAACTCAAGAAGATTTGTGTTCTGATCCTACCTCAGGCATTTACTGTGTGCCTCAGTTTTCTCATCTGTAAATAAAGGGACTTGACTTAATGGCTCTAAGGTGTTTTTTAACTCTAAATCTGTGATCCTATGATCTCCCATCTCTCTGGACATTGTTCCAGAAGGCAGATAGATAGCAACTTCCTCGTCAGGGTTCAGGCAACGATGATGATAAAGAAGAGTGTCAGAGTTGAGTTTTGACCCTTAGGCAAAGGCTAAGGATGCTCTGCCCTATATTGTTTTAATAATCATAAGAGCTGACATTGACACTTTAACATTTGCAAAGTGGATGTGGGGGTAAGATGGAAGAAGAAAGGCAGTAAGCTCTCAGAACTCATAACAGGATTGCTCAAAAAAAAAAAAACCCTAAATAATGCCATAGAACAATTCCTGGAGTAGCAAAACCCACAAAAAAACATCCTGAGATCCTTTTCCAACCACAGATGCCTTAGAAGGTTGTAGGGAGGGGGCTGCTGTGCCAGGGCATGAGTGGTGCCCAACCCCACAATCACATTGACACAAATCCAGTTCTAGGCAGGACAAATCAGGGAAAAGAGACCCCCGGAGCCTCTGAATCAACTGCAGCACCATTGTTTTCTGGAACTAAGCTCATGGTCTGGTAAGAGGGCTGAATGGTTGGAAAGGGGTAGATTACAGGGGTCTTTGATCGTATTGAGGCTAAACTTGGGTTTTTCACCCCTGCTGGGAACCAAGAAGTAGGCTTGAGTAGCAGTGGCACAGGTAGGGGAGGGGTGCATGCTAGTCAGAGCTACCAACCACAACACACAAAGTTTTGCTCTCTGATTAATTAGCAAGATGGCCTGGGGTTATCTATGGACCAGGGAAAAGGCCAGGCAAGTAAAGAACCTGCCCCTCCTTAAATCATGTGACCTGGGAATCCCTGAAGCTTGGTACAGTGCAGCCTGGAAACAGTCCCCCACTTTAAGGAGCTAAAAGTCAAGTAAAAGACAGGCAAGATGAGCAGACAGAAAAAGGTGAGGACCATAAAAAATGTCTTTAGTGACAAGGAAGATCAAGGTGTACCCTCAGAAGACGATAGAAACATAAGGGTTCCTACATCCAAAGCTTCCAAGAAAAATATGAATTGATCTCAGGCCACAGAGACACTCAAAAAGAACTTTAAAGGTAAAGTAAGAGACGTGGAGGGCAAAAATGGAAAGAGAAATGAGAATGGTGTAGGAGGGTCATGAAAAAAAAGTAAGCGCCTTGAAAAGCCAAATTGGCCAAATGGAAAAGGAGCTAAAAAAGCTCTCTGAAGAAAATCATTGCTTAAAAATCAGGATTGAACAAATAGAAGCTAATGACTTTATGAGAAACAAAGACACAATAAAACAAATCCAAATGAATAAAAAAGTAAAGGGCAATGTGAAATATCTCCTTGGAAAAACAGCTGACCTGGAAAATAGATCCAGAAGAGACAATTTGAAAATTAATGGAATACCTGAAAACCATTTTCAAGGAAAGAGCTTAGACATCATCTTCCAGGAAATTGTCAGTGAAACTTGCCCTGATATTCTAGAAGCAGAAGGTAAAATAGAAATGGCAAGAATCCACTGATCACCTCCTGAAAGACATCCCAAAAGGAAAACTCCCAGGAATATTATAACCAAATTCCAGAGCCCCCAGGTCAAGAAGAAAATATTGAAAGCTGCCAAAAAGAAAGAATTCAAGTACTGTGGAGCCACAGTCAGGATAGCACAAGATCTAGCAGCTTCTATACTAAAGGGTCAGAAGGCATGGAATATGATATTCCAGAGGGCAAAGGAATTGGGATTAAAACCAAGAATCACCTATCGAGTAAAACTGTGTATAGTCTTTCAGAGGAAAATAATGGGACTTAAATGAGAAAGAAGACTTTCAGGTATTCATGATGAAAAGACCTGAACTGAATAGAAAATATGACTTTCAAATACAAAACCCTAGAGAAATATAAAAAGGTAAACAGGAAAAAGAAATTAAGAGGAATGTTGTTAAAAGGTCAAACTGTTTATATTCCTACATGGGAAGATGATGCATCTAACTCATGGGAACTTTCTCAGTTTTAGGGCTGATGATGGAAATAGGTTTAAACAGAGGGCACAGATGGGAATTGATTATGGAGGGATGATATCTGAAAAGTATTTATTTTTGTTTATCTGTTTTTGTGGGGTGGTTGGAGTTGGGTGACATGCCTAGGGTCATACAGTGGGTGAGTGTTGAGTGTCTTGTGTCTGAGGCTGGATCCAAATCCAGCTTGGTCCTCCTGGGTCTAGGGTGGGTGCTTTGTACACTCTGTCACCTAGCTGTCCCATGATGACATCTTTAAGGTAGAATTGAGGGGTGAAAGGAATGCACTGGGTTAGGGGGAAGAAGAGAGGTAGAATGGCGTGAAATCCCACATGAAAAAAACAGGAAAGGGCTTATGGAGTGGGGGTAGAGATGGGGAAGGAGCAGCGCAGTAAATGAACTTTATACTCATCAGAATAGGCTCAAGAAGGGAATAACATACTCAATTAATTTTGTGGAATAATCTATCTAACCCTGCAAGAAAATAGGAGGAGAAGGGGATGAGGACGGTAGGGGAAAAGAAGGGAGGGCAGACTGGGGGAGGGGGCAGTCAGAAGTAAATCCTTTTTGAGGAAGGATGGGGGAAAGAAGATAGATAATAGAGTAAATACCATGGGGAAGGGAATAGGATGGAGGGAAACAACAATAGTAATTGTGAAAAAAGAAAAAAAGGGGAAAAATTTCACAAAAATATTTATAGCAATTCTTTGTGGTGGCTAAGAATTGGAAATTAAAGGAATGTCCATCAATTGTGGAATGACTGAAGAAGCTGTGGTATATGATTATAATGGAATTTTATTGTGCTATACGAAATGACAAGCAGGATGATTTCAGAAAAACCTGGAAAGACCCATATGAACTGATGTATAGTGAAGTGAACAGAACCAGGAGGAAATTGTACACAGTGACAGCAGTATTGTTCTATGAGCAATCGTGAATGACTAAACTACTCTCAGCAATACAACAATCCAAGACAATCCCAAAGGGTTAATGATGAAGCATAGTATCCACCTCCAGAGAAAGAACTGATATTGATTAAACACAGACTAAAAAAAAAGACAGTAATTGTGGATTGTACATATATAACCTATATCAGATTGATTGCTGTCTTGTGGAGGGGGGAGGAAAGGGAGGCGGGGAGAAAAATGTGGAACTCTAAATCTTATAAAAATGAATGTTGCAAACTAAAAATAAAATATAAAAAAATCAAAATAAACATTTGCAAAGTGATTTACATATTTTATTTCTTTAGTCCTCACAATAATCCTGTGAAAGTAGTTACATGGGCATTTGTATTTCCATTTTTTAGGTGAAGAAACTGAGGTATAACATGCTTAAGTGATTTGCCCATGGTCACACAGTTAGTGAATATCAGAGGGGGGATTCAAACCCAGCTCTTATGACTTGAGGTCTAGCTACTCCCATTCCTATGTGAATCTGACCCTTGAGCCCAGAAGTACTAAGCAGAGTCATAAGGAGGTCAGAAACCTGCAGTAGAACTGGCCCCTTGTTGAATAAGGTACAGAGATGCTGGGATGTCTAAAAGGACTACAGTACCAGAAAGCATTTGAATAACCCTTGTCTAAGAGGCTTATGTGGGAATTCATGGCTTAATAGCTATAAAATGCTTTCAGTTCTTGGGAAGAAAGTTCCTCTCCAAATCCAAGAGTCCTGGATTATTTTTAGCTTTCTTTTTTCTTCTTTTTCCTCTTCTCCTTCCAGAGTGAGTGTTCTGAGTTGATGACTGGCATATGGATTGAAGAGTCAAATTAGCCTCCCCAACAATCATGTTGATCATTCCTGTTTTCAGAGGCATCGCAACATAATTTAAACAGAGTTGAAGGGGGTATTGTGAGAATGATCCTTATTGGTTCAGCAAGCAAAAGAAAATTAGGGAGAGGACATAGATGACATGTGACATAGCTCATGAGGGAATTTGCTAACCAGCCTTCCCCTTTTTCCCTGGCCCATTGTTGGCGGATGGTGGAAAAATCCTTGGGTAATCATCCTTGTGAAGAAATTAGCCCTTTTTTGTAGTGGTAGCAACAGCTGCTGTAGCCAATTTCTCTCTAGGCAATGTGAAGTGTCACATTTGCAAAACTGACCAGAAGCCACCTTCTTAAGCACAGCAGGGACTTTATAAATTGCTGATGAATTTTTGCCTCCCAGGCAAACAGGAAATGCTATGATCCTCCTCCTAATTCGGTGGCAGCAGCCAGACTGTCATACTGTGGTGATCTAAACAAAGATAATGATTCTGGCCTATTGGGAGATGATATTCCTGACCCACTGATAGTGGGACAGGGGATTTGATACTGGCAGGGTAAAAAAAAAATCAAGAGAGTAGTAGACAGCAGGCCCTAGTTATAGTTCTTCATCTGTCATTGAATCACAAAATGCCCTTATGTAAACCACTTCCCCATCAGGGTCTCAGTTTCTTCCTTTGTAAAATGATGAGAGTAGGACTCAATGATCCTAAGAGAGGGTCATAGCTTTAGAACTGAGACTGAAATGAGAGGTTTTCTATTCCCACCTTCTCCCTTTAATAAGGAGGGAGTGAGGCACAGAGAGACTTTTAAGTAACTTATAAGTCACAGAGCCAGAGTTTGAACCCAAATCCTTTGATTCAGCAATCTAAGACTCATTGCACTGTGCTTCTCAAGTTCCTTTAAGCTTTTATAGTCTATGATTTCTATGAATGGGCTGTATTTGCCCTAAGTTGTCCATATTCTCACAAGTTATCTAACACCCCCTCCCCAATTTGCAAAATCCCTATAATAATAGATCTAATAGAAACTTTACAAGTCATAGTCTTATCCACCAAAGCCCTTCAGCTTCTCCTTCCAGTAATAGTGAACTCCCTATCTCAAAGAAGCAGCCAATTCCAATGTTGGACAGCTCCAATTGCTACAAAGCCTTTATACTGGACAGAACCTGCCTGTCTGTACCCTTTTCCATTTATTGGTTCTAGCTGTGACAACTGAAACTTTATAGTGTTGGTTCCCTCTTCAACATACTAAGCCTTTAAAATGTTTAAAGAGAGCTGTCATACCTGCTCCTCCTCTCTAAGCTGAAAACATCAATTATTGTGATGTTTCCTCACCTGATATCGTTGTCAAATATCTCAGCACCATAGTCACCCTCCTAAACAAAGAATCATAGAACTTTAGACCTGGAAGGGACTTCCTCTAGTCCAAAACCTTCCTTTTACAGATAAGGAAAATGAGCTTCAGAGTAAGAAAATAACTTTTCCAGAGATAAAGAGAAGAGTTTAAAGAGTGAAAAGAAAAGGACTCATGGATTATGGGGAGCCACTTGGATATAAATTACCTATTCACAAATTCTCACCAAATTCCCCATCTCCTCCTAGATGCGAAAAGAGCAGTAGCTTTTCCCAGACACTTCCTTCACATCTTTTCACTGCATCTTCGTAGAGGAGGAAAATTTTTAATGGAACGTGCTTCTTTTTGTTGAATCATTTCAGTTGTATATAACTCATATATTTTGCCTTTCTCTCCCCTTATTCCCTGGGCAACTAGGTGGTACAATGAATGTAGTGCTGGGTTTGGAGTCAGAAAGAGTTCAAATCTGGCCTTAGACACTTACTAGCTGTGTGACCCTAGGCAAGTCATTTAACCCCATTTGCTTCAGTTTCCTCATCTGTAAAATGAGCTAGAGAATGAAATGGAAAATTACTCTAATATCTTTGTGACCCCAGTTGTTTTGACAAAGAGTTGGACATAACTGAAACAATTGAACAATAACACACCATGACTGTTTGGTTTCTGTGTCTTATTGTAAGTATCTATGGGTTTTTATTCAGAAATTCTCTGACCTTATAAAGACTTCCTTTCTCTATTGTCCAAAAAATGCTTCTCTGTGTCATGACTCCTTATTTTACAAATAAGGAAATTCAGGCTTAGAAAGTTTATGCAACTGGATCAAGGTTTCATGTTCATTAGTAAGTCAGAACTATGGTTGGACACTGAGTATGGATCCTTAAAAGCCAAGTCTAGGGTACTTTGCATTGCACCAGGCTGTCCTGTCCATCAAAGGTTGACAGACATCTTTCTGCAACACATTTGGTGCTGTTGACTACTCCTTCCTTTTAGAAACTCTCTCCTCACCTGATTTGAGAAACATTGAACTATCTTTGTGTCCCTCCTATCTCTCTTTCTCTGGTCCTGCAATGACTCTTCTCCTATTCCTAACCACCTAATGTGTATGTGTCTCTGTGTATTTGTGTTCCTTTAAGACTCTTTGCCCTTGATTCTATTCTTTTCCTGGACAATTTCATTCAGTCTCATGGCTTCAACTAATAACTGTCCAAATTTTATCTTACCTGAGACTTCTTTCCCTTCACACCTCTCTCTTTCCTATTGGTGCCCTTGGACATTCCTCTGGTACATCAAATTCAATGTGTGCCACAAAACTAGGTCATGATAAACATGAAATAGGCAATTTATTTTGTTTTTTAATCATTAGAACCTTGTTCTTTTTCTCGTTTTGCCCCCCTTCCTCTTATCATTTTCCAGTTGCCATCAGTTCTGCCTCCAGTATGTCTCTCATGTCCATTCTTTCCATTTCCATTCTTTCCATTTCCATTGCGTTCTCTCTATGAAAGCTTCTCCTTATCACCAACTTGGACTGTTGGGATAACCCTTCAAATGAACTCCACTTCTTCTCTCTTCAACTTTTTTTAATGCTGCCATACTTACCTTTCTTGTTCTGAGCTCTGATGATGTGGTGACCCCAGAAACAAGCTTTTGTGGAACTTAATTAACCTCCCTGAGCCTCAGTTGCCTTGTTTAACCACAAAATGGGGGTGATAGTATTTGTGTTAATTCTCTTACAGGGTCATTGTGAAGGAAGCACTTTATAAACTGTAAAATATTAATGGCTACTTCTGCTCTGCCTAGAATCTTTCAGTGCTTCCCCATGTCATCCTGAATAAAGATCAGACTATTTTGCTTGGCATTCAAGGCTTTCTATAACATGAAGCTATTTCATATTACTCTTCTGATATAATCTATATTCCATCCAAATTAGTTTACTTCCTGTCACCTGTAAACATCTTGCATTTCTTGTATCTGCTTGTATATTCCCAATGCTTTGAATTACCACTCAAACTATACCTGTTGAAATCCTACTCCCTCTGAAAGCTAATAATAATAACAAATGTGATGATAACTGGCATTTATATAACTTACTAAGTGTCAGGCATAGGGGTAAGTTCTTTACAATTATTTCCTCATTTGATCCTCACAACAACCCTGGGAGGCTAGGTGCTATTATTATCCTCATTTTACAGATGAGGAAATTGAGGGAAATAGGGATTAAATGACTTACCCAGGGTCACACAGATAGCAAGTGTCTGAAGATGGATTTGAGCTCAGGTCTTCCTGACTCCATTCCTGGTGCTCCATCCATTACACTAGCTAGGCTGCACATCTCTATAATGCATTCTATTCCAACCCCCATGTAATATTGTGCATTAGTTATCTGAGTATCTGTCCTTTGCTTCTTCTGGACTATTGAGTTTCATGAAATCAGGGCATTAGATAAATTCTGTATCTCCCCTAGTACCTAACGCAGGGCTCTGTATGCCACAGATGCTCATTAGATCTTTGTTAACTTTAAGTGTTCTTTGAAAATAGGATTGAAAATGTCTTTAGTTTTTGGTCCCTTAGGAAAGGACAGTTTTATTTAAACCACCTAAAGGTTACTTCTATTAACTGTTGTACAGAGAGTTGGTGGCTTCCTTCAGAGGAGGATTCAGCGTTTTGGGGGGGGCGGAATTAGGTGGTGCAGTGGATAAAGCACAAGCCCTGGATTCAGGAGGACCTGAGTTCAAATCTGGTCTCAGATATTTGACACTTACTGGCAGTGTGACCCTGGATAAGTCACTTAACCCTTATTGTCCTGCCAAAAAAACCCCAAAAAACAAAACAGAGGAACATTCTGTGATAAATCACAGCTGCTGGTGCTTTTATGCTAAGACCCCAGGAGGCAGAGAGGGAAGCTTTACCTAATGCTTGTGCTTTTTACCTTAGCTAGTGCACAGACATTCTTTTCCTTGTGGCATTGTGGTAAATTTATTCTCTCTGTGTGTGAGTGTGTGTGTGTGTGTGTGTTGAAAAGTAGCTGACAGGCTAAGTGGAAGGTCAATTTTCAGGTCACAATACGGTCCTGTTAAATTTTTGTTAATAGCAATGGTAATTCTCAGTCTACTACTGGCACACTGTTTAAAAATTGCCCAGAGCTATAACTAGAGAAAAATGTGCCTGGGGCAAATTCTACTGGGTGTGGGGGGGTGCTGGGAAGCAGCTAAGAGGACAGTCTTACTGGGAGAGAATAGACATAAAGGCAATCTGATTCTGACAGAGTCTGACAACATCTGTTGGAGGAAGGCATGACAGTGCATAAAATAGGCCCCCCCCCCTCCAAAATGGCACTATCTCCCTGATAGTTCCTAAGGGCAGTTGTTCTCTATACCTTTAAGAAAACCTTAAGACCTGTGGCTGTCTTGAGGAGGAATTATGAAAATGTGCTCTCCTGTGAAGTAAGAAACCCCACCCCAACATAATAACACATGGAACAAAGCCCCACTTGTTCCTTGACAATTCTAGCTCTGGAAGAGCCCTCTCATACTCAGTATCCCTTTAAATTTAAGCTCTCATATGAAAGTTTATGTACTTTTAGAGGAAAACAGGGAATTACCAAAATAACTCTCCAAGGGATAAACACATGATCTTTCTTTTGTAAAAACACAATATGTATTTGATTTAAACAAAAGAATCTCCCTGAAGCTCAGTGCATTCTAAGACTAATGATAGTCTCTAAGAAAAGTTTCAGTTCTCAAGAGTCCCACTCACAACTCTCCAAGGAGCCATTGGAATAAATTGGAAATGAGAGTTGCCATCCAATCCAGTCAACCCACCTTGTCTACATGGTGTTGTCTCTATGTGAATCAGGAATCTTTCCAACCCAAGGACAGCACCAAATGGAACTTCAAATTGGGACCAGAAGAGAACTAGACATTTTGGTTTATGATTTTGGCAGTAATCTGCTCTGATTTGAGCCAGAATGCCCCTACACATGGGCATCTGTCTCACCCACCCATGGATGTATAGCTGGAATACAGTGGCATCATTTGACACCAGATTCAAATAAACAACCAATTCAGTAGAAGGACACTCAACCATAAAAATAAGCTAACTTTCTTGGAATCATATAGACTTATTTGACTGCATTACCCTGATTCCAGTTGGTTATGCTAGGGTGGTATGGGCCTGACATTTGTGGCAGAACTAATGTATTAATGCCTATTGATATGAAAGGTCATAATATCTTGGAATTAAACGTAGAAGAGAACATGAGCATCTATAGTCTAACCCTCTCATTTTTGCAGATGAAGAAACTTAGGCCCAGAAAGGATAATTCATTTGCTTAAAGTCACACAGGTAGCCAATAATAGAGCTGGAATCGAAGCATTTCCCTGATTCTAACTCATCATAGGTATTCTTTGTTTAAGTAGAATCAGTATAGAGAAGGACAAAGGTGCAGATCTTATAAAACAGAGAAATCATTAATTTGACACATTGAGACCTTGAATTTTCATCATTTCTAGGCTAGGTAGGCAATGATCTTCCTTGCGACCAAGTGTGGATGCTCTTATCCCAGCTCTGGCAGACATTGAAACAAGGGAGCAAATTACCCTCTGCTACTGTGACCTATTTACTTGTTGGACATTTCCACTTGAATGCTTCATGATCTGGGGCCAGCTTTGTGATGCCATAGTGCACAGAATACCAGGCTTGGAGTGAGGAAGACTCATCTTCCTGAGTTCAAATCTAGCCTCAAACACTTACTAGCTTTATGACCTGAAAAAGTCATTTAACCCTAGTTGTCCTTAATTCTCTCATCTGTAAAATGAGCTGGAGAAGGACATAGCATTCTAGTATCTTTGTCAAGAAAACCCCAAAAGGGGTCACAAAGAGTCAGACATGACTGGAAAATGACAAAACGAGAAGCTCCATGATCACATTAACTAAAAGTGTCTAAAAAATGAAGTCAACACATCATCTCCAAAAGAACCCTAGGATAGTGAATGTGGATTTGGAAAGGAAATGTCAAGTACTAAATAGAACGGAGGTGGGGGAAGAATCAAGAAGACTCCTTGCTCTAAACTCCCAAGTTAACTGAAATAATGACAATCTAATTACAAAAAAATAAAAAAGGAAGTCAAAAGTGGGAGTTAATTTTGAAGACAGATAATGAGTTTGTTTTCCTTGTGATCTTTTACTTGATTTTCCAAGCCCTTCATTCTAGATGTGTCTACTCAGGTTAGTTTAGTAGGGAAGGTAGACATAGACACAAATAACCATGTTACATATTAGATTATAGTAAATACAAAAGAGGGGTCCAGCATGCATTCAGCTCAGCTGGGGAATCATGGAAAGCTCTAAGACCCTGCATCAGATTTGAGCACTGCAGTAAGAGGATAATTTCAATCAATAAAGAGTCCTGGGGGAGGGATGGTGATGGACAGAGATTTCTGCATTTGAGAGACTCATAGGAATAAAGGTATGGACAGGGTAGTATGAAAATGGGAAACAATGAGTGGTTTGGTTTGTTGGTGGTGTTCATCCTTTATTCTCAAAGAGGGTCAATGACATCAAGAGGGTGATGTCTTAACTTGGTGTGAATTGGATTTAAGTGAGGCAGAGTTACACAAAGTCATGGACCTTACTCTTTTCTCCAGAGTCACTGAAGTCCAGTGACAAGACAAAAGTCAAGGTGACTGATGATGGCCCAGGATGCAGTGGCCTTGGCCTTTCTAAATTAAGGTCTTTCTCAGATCTGTGTGTCAGAGGCAATGACCATTCAATGACTTAGGGCTATTTAAGAATTGAGACAAAAGATGACCCATTTTTTATCACAAAACAATCTGATTTGCTTTGACAGGAACATAGAAGGCACAGAGTGGGTCAGCAAGAAATCAGGCTGGAAAAGCAGGATGGAGACAGATGATGCAGGGCCTTGAATGCCAGGTGGAGGAATTTGGACTTTATAGAACAATAAAACCCAACTGGGCTTTGTTTCATCCATTAGGAGCATAAGGGGCTGGAGGCAGGGGTGGGGGTGGAGGCTCCACGACTAGGCAGGTCTCAGGCTGACATTCTCATTGTCAATATCATCATCATTGTAATCATTTAGCACTTATCAAGTGACTAGAGAGTGCTCCATTTGGGCTGATTTACAAAAGATAGAATCCCAGCTCCTTTGTTCTTCAAATTGGCTATTTGTTTCTCTGTTCCTTTATTCTTTCATTTCAGTTATTTCTTTAGAGCAGAATTTAAGTTGTTTATTGATTTGGACTGTAAATTGCCCAATAACACTCCAGGCGGGAGCCCAGACAGTAATGTGAATTCCACCATGCATACTTAACTGCTCCCTCCTCCAACTGAGTTATTTTGAGCTAGAATGACGATGTCTTAAGCATATTTGCTTCCAAAGATCACAATTTTTTCCCACTTAAAGGCAATGCAATTTGTTCTTCTCCAGAGCTCCTTTTATCTCCCATTTCAAGTTTTATTTCTTAGGTTTTGCAAAGTCCTTTAGCTCAAAAGGGCCATTAAAATTGCACACCCCCACCCAATTTCCCCCTCCCTCCTTAAAAAAAGACTCACAGACCAAAACTTTGTGATTCTCCAACAATTGCTCTCCTTGGAATTCCAGAACTAGGCTTTTTCATTTTGCCCTTTCCTCCCCTCATTTTTCTTGACGGGGGTCTGGGGTACAAGTCTATCTCCTCCTACTGTAGAACACCTTACTTTGAGGCCTGAAGAGGGAGAATGCTGACAATCCAAGTGTTTCCAATATGTGTCTTACCCAAGATTCCCCTAACTTGGGGACTGATATCTGATAGTAACCCCAAAGAATGGAGCGCCCTTTGTGAAAGCCTAAAATAATGGAATTATAATTGGAAGGGACCTTAAGTATTAAGTGATCTAACCCCTCAGTCAAGACTGAAATTGGGGCTTTGTCGTAAAAGGTCATATTTTAGGGGCACCTAGGTGACACAGTGGATAAAGCATTGGCCCTGGATTCAGGGAATATAATCTGCTCTGATTTGAGCCAGAATGCCCCTACACATGGGAATATAAGGGAATATAAGCACCAGGTAGTATGTTAGGAGATTCTTTGATTCTTTCCCAAACATTTGTACTCTGTATGTGTGTGAGTATGTGGGTACACACAGAGAAACAGAGATACAAGACAGAGAAATGAGAAAAAGGGATGGAGAAGGTTTAGAGGAAGAAAAGGGAGGAAACAGATGGGGGAGTGAATGGACATTATACTGTCATTCTTCAGTCAGTATTCACTGGGTACCTATTTTGTGCCAGGCTATGTGTTGAACAGAGTAAACATAACCAGTGTAGTACAGAATGATTCTAATAATGTAAAGTATAGAGTCATATTTTATCATCACATCATTTTCTCAAAGGAGCTGCCACATGATGAGCTTCAAAAATAATAGTCTGATTGACTGGCATGTTCCTATTGGGTGTGGAAGCAAGAGATTACAGATGATAGGGCTTTCCTGTCTAAACTCTTTTGCAGCGGTACCTGGAAATGTCTGCATTGATGATTAAATGCCTAATTAATTGTGAGCCTCTCACCTTGGTAATTAAGCAATAAAGACACACCAGGCAGCACATTTGTGGGTGATGATAGCATGTATTAGGTGGAGTTAGGAAGTTGAATCTGGAAATGAGTGGTCTGAAACACCTGGGAGTTGTATCAATCACTCTAAAATCCCCACCCTGAGGGCTTGGTATCTTTTTTATGAAATTGGCAAAAATGAATCAAGTCAAGCTAGGATAGGGACTTGAGGCAGAGTACCAGGCAGTCCTGGGGTCTGAGGGTCAGTTGAGCTTAAGGTTAAAGGCAGTCTGGGGACCAGAGCTTAGGGCTAATCATCCTATTATTGCCCAACATAGTACCAAGTACTGAATCATCACCATCCATTGAGCATACCCGAGTGAATGAAAAATCCCCTGGTGATTTATTTAAAGAGAAGGATATTCCCAGTAGGAGAAACCCTGTCTAGCATGGATTAACTAGTTCCCTTGCTCATGGTATTCCTCCTGTCTGGAATAGTCCGCCAATTTCTCCATTTATTGAAATCCTGCCCATCCTTCAAAGCCCAGGTCAAAAATTACCTTCTAGCCTTTTGTTTACACTCAAGTAGGCTTATCATAGTCTCTTTTTGTTTGGTTGGTTTTTTGTTGTTTTTCTCCCATGGGGCAATGAGGGTTAAGTGACATGCCCAAGGTTACACAGCTAGTAAATGTCAAGTGTCTGAGGTTGGATTTGAACTCAGGTCTTCCTGAATGCAGAGCCGATGCTTTATCCACTGCGCCACCTAGCTGTCCCCTATAGTCTCTTTTAATATAATTATTTTCTATCTATCTTAACTCTATTACTAGAGTATAAGCAGTTTGCTTGAGGACAAAAATATTTCTTGTTTATCTTTGTATCTTTCTCAGCACCTAGTGCAAGACATTGTACCTAGCAGGTGCAAGATGCAAAATTCTTATTTGTTGAATAGAATAAGTGGGTAAATGAAACAATCACTAACTAAATTGAGACATTGGTTCCACCCCTGACCTGTCACTAATTTTCTGTGTGACTTTGAGAACATCCTTATTCAGGCTTAGGAAGGGCTTAGAATGGATACTCCGCAAAGTTCTTTTCAAATCTAAGCCCATGATCCTACCATCTCTCTAACTCAAATATTTCCTAATTTTAAAACTTCATATACTTGGAATCAATGAGAAATGGACCACCAATGTGTTAGTAGGCTGTTTAAGTTTCCTAAAACTCAGGAACTTATCCAAACTCAAGATAAGTTCTCTGCTGAAAACTCCCAAGAGACACATCTCAGGTCCTATCCAGATGTTTTCACATTCTTTCCTCAGGTATTGTGGGATCATACAATATGGTCTGACTAATCTATGGTTTTTGCAGCCAATCCCCAGAACAAATACACAGATGTATTTATGGCTTTTTTTTTCAGCATCATATCTAGGGAAGCAGGAATGGAAACAGACTGACTTTCTCATATAAATTCTTCATGTGGTACAATTTTCAATAATGTATCAAGATAATGGTGAAATTTGTGTCACCATTATCTGGCACAGAAGCATAGAATATTGGAGCTAAAAGAGACCTTGGTGGACTTCTAACCTAACCCACTTTTGGGTAAGATGTATGAGCATCCCTGACAATTAGTCAGCATCCTCTGGAAGACATCCAATGATGGGAAACCCATTGTCTCATGGGATATTGTGTTCTACTTTGAGATAACTCTAATTGTTAATAAGTTTTCCTCATACGTAATCAAAATCTGTCTCTCTGTCACTCCCATTACCCCATTACCCTCAACCCACATTAGTTCTAGTTCTGTCTTCTAAGACCAAGCAGAATGGGTATAATCCCTCTTCCCTATGGCAGCCCTTCACATACTTGAAGATACCTATCATGCTCTACACTTTACCCCTCCCTGGAAAAATCTTCTCTCCAGCCTAAGCAAGAATTGCTTCTTCAACTGATCCTCTGGTAGCATAAACTCCAGTCCCTTCCCTATATTGGTGACTCTTCTTTGGATTCACTCCAACTTGTCAATATCTCCCTTCTCAAGTGTAACATCAGGACTGAATATGATATTCCAGATGTCTGTGCAGGCCAGAATGGAATGGAACTCTCATCCTTGCTGTATGAAATGTACCCCCCTAAATACAGTTTCAGAGAACATTACCTTTCCAAGGTTGTCATAGCACCGTGTTTGATTCACAGGGAGCTTGAAATCCACAAAACTCCTAGCAGTCTGAATGGACCATTTGGGGGTTCCTTCTTTTCTTCCTTTTCTAGTGACATGCCTTTCAGTGGGGCCAACAGTCAATATAATTTGGCCATGAAGTTGACTGAACTGGCCAGAACACACACTAGATAGCAATCTACCACTGGGTATCAAAGCATAGATAAAAACTCCAGTAAAATTAAATAATTCCATCATAGGTGTGCAGTACCCTTGGGATCAGGTTATTTATTGACAACCCCCAAAGTGCAACCTTCAGTGACACAGCTTAAACCACATCAGGGATAGGGAAAGACTGCATAACCCACTTGAATAGAGGGCCAGCCTTGGTGTCAAGGAAGGCCTAGACTTAAGTCTTGCTTCTGATACATATACGTTGTGTGTCTTTGGGCAAGTCATTTAACCTCTGTGCTGCCAGAGAACTCCTTCACAATTTAAGTTATACATGAGTTGCTGATTGACATTGGTGGTAGAGGTTTCCACAGTGGGGGTCCCCTGCATTATGTAATCACAAATCCAGAGTCCCTCCCCTCAAAAAATTATAGTATCTCACTAGATTCCTTAGAGATTATAGTTCAACCCCCTCTTTTTACAGAAAGACCCAGACAGGAGAAATGACTTATCCAAAGTCATACAATGAATTTGTGGCATAGGTAGGGTAATTTATGGATTTATGGATTTCTGAATATTTTCTAGTAAAACAAAATTGACTCATGTTTCCTAGCCCAGCTTTTCAGCTGCAGTTAGAAGTACACATGCACATGTATGTACTCTCACGGGAAGAGCCCCAGTATACACATGTGTACACACAGGCACACAAACAGATGGGCTTGATGAAAACTGATGCATCGGCATAGCTGATGTTTATGCCTGTCATCTGAGCTGTGAGGCTTGTTGTCTATTTATTTTCGGTTGGATGAAATATAATTGCTCCTCGGTTGACATTGATAAATGGTGTTGAGTGGAGTGTATTCCTTTGATTGCCTCAATAAGCCCAGTGCACCCATGCTGATTTCTGATGGGCAGGGGAAAAAGCATGCATTGCCTGGAAACTGGCAGCTGATTAACCTTTAAACTTTGGGCCTCCCAGCCAGAATGGGAGAAATGCTGGTCTTTTGGCTGTCAGCTCCCTGGGGAGCTGTGGTTCCTGTGACTGTTGACTGGGTGAGGACTCAGTATGGTGCCCATTGCACTGTTTCCATGAATAAAGTCCATTCCTGGGCTGGACAGAAAGGAGTACAGCCATTTGTTGATGCCTCATCCTCATTTGGAGTCAGAGATTCACATCCTGCCTCGGTCACTTTCTGTGTGACATTTAACCTTTCTGGGCCTCACATTTCTCATCTGTAAGATGATCAAGTTGGACCAGATCATCTCTAAGGCCAATTCTAACTTGAAATTTATGATCCTATGGTTGTGTCATATAGCAGATAGAACCATTCATTCATTCAATCAATCAAATTATACTTTCTGAGCGCCTACTGAGAGCAGAGCACTGAGAAGATTCAAACATAAATAACCACAATGCACAATAGAGAAAGTGCTGGATTTGGAGTCAAGTAGATTTGAGTTCAAATCCTGTATCAGTTGCTCACTGACTTGTGTAACCCTGAGCAAGTCACTTAGCCTGCCATAGGCTCAGTTTCCTCATCAGTTAAATGGGGATAATGATAGCACCCACTTCAGCTGTAAAGTTCAACTGAAGAGGAAACCTTCTAATGCATATTGTCACAGCTATAATGGACCTCTGTGACCATCTGATCAAGCCCTTTCATTTTACTAAGGAGAAATAAAACTAAAGATAAGAAATGATGTGGTCCAGTTTACTCACTTAAGTTATGTCAATAACTAGAGCCAAGATCTTTCAGTTCCAGGCCAGAGATCTTCTCCCTATAGGACAATGTTCTCATATGAATTAGTGCCAAAAAATGGTTCTGTGTTGATGGACAGTGTAAAAGTTGTGTGATTCTTAGTATCTTCTGTCATATTTTATGTCACTCTGCTATCATCCTTGCAAGCGTGGAAGGGGGTGGGGCACAAAGGACTTGAGGATCATTTTGCATTTTTCTTTGCTTCATGGGTTGCTAAGACCAAAGAATCCCTAGTTAAAGTGCCCTCCTACTAATAATAAGCCCTTCCGTATCTAACTAATCTGTTTCTTGGAATGCAAATATAATCTGTTCCCAGGGCTATAGCAGAAGTGTCTTCAAGTTTATTACAACTAGCCTGAGTTTGTGCTCTGCTGGCATGACTTTTAAGAAGCCAAGTTCATTTCCATGCAACTACATCTACTCCTAATCACTGAAATCAGAGTAAAATGATGCATTTGGAACTCTTAGAACATTCCTCTGTCTCCTAAATTTTGCAGTCTGAACAAAATGTCTTTTTTTGTTCTTCATTCATAATACCACGTCTCCCACCTTCATTCCTTTTCATTGGCCATCCTCTGTTCTTGGAATACTTTCACTCCCCACCTCTGCCTCAGAGTCCTCCTCTTCCTTCCAGACACAGATCAAAGACCGTCTTTTACATGAAACCTTCCTGATCCCCCCAACTTCTAGTACTGTCAAGTCTTGTATGTTGGTAAAGAATGATTTTTATACTTCTGATAACTGTCTGTACGCACGTATATCTGCAGTGAGGCATTCTTGTTAGGTGTGGGCTTAGAACTCCTTCCACCATGCAAAAAATATTCACTAAAAAGAGTCACTGTCCTACACTGTCGGGAGGAGGGCAGTGCCCAGGCATAAGATCGGGGGAGGAGATGAGCTCTTAGTTAAGGAAAAGTGGTGTTTACTGCTTTGATGAAGACTAACTAGCTAGACCTTAGACCTGTTCATTGATAATGACATGAATGGGAAGTCTTTCCCCTGCTGTAAGCCATTACTACTTTGCAAACAAAAACAAAAATAAAAAGTAAATGCTTCAGAAGCAACAAGCTTCAATACCAGACTGCTGAGGTTCTGTGAGATACACACATGGATTCATATTAATTTTGTACTCTTGGACCTGCCATGTTTAAGACCATGTACTTAGTTTGAGGGGAGTATGGAGACCTCTCATGAAGTGTCACATATTGTATAGTGGTTAGAGCTCTGGATTTGGAATCAAGACAATCTAATGCTGCTCCTGACCCAAGCCATGTGAGCAAAATCAAATTGCTTCTTTCTCTGAGCCTCAGTTTCCTCATCTATAAATGGATATAATAAAGTCAGTCATGCCTACTCACAGGATTGTAATGAGGCTCACATCAGATAATATGTAAGGAGCAAAGGCATGACACTGACCTTCAGCTCTTCTCTCTCTGGGCTCTGGTGGTTCATTCATCCTCTTTGCATCTACTTGAACAAGGTCAGGGTGATTCCCCAGAAGGGATGTACCATTCTATGATAACCCATTCTCAGGTCCTAAAAGTAGCCCTGGTATGGGAAAGCTACACAGCTATACACTGTTGCTGTGGTTACCAAGCCCCAACAGTGTGCTTCCAATTTAAACATATCATTCCAGAGCATACTGTTCACTCTTAATCATGAAACATTTATCAACCATCAAGGCAAAACAGGAACAAGTATAGCATAAAATTTCCACATAATTTTGGGTCAAACTATTCCATCAGTGCACATTCCATCAGTGTATCTGAGCACAAACTTAGCCGGGAGGCTTATAAATAGGAAAAATCCATGTTCCTACCACAATTTGCAAGTTTAAACTTTAGAGAAAAGGAGGGGGCAGCTAGGTGGCTCAGTGGATAAACACTGGCCCTGGATTCAGGGGGAGCTGGGTTCAAATCCGGCCTCAGACACTTGACACTGACTAGCTCTGTGACCCTGGGCAAGTCACTTAACTCCCATTGCCCTGAAAAAAAAAAAGAGAAAAACAGAGATCCTAAGCCAGGAGCTGCAGAACAAATCAGGTGTGCTACTTTAGGTAGGCTCTGAGGCAACATTAACTATCTAAGCAAAACTCTTTTTGTTTCCCTAAGTCATGAACCCATAGAGCTATTCAGGTCTGTTTACTGGGCTCTGAGGGGTTTTGCCCTTTCAGCCCATATGCATCAATAAAGAAAAAAAAGTTAGAAAAAACTTTGAGGGGTTTCTATATTTTAAGCTCTAAGTGCTTATAAAGGGGGCAAAGCAGACCAGGATTTTCTTTTTCCAGACAGCTCTTGACAAAGCTAAATATTCTTTCCTCCAATCAACTTTTTTTGAAGAGTGGAATTTTTCTATCAGATTAGTTCCTAGCAATAGTTTCAAAGTCTGTCTTTCTCTAGTCATATCAGATTTTCACATCAGCTGAAAAGCCCATCTTCCTTTGCTCAAGTGGTCTCATTTAGGTTAGGGTTGATGCAGATGCTCTCCTCTTCTGCCTTTTCCTTCTTCATTGACTTCTGAATGTTCTCCTGCCTCAGAGGAGGGTCCCCTGGTGTGAAGTGAATCACCTCTATCTTAGAGTGAGAAAATAAAATCCATATTTCTGTCATATACAAAACAAATTGTTCATATGCAATCTTCTCACAGTCACTGGAAAGTTATAGACATCAGAACTTCCCAACCAATAACCTTAAGGTACTCATAATAGTGAAATGTAAATTAGCTAATAAGTAATAAGACGCCTGGACTATCTCTGCCTTCAGTAAGTACTTTTTCCCTTTGAGGAGCCATTTTATTTCAGGTGCTCCCAATAATTTTATCAGAGGGACTGCTTTCTCTCAGTTCCTTAGACCTGCATTTGTTTAGTGTTACTTACAAAAATATTCCCTTTTTGGTAACCTTTTCAATCAATAAAATGTCCAAATAAGAAATGAGTATAACTATAAAGCACTTTGTAAAATTTAAAGAATTATATAAATGCCGACTACCACAACTTAATGGATAGAGGTAAAACATACATATAAGTAAGTATGATACAAAGGAAAATGTGACAATGTCTGATGAGGTCTAGAATATTAGAGGGGGGGGGAGAGAGAGAGGGAGGGAGGGAGGGAGGGGCAGGCGCCTCTGAATGACAACCATAAATACCACCTCAAATCTCTGAAGATATTTCTAAATGCATCAACCATGGTCATGCCATTCTTTATTCTTCCAGATCCCAAGACCTGTGTTGGATAGGAAAGATTCCAGACTCTATTGAACACTCCTTTGGAATCCCTGTGGCTAAAGAATTTACCTTTGTGTGTCTAGCCTCTGCATAAGTAGCTAGCTTAAATGACTTTAAACAACAGATGTACTTTTCTTTTGCCAAAGAAAGAAAAAATGGCATGGAGAATATTTTAAGTATTTTATTATTTTCCAGTTACATATAAGGATAGTTTTCAACATTTGTTTCCACAGGATTTTTAATTCCAATTTTTCTTTTTCACCCACCTTCCCTTCCCTCCCCCCTCCCCAAGATGGAAAGAAGTCTGATATAGGTTGTATATGTTCAATCACATTAAACATATTTCTACATTAGTCATCTTGTGAAAGAAGAATCAGAGCACAAGGCAAAAACCTCAAAAAAGAAGGAAAAGAAATAGCCCAAAAGGAGAAAGAATATGGTTAAATCTGCGTTCATGATTCACAGTTCTTTTTCTCTGGGTATTGAGAACATTTTCTATCATGAGTTCTTTGAAACTGTTTTGGATCATTGCACTGCTGAGAAGAGCCAAGTCTATCCCCATTGTTCATCACACAATGTTGCTATTACTGTGTACGATGTTCTCCTGATTCTGCTCCTCTCAGTCAGCATCAGTTCATGTAAGTCCTTCCAGGTTTCCCTGAACTCCTCCTGCTCATCGTTTCGTACAGCACAATAGTATTCTATTATATTCATATGCCACAACTTGTTTAGCCATTCCCATATTGATGGGCATTCCCTTGATTTCCAATTCTTTGCCACCACAAAGAGAGCTGCTATAAATATTTTTGTACAAGTGCGTCCTTCTCTCTTTTCTATAGTCTCTTTGGGATACATACCTAGCAGTGGTACCACTGGGTGAAAGGGTATGAACAGTCCCATAGCCCTTTGGACATTGTATAGAGAGTATTTTTACTGAAAAGGGAGGACCTGAGAAGAATAGTAACTACTGGTCCATGTGCCACTTTCTTATGATAGTGGTCTGTGTACCATTGAGAGTATCCTGGATGAAAATATGCAAAGGGAACAGGAAAGCTTCCACAGATGATGCTCTGTAGTAGACCACATCTTCATAGTCACTATGAAGAAATTCTCTGAACTTAGAGATATAGAGAACATGGGATCTTATTGTATTTATTGTTTCTTGATTCTAAAAAAAGTATTTGACTTGCTTGAGAAGAAGACAGCTTTAAAGACTCTTCCATGCATGTAGACTCATTATAAAAGATTCCTTCATGGCAGCAATTGCAGAAATAACTTTGTTCGATGATCTCTTGGTGATCATTATCGAACAAGACATAAAATAGGGAGTGGTATTGTCATCAAAGGTAATCACTACAGTCTTGGGGAGTGTCCTTGCAAAGATCAAATAGAAGAAGGGTTTGATATAGTTGGCGAGATTTTCCAGATGCTTTCACTTATGAATAGAATTTTACAGGTTGTACCCAGTGCTCAAACATTACAGACCTACTCAGTGAGCTGCATGGTACTCAAAAGAGATCAGCTTATCCATCTACCAAGAAAAAGCCAAATAGCCAAAGATTATTAGATGAGCTGGGAAGAGAAAAGGCGATTAAATTCAAGTCCATTTAGTTCATTTAAATTCATCAAGTACTTGTTGAATCCCTATATTGTGCTCAACACTAGAAGTTAAGCTCTAAGTACATATATCTTGGATAGACATTTCTGTTGTCCAGTTAGCAGAGTATTGACTAAGAAAAGAGTAGGCTAATTTATATTTAGGAAGTTATGCCACACTTTTAATGAAGCCAAATTGTTTCATGTCATCAAATTTCATCTTTTAATGTCAGCATTCTCTTAATTTTTGTTCAGTTATATCCAACTCTTTGTGACTCCATTTAGGGTTTTCTTGGCAAAGATGCTGGAGTGATCTGCTATTTCCTTCTCCAACTCATTTTACAGATAAGTAACTGAGGCAAACAGGGTTAAGTGACTTGCCCCAGAGTCACATCTATTAAGCGTCTGAGGCTGGATTTAAACTCATGTTCTGCTGCCTCCAGGGCCAGTGCTGTGCCACTTAGCTGTCCTTTCTCCTAATAGAATCAATGTGGCACAATTATTTGGGAGTCAGAAAACCATAGGTCCTGCATCTACACCTATTAGCCCTGAGAGCTTGGGTAAGTCACTTGGGTAAGACATTCTCAGTGTCCCAGGCAAATCTCCAAGATTATAACTTGCAAAACAGCTGTTGATCTGCATCAGTAAAGACAGTTTCCTCATTAGGGGTTCCCCATAAAAGAAATCAAAATTCTGGGCAATAAAGAAAAAAACTACTCTCAACTGACAATTTCAAAAGAATCAAAAGTTCAGGTGACCTTAAGTTCATTGTGCGAAAGTTGCATTGTGGAAACAAATGGCTGCAGCATATTGCCACTAATGATTGGTGAGTAAGAAGTAGCACAATAGAATACCAGGAAGGACATGACCAGAAAATAAAGCAGTCTGCTGATATATCAAAAGTAAAGGATAACAGATGAATAGTCTGGGACCCAAAGGAAGATGCCCAGCGCAGTCAATACGAAGGCTTTTTAGAAGGATATGGACAAACATTACATTGTATTTATTATGGTGGTGGGAGTGCATACATTGTGGATTTATCAAAAGTCCAAAGTGTGAAACAGGAACTGTCATTACCAGACCGGGTTGAATCCACTTAGTCCTGGAGGTATGAATGCTTTTACCTGGGGAACCTCAGGATATACATGTTCATCAAAGGCTTTTTTCTTGGTATTAGAGTAGGATGTAAACACTTGGAAAAATCTTTTTAAGGACACAGACAAAGGTGTTTGCTGATTCAATAGCACCTCATCTCTGGGCTTATATTTCTGGGGAAGGAAAAGCTGGTATTGCCTTCACCAAGGGATTTCAAAGCACAGCTTCATTTGGAGGATTGCTGTGCTCAAGAGTCTCAGAGCCTTCTGGTACTATGACCTCCCTCCCCCAAAGCCTCAGGTTAGCTAACCGCAGGGCTCATCTACCCAATCCTAAAGGTTTGATAGCAGCTGAAACTGACCTTTCACTTATTGAAGGACAGTTGTCATACCCAAATATATGTGTGTATGCCTTTAAACTGTGGGGACCAATTTTTAATTGGGTGTGCTGGCTAAGTGGCTCCCCGAAATACTGGGGCAAGGAAGGAGACCAGCAGCCTCCCTCAAAACAGAACAAGATTTATTTTAACAAGAACGAACTTTAAAAAAAAACCACACAAACAGGATTAGTAGGATCAAGGGAAAGGGAAATTATAATACCTGAAAAAATACCACCGCCCAGGAATCAGCTGAAAATATGCAGCAGAATGCCTGTCGCTTTCCAGCTTCCACCTTGAACGCCCAATTCTCCTCCCCCAAACCTAGAAACCCCCACACAGCCCCAGCCAATGGGATGGCCGCTCTGACAGTCACATGACTGCCCTCACTAGGCTTCCAATCATTATAATTTTGCCAGGCCCATGTAGGCATCAGGGAGTGGTGATGACGTGAGATGCCAGAGCCCTGGCAATGGCTACAACCAGTGGGTGGAGCACCATGCAGTTTGCGGAGCCCCAGGCCAGTGCACGCCAAGGCATAAAAACCTCAAATAACAATTAATTCTTTACAATACAGAGATAGGGCAGAGTTTGAGCCCTTTCCCCAGAAGACAGAACTAGAGGAAAGGGAAATCAGAGCTGGACACGTAGGAACACTTTAATCAATAATCAAGAAGCATTTATTAATTTATAGGTAGCTATCTATCACAGTAGATAAAATGCAAGATTGGGTCTCTGGAATATTTGAATTTGAATCCAGCCTGAGGCATTTACTAGCTGTGTGATCCTGGGAATGTCACTTAACCTCCCTGTGCCTCAGTCTCCTAATCTGCAAAATAGGGATAATAATAATAGCACCTACTTCCCAGGATTGTTGTGATGATCAAATGAGATAATATTTGCAAGGTTTTTCGTAAACTTTAAAGCACTAAATAAATGCCAGCTATCATCATTATCATCACTATGATCACCAACAATAAACAACTACTATTTGCCAGGGTTTCTTTTAGGCAATGAACATAGAAATAAATTAAATAATCTCTTCTTCAAGACACATATTTTATTGGGGAAAAGATCAAGAGCCAATAGAAGTAGAAACTATCATTCTATATGTCATTTCATCTATTTGTCCATCTGTAGGTTAAACAGATGAGAGGGGAGTCACTAGCAGCTGGGGCATCAAGAAAGGCCACATGTAGAAAGTGGAGGTTGAGATGAGCCTTGAAATAAATGAGGGATTCTGAGATGCAAAGGTGAGGAGGGAGTATGTTCCAGCCATGAGGGACAGCCTGTTCAAAAGCACATGGATGGGAAATAGGATGTTATGTGTGAGGGATTACAAGTGGGCATCGCTGACTGAATGAATGGGAGAAGGAATGGTTAATGTTTAAGCACTCAGGAAAGTTAAGCTGGAACTGGATTGTAGAAGGTTTCAAGTAGAATGTTATACTTGATCTTTCGGCTACTGAATCAATGGAAGCTTTTGAACTAGGGAGTGACATGGTCAGCCTAGTGCTTTGGAAATCTCACTTTGACAGCTGGGTGGATGATGGACTAGAGAAGAAAGAGTTTGGAGACAAGGAAACCAATTAAGATTATGTTGCAGTCCATTATTCCAGGTCAGGGATGGTTGTTTTTGTTGTTCCAGCATTTCAGTCTTGTCTGACTCTTCATGACCCTGTCTGGGGTTTTCTTGGCATTTCCTTCTCTAGCTCATTTTACAAATAAGGAAACTGAAGCAAATGGGGTGAAGTGACTTGATCAGGGCCACAGAGGTAGTAAGTGTCTGAAACTGGCTTTGAATTCAGGAAAATAAGTCTTCTTGACTCCAGACCCAGTACTCTATCCACAGCACCATCTACTTCATCTGGCTATTTGAGTAGAGAGAAAGGGGATAGATGTGAGGAACTGAATCAACAATATTTGGCAACTGATTGAATATAGGGGACAACAGAAAGTGAAGTCAAGAATGATTCTGAAGTTGTAAATCTGAGTTGCTATAAGGCTGGTAGTACCAACAGAAGAAGGGAAAAGGATAACAAATTTTGGTTTGGATATATTGAGTTTGAGATACATATCCATTTTGGGGGGGTTGTTTTTGTTTTGTTTTGTGGGGCAATGGGGGTTAAGTGACTGCACAGGGTCACACAGCAAGTAAGTGTCAAGTGTCTGAGGCTGGATTTGAACTCAGGTCCTCCTGAATCTAGGGCCGGTGCTTTATCCACTGTGCCACCTAGCTTCCCCCCACCATATCCATTTTAAAAATGTCTAACAGGCAGTTGGTGATAAAGGATTGGAGCTCAGGAGACAAAGTGAATCTGGATTTATATACACATGTACACATATAGGAAAAGGGAGGGGAGAGAGACAGAGACAGAGAGGAGAAAGAGTGAGAGGAAAGGAAGGAGCATAGAACAGGAGAGGGGAGGAAATTTGGGAGTCATCTTTATAGAGATGATTATTGAATTCTGGAACAGGACTTCTTTTTTTTTTAATGTATGAGGTATTTTATTTTTTCCATTACATGTAAAGATAATTCTCAACTTTTGTTTATACATGCTTTACAATTTCAGATTTTTCTCCCTCCCACCCCTCCCTCCCCCCTCCCCTAGACAGCAGGTAATCTGATATAGGTTATATCTATATATCTCTATACATATACATATATATATACACACACACATATATATACACATAATAACATTAATCCTATTTCTGCATTAATCCTGTTACAAGAGAAAGAATCAGAGCAGTGATGCAAAACCTCAAAATAGAAAGAAAAAAAAAAACAACAGCACCCAAACCAAAAGAAATAATATGGTTCAATCAGCATCTATACTCCACAGTTCTTTCTTTCTTTTTTTTTCTTGGATTTGGAGATCCTCTTCTATCATGAGTTCCCTGGAACTCTTCTGTACCATTGCATTGGTGAGAAGAATATAGTCCATCACAGTAGGTCAACACTCAATGTTGATGATACTGTGTACAATGTTCTTCTGGTTCTGCTCATCTCACTCATCATCAGCTCACGTAAGACCCTCCAGGTTTCTCTGAACTCTTCCTGCTCATCATTTCTTACAGCACAATAGTATTCCATTGTATTCATATACCACAACTTGTCCAGCCATTCCCCAATTGATGGGCACCCCCTCAACTTCCAATTCCTTGCTACCACATAAAGAGCAGCTATAAATATTTTTGTACATGTGGGTCCCTTTCCCCCTTCCATGATTTCTTTGGGCAAAAGACCTAAAAGTGGGATTGCTGGGTCAAAGGGTATGCACAGCTTTATCGCCCTTTGGGCATAATTCCAAATTGCTCTCCAGAATGGTTGGATCAGCTCACAGCTCCACCAACAATGGATTAGTATGGAACAGGACTTCTTAATCATCAGTGTATTAATAGATTTCAGGGAGCTTATGAACTTGGATGAGAAAAAAACATAGCTTTATTTCAATATAATTTGTTGTATTTAATTCATACATTTAAAAAAAAATTCTGAAAAGGGAACCACAGGGTTTACCAAGCTGCCTAAGAGTTCCATGGCACAGAAAAGGTTAGGGACTTTGATTTGGAGGTCCTTGGCAGTGTTAAAGACTCAAGTGTTGTCATTCATTCAGTAATATTTCATGAGCCCTCTCTGTTCAAAGCCTGTGCTATGTGGTGGAGGGTTTTAAAGTTGAATAAGGACATGTACAACAGTATAGTTGATAGGGTGTTTTACTTGGAAGTCAAAAAGATCTAGGTTTAAATCTCACCTTAGAAACTAGCTATGTGGACCCTGAGCAAGATATTTAATCTCTTTGACTTCAATTTCCTTATCTGTCAAAATGGAAATAAGATAGCACTTACCTCACAAATTTGTTGCAAGGATCAAATAAAAAAAATGAATAGTTAATAATCAAATGAAATAATTGGAGTTTATTGAATAAGACAATGTCATGATCAGACCTCTACAGAAATCAGGCACCCAACATCTTGGCCACACACACACACACACACACACACACACACACACACACAAACACAAGTGTGTGTATATATATGCTATACTATACATACATTCATACGTAATTTTGACTACTCACTGTATAATTCCATTTTTTATTCTCAAAAAAGACATCTCTCCTTTTTGGGAGAAGGTCAAGGAAGAGGGACCATCAGTCATACTTTATACTCCCTCACTTTTTCTCTTAAAAATATAACTTCCTCACTTAATAACTAGGAGATCTCTTCCCTTCCTGGAATCATTGCTCCAGGGATAGAGTAATTTGGATATTTATGATAGAAGCTCTTGGTGGTGTTTTTATTTACCACAAGTTACATCCTTTCTCTCCTTTCTTTTTTCCCCATGATGGATTAGATGAGTATATGTTCTGAGCTTGGCTCACCCCTGTCAATCCTTGCAAGGACCTATAGGTATTTAAACACCATCTACCTATAAGCACATGTGGGGACAATCTAAGTGTTTCCATAGCCTTCTGTCCACTCTCCTACAGCTATATAAACTGTTCCACTCAGTGTCTACATATTTGCCTCAACATATATACCTTTGAGATTGAAAAGCCCCTGAATCTGAAAGTTTGTAGTCATTCTATTGAAATTGTTCAATAGCCTCCTTTCCCCCCTCTCATGCCCTTTGCCCCAGTTCTCCCCCAACCCCATCCCCTTCCATTTCCCTTTACAATGATCTCAGAGTCAGATATCTTTGCACAGGTACAGATTTCAGCCAATCAGAACTTATTATTTACCTCTTTCATATACTCCAGGCCCTTCCTAGGAGCCTTTAAAATCAGACTTCCTTGCAAACATTGAATTCTTAGTCAATTAAGTTTGTGCTATTTATCTGTTACATTTGATATACTTCCCATGAAAAATCCTCTCTGTGCTTAGCAGGACCATGGTTCCAATCCTATCCCAACACTGACAAGGTATCATCTCAGCTGGAAGAAGTCTCCTTTTTTATCTACTAATACCCACATGGCTTCTGACTCTCAGTGGTAAAGCATGCCAGTATCCTGCCACTTGTCTAGGGATGAATTGATTAAATAATAATGTTAATCAAAGTGTTATATGGCGGGCACATTCCACCATGCTTTCTGCTGCCAACAGCAATTTTTCTATAACTGATCTGAAGCTGATTTTCCTTTTTTTGGCCCTCTCTGTATATTTCACATTCAACCATAATAGAATAATGAAATAAACTATGAAATGGGAATGAGACAACTTCTGTTCTAACTCCAGTGCTGCTACTTACTAGCTTTATGATCTTGGATAGGTGACATACTCTCTTGGGTCCTCAGGCTCCTCACCAATAAAGTGAAGAGGAAAAACCAGATGACCTGCAAGGTCCCTTCTAGCTCTGACTTAATTGATCCTTTCATATGATGATAATTGTACTAGAGTGGCATGCACAAGTGCTATGAGAGATCTCAAGTACCATAGAAGCATCAATTTTGAGCTGGAGAGGACTTTAGAGACCATCTCTTCCTCCCCTTTCATCTTAGAAGGGAGAGAATTGGGGACCAGAGAGGTTAAATGACATTCCAAGGGTCATACACAGCTAGTGTCAGATCTAAAACCAGGTCTCCAGTCTCAGTTCTATTCCTTATGGGATAAAGATTGGGGAAGAAATCATGGAGATACTGGCCTTTTGGTTTTGCATTAAAGTCAGAAATCAGACAGGTGAAGGAGGGAAAGGAAAACATTCTAGGCATAGGATATGCCTTGAGGAAAGGCAAGGAGCCTGGAGGGCACAGCACATAGTTGTTGGTATAAAGAGTAGATTGGTTTGGGGAGAGCACACACAGGACAGTGGAAGTGAGTAGGATGAGGCAAATCTGGAAAGAGAAGAGCCATTCCAGATTTTGGAAGATCTGGAAAGCCAGGCAGAAGAATGTTTATTTAGCAGGCAAGAGGGAATTACTAGACTTTTGATTATAACCAGATAACATAACATGACTTGATCTGTCTGAAAGCTTGCCACAGCTAAACCTTTCTAATTGTAAATGACCATGATCACATCTATTAATTAATCAATAATCATTTATTAATCACCTACAGCATCAGACCCTGGAGATACAAAGACATCAACGCTACGGTTCCTTCTCATAAGAAATTTGCATTCTGTTGGGAGAACCAATCAGTCAATTAGCATTTATTAAGTGTCATTCATTTATGCATTCAATTTATTAATTATTAAAATAAAATTATAAATTTATTAATAAATTAGCATTTATTAATTTATATTAATTGCTGACTACTTATCAGTCACTGTACAAAGCATTGAGGACACAAAGGAAAACAAAAAATAAAAACAACTAGTCTCTACTTTCAGAGTACTCTAATCATAATCTAATCAGGGTAAACATCTTGCAAATAACTATGCACAAATTAGATTATATCAATCAGCCAAAAATATTTATTAAGTTTCTTTTATGTGCCAGGAACTGTGCTAAACACTGGAGATCAAATAAGAAAAACAAAGACAGTTCCGGCCTCAAGGAGCTCACAACCCAATGGGGGTGGGGGAAATACTCAAAAAGAAGCTGAAAAGTGCATATGTGGTAGTGTGTGTGTGGGGGGAGAACATACTCCAAACAAGGCCATGATGGACAAATCCCAAAGGGTGCAGAGCCAGAGTGGCAGAGGGTACTGATGAGGTGTGAGTGCTAAGCCTGACTGGATCTTGCGGGAGGATGAGATTTCCTAAGATATAGTTCCTAAAGCCATGATGGAAACGTCCCCTGTAGTCTACAAGAATGCAGAGTTTGGAAGTCAATGAAGAATAAATAAGAGATAGTCTCAGAAGAAAGGCACTAGTATTAAAATAGACTAGGAAAGGTTTCTTGCAAAAGCTGGGACTTTAGCTAAGACTTGAAGGAAGCCAGGGAAGGCAGGAAGAAGAGTTGAGGTGGGAGAGCATTTCAAGGATGGGTTCAGCTAGTGCAAATGAATGGAGGTGGGAGATGAAATGCTTTGTGTGAGGAACAACAAGGAAGCCTGTGTCACTGGATGGCAGAATATGTAGAAGGGAGTAAGCCAGCATGTACATATATATGTGTGTGTATATATATATATATATATATATATATATATATATATGCAAACACAAGGTAATTTGAGGGGAGGGAGGCACTAATACCTTGGAGAACTGAGAAAGGCCATCACAACTGGACACCAACACCCCCTACCTTAGTAACACATTTCTCTATGAGAATTCTGGCACATAGAGATCATCAAGGGAAGGAAGTCCATGGTTAGAATATCTTGCCAGCTGGAAGCCTCTTTTGGAAAGCAGTACAACTGCATTTGACCAGTGGCAGGGCATGGGGGAGGGATGGCCAACAGCCTCTGAATTTGGAAAAACAACCTCTGGGCTGAAATCTGAGGACCAGATGGGGGCCAGTGGACCATAAACTCTGACTTGCCTATCTGAAGCCAACTCCTACATTAAAACCCTGCAGCTCTTGTTTGGCCTGAGTTGGGCACTGGCCACTTACTTCTTATCGAACCCACTCCATCTAGAGCTGGGCACTGATCAGAAGAGAGCCCTTGCCAGAGAAGCAAGAGAATATTATTATTAACATCAATAATGCTGCTACCTAACATTTTAGTTATCAAAATGCGTTTATGTCTAATGTCTCAACCCATCCTCCCAGAAACCCAGCAGAGAAAGTAAAACTAAGCTCATCCCCAGCCGGCAGCTAATGTCAGAAATGGGCTGCGCCTGTTGTCTGGCTGGCACATTATGTGCAAGGAGAGCTCAGCTTTGTTGTCAGATCCTGTAGTAATTGTGCTGTGAGTTATTACAAAGATAATACTATAAAATCTGTTGGTATGTGTTGGCCCACGCATACATTCTCGCCTGCTCTCGGTTACTTATCTGTCCCTGGTATTATATATTGGGATCACAAAGACTGTATTTAATAGTGAATTATCTTCCATTTTAGTAGCAAATTCTTTATCTACAACTTCTGCCAACACTCTCGTGAATCATCACTAATCTATGTGTAGTTACTATGAGTGGGGAATGGAGAAATTGGAGTCAGAGGACCTGGACCTGTATTCTAGCTTAGCCACTTTTCTTATGGCTATTACAACCTGAGTCATAATGCCACCTTATTTTGGTCTCAATGCTCTCCTTTGTAAAATAAGAAACAAAGGTCCTGACATGACTAATTCATTTACCTTTTCCATTAAAAACTATTTATTAATCATCCATTCTTACATGGGATATTCATTTTTCCATCTGACTTATTCAACAAAAATTCACATACGCCAATAGCTCTATGATGTCATCAATGTTATATTTTCTTTCCATTAATGACAATTATAATTCATCTACAATTGCTTTTGTCCATATTCATCCATATGATCGATCCCCTGTACATGACAGGAGCCTTTCTTTCTTTATCCTGACTTTGAGGGGATACCAGTGGAGCTTTCAGATTGTCTCCTGGTTATCCTTCACACTTGCCACCAGACCAGACCATCCTGTTTTTCAATCATATATTTCTTCAATGACATTTTTTATTCCTTTTTTCTCTTCCAAGTTCTTTGTTATATTCAGTGACATGATAGCCTCTTCCACGTGTCTCTCCATTGCTCTCTGTGCTATAATCATTTTCAATCCTTTAGAGAATATAAAGTTCCATATCTCACCACCCAATAAAAACACTCAACAAACATTTACTAAACAATTGCTGGGTACAGAGGAATCACTGCCAGGCACTGGAGTGGCATACACAGTTTAGAAAAGCAAAAGTCCATCCCTACATTCTTAGAGCTCTCAGTCTAATAAGGAGAGAAGACTCGAGTGCATGTAACTATAAAAACAATGTCACATGATAAGTACATCAGGGAGGTGCTAACAAAGAGCTATGTGAGGGTCTGAAGGGAATGTTCATTAGTGCTTTAGAGAAGGTTTCACGGAGGAGGCAGAATTTCTGGTATTCTTCAGAAAAGGATGAATAGAAATTCAGTGGGTAAAAAAGGTGAAGGAAAGAATAGTCCAGGCATAAAGAACAGAGCAAGTAAGGTACAGGGGCAGGAAAGCATGACCGATGTTGTAGAGGCTGAGAAGTCCAGTGTGATTGGGGTATATACAGGTAGGAGAAGTACTGTGAGATAAGGCTATGAAAGATAGGGAAGCAACCTCCTGTGAAGGGTCTCCATGATAATAAAAGGAGTTTGAATTTTACTGTGCTAAGAATTGTGGGCAATACAAAACACTAAATCCAGTTCTTGTCCTCAAGGAGTATACAGTCTAATATGGGAGATGACATAGCTGCCAATAATCATGCCAATGTGTGTGATGTGAACATGAAATAAGAGAGATGCAAATAGCTATGGTAGTTTGAAAGGAAAGATTACTGTGACCCCCTTAACCTCCTGGGTATCACTTTTCCTATCTGTAAAATGAAGACATTGGACTAGATGTCCCCTGAAATCCCTTTTGGCTCTAGAGCTATAATTTTGTCATTTCTGCTTGAGTTTGGGGTAAGGAGAAGAGAGATTTTTTTGTAATAAACATTTTTATTTATAGTTTTGAGTTCCAATTTGTATCCCTCCTTCCCTGTCCCCTCCCTGAGGTGGTAAACAATCAGATATAGGTTATACATGTGTGATTATATAAAACATCACCATAGTAAAGACTTCACAAAAAGGTTGTCATTTAAACTAGACCTTGGATGATGTGTGGACAGAAGTGGCTGGGGAGAAGAGCAGTTTGGGCAAAGGAAGAGAGAGAGTAATTAATGAGCACTATTCGACTTGGCTAGACTGTTTGTAGCATATGTAGAAAGAGAAGAAAAAGAGTAGGCTGAAAGTTAGGTTGGACTCAAATCACAGTGGACTTAGAATATCAGGCAAAGGAATGTGTTTTTACATAGGGAGCTCTTGAAGGTTGTGTGGAAATAACATGATCAGAGCTATAGAATGTTCAAGTGAGACAGGTCCAACATCAGTCCTTTGGACAGGATAGTAGAAAGAGGCCTGAACGTTTGAAAAAATAAAAATTGAAGAAGGTATAAGTCTTAGAATTGGCTTTATCTCTAACAATATAATTTCCTTTGAGTCTTTTAGTTTTAGTTTCATTTCCTGTAAAATGGGGCACTTGCAAAGGGGTAGTTCAGTCAGGTAGTGTGGTATTTTAGTAGAGTATATAGCAGGCGTCAGGAAAGAAGTATTTCTTAATCACATTAACTAACTCTGTGTATGATCTTACAGAAGTTGCTTAATATCTCTGGTCCTGAGTTTACTCACCTGTAAAATAGGTCAGAATTTTCCTGTTAGAGAGCCCAAATTCTGCCTCTGATGTAAATCACCTAGGTAACCAGGGGTAAATTATTAAACCTCCTTAGGACTCAGTTTCCTCTTCTTTAAAATGAAGGGCTTGGGCTACATGGTTTCTGAGGTCCTTTAGAGCCCTATATATATGATTCTGTGATCTCTAAGCTCTGATACTGCCTCCTAAGGATAGAGGAGTTCTTGAAAATGAACCTATTGATTAGTGAACTAAATCTTGGCTAATTAGATTTTCAATCTCAAGCAAAATAAATATAGATATCCTGCTCTCTACTCCTTCTCATATTTCTTTTGTTTGTTTGTTTTTGTTTTTGTTTTACAGGACAGTGAGGGTTAAGTGACTTGTCCATGGTCATACAGCTAGTAAATGCCAAGTGTCTGAGCTTAGATTTGAACTCAGGTCCTCCTGAATCCAGGGCTGGGGCTTTATCCACTGTGCCACTTAGCTGCTCCTCCTTCCCATATTTCAAAGTAATATTCTGGGCAAAAAAAGCTTTTTAAACTATATTTTATTCATATTAATAATGTTTGTCTAGTGCCTTAAGTTTTACAAAGTGCTTTCATTACAACAGCCCAGTGAAGTAGATATTGCTAGTATTTTTTTCCCCCTTTTAACTGATGAGAAAAATAAGACTGAGAGGAGAAGTGACTCACCCAGAGTTATAAAGTGTAAGAGAGCTACAATTTAGGTCTTCCAACTCCAAGATCATTGTTCATTCCTGTTCACCATCTCTTTCTTTTCAAGCATTCTCCAAAGCTAGAACAAAAGAACCTTTTTTTGTTGTTGTTTGGCCATTTTTCAATCATGTCTGATTCTTCATGACCTCATTTGGGGTTTTCTTGGCAGAGTTACTGGAGTGGTTTGCCATTTCCTTCATTTTACAGATGAGGAAACTGAGGCAAACAGGGTTAAGTGATTTGCCCAGGATCACACAGCTAGGAAGTGTCTGAGGCTGCATTGTAACGCAAGTCTTCCTGACTCCAGACTGCGCACTCTATCTACTGTGCCACCTAGCTGCTCAAAAGGAATTTTAGAGGACATCAAAGACAGCCATCTCACTCAATCCAGAGAAGGGCAAGGTGTTGGCCAAGGTCATTTGATAAGTTTGTGGCAAATCTAGCACTGGAACCCATGTACTTTTGATTTCTAGGCCAAGGCTTTTCTTTCTGCACCACACTGGAGTGAGCACTCCTGTGCTTTGCTATTTGGTAATAGCATAGGTTTAAATGTCAAAACATAAACTCAATATTTATGTATGTGCTGTAGTAGCTTCTGTGTCATATAGGACCTAGTGATAAATGTCCAGGGGAAAGTCACAAAATAAAATGCATGTATAATCATTATTTATTATAACTATAACATCAGTATTTTAGGCCATGTTAGTCCTTGAGGGAAAGTCTCTCACACTGGATAATGGGGAAGGGATTTTTTTTTTGGTTGGTTGTTTGTTTTTGGTTTTTGGTTTTGGTTTTTTTTTTTGGTTTTTTTTGCCTGACGATAAATAAATTCCCATGTGAGAGTTTTAAGGTCACATGCATATTGATTTATAAAAGTAATTTGAGTATTTATGACAAGTTGGGAGGCCCTTTCAATTTTTAGCATTACATTTTTTTCATCTACTCATCTTCAAATCATTTCCAGGTAAACAATTCTGCCTGGCAGCTTGATTCTAGAAATTTGTCAAAATATGCCTAAAATGATCATACCCAGAGATAAACATTCCTTGGCCTTCTTGGAAAGCTGTATGCAAAGTGACTCTGCATGTTTCAAACTATAACTTCCTGTTGATGAAAAAAAAGGGAAAAAATTGCTCATCAAACAGAAGGGAATCATGCAAAGTAATCAACAGACAAAAATTGAAAGTTTTGGGTGAGGTAGAGGGTGTGGTAAGGTTGGACTCTAGATGGTATAAGACTCTTCTAGGTCTTAGCATGAAATTGGCCTTGCCCCCAGTGGTACATTTCTGAGAGTGCTAACAAAATGATGACATTTCTGTTTAAGTGTCCAGAGTGTTGCCAAAGTTCAGGTAAACCATCAGTCCATGTTATAGGCCACTTAACTACTTGAAGAAATGGCTCCTAAATTGGATACAGGTATGGTTTTTGCTAACAATACACACATTCTGTCCCATTACACAAAACTGGGGGAAAATGAGGCTTATGAACACTCTGTCACAATGGGATAGGAGGAGTCAAAATGACTTGGTGGGCCTGCAGAAAAGTAACTGTATATTGAGAAGGTTGTGGACATAAGGGTAATGCCAGTTTTGAAAATTAGAAATCAGAGTGGGTGGATGGGTGGGTCAGAGGATTAATAATGAGAAAAAACATCTAGGATCTGAGGAAGGGTTGGTTTGGGGGGGAAGGAACCAAACAGAGAAGATGAAAGACTGGAAAGGAAGAAGAGGAGAAAGAATTGATTCAGAAAGCCTTTCTTAGACATTTGTTTGAGACTATGTGCCACTAGGAGAAAGACTAATTCAAGAAGATTTCTATTACTGGGGCAGAATCTGGGAATGAACATTGAACTAGAGTTTGGAACCTAGAAAAGAAGTTATCTAGGGGGCAGCTAGATGGCGCACTGGATAGAGCACTGGCCTTGGAGTCAGGAGTACCTTAGTTCAAATCCGGCCTCAGACACTTAACACTTACTAGCTGTGTGACCCTGGGCAAGTCACTTAACCCCAATTGCCTCACCAAAAAAAAAAAAAAAAAAAAAAAAAAAAAAAAAAAAAAAAAAAGAAGTTATCTAGACTGGAAGAATTTATTGAGAGCCTAGGAAGAAAGCACTTTGTTTCCAGAGTAGTCAAGGATAGACTAGAAAGCTGACCTGGAGCTGACTGTTAAGAGGCCTACTTATTTTATCACCCTGGTCCAAGCTAAAATAAGCAGTTTGACTCCTCTGCTGAGATAGTCATTGTGTTGCTGATTGATATTGGTGCTTTTTAAGAAATATTTTCTCATCTAAGTATTGTCTCAATAATTATTGTCTAAACTCAATGTGAGCTCCTTATAAGCAGAGCATGTACCACATACCTCTATGTTGCCAGTCCTTAGGCCATGAACATAGAAGGTACCCAATAAAAATGCATTGTCAGTGATGAAGATAATGAGAACCATGGTGACATGTGAAGACCTGTACTGTAGTGAATTTTACTGCCCTCTTTACTGAGCTATTAAAGAGGATGCCATTGGGGGAGAAGGACCACAGAAGGGAAGACAGTTTGATGGAAGGTTGTGTAATTAAGGATCATGGTAATTCTCTTGCACAATGACAAAAGGAACTTAATCATGAATGCATACTCTCATCATTCAAAAATTAATTAGTCCCAGCCTGATGATATTCAATAAAACATTTATTAAACACTTACTATATACAAAATTTTTCAAAGTTATGTATATCCCTTCTAGTTCAAAATTGATCTTTTCTTTAAATCATATGTTGCTAGTATTAGATAATGCTAGTATAAATTTATCAATAATAATATTGTTTATATATGTGTGTTTGTGTGTGTGTGTGTCTGTGCGTATATGTATTCATGTATAATTAGTCTAGCTTCAATGCTTCATGCCCCACCCAGAGTTTTCCATGGGAGCATCAGAATAGGACAAGTTTAATTTAACCCAACAGAATATCCAAAACACAAAGGAATACCTGTACCCACGCATGTGAACATTTAAGACAACTCTCCACCCTTTTATGAGCCAATAAGTTCACTGTCACCTCCCAGGATTCAAGGAATGGAAAATGCTAGGATTGAGATCCCTCAAAGGAAAACACTTGGAATCATTAAAAAGTCAACCCATATTCATTTAGTAAACTCTGCCTTACCTCTAGGTTAATAGCACTGCAAGTTATATGCATTGTAGAAGTTTTGCGTTAAGGGAACTGACTTTTCAGTGATCCTCTAGTCCATTCCCCTTCTGAGAGACCCTCAACCCCAGAATAGGGCTATATGTCTGAAAGACCTTATACTTCTTTACAGGGGGTGGTGGTGGTGGTGGTGGTGGTGGTGGTGGTGGTGGTGGTGGTGGTGGTGGTGGTGGTGGTGGTGGTGGTGGAGATTCAACAGGTGCTGCTTTGAATTCTTCACATTCATAATTTCTGTAGCTAACATACCTTACAACCAATCAATGGGCATGCATTTTATTACCAGTATTTTGCTACAACAAAAGTGCTACTATGAGTATTTTACTGTATATGAAACCTTTATTTCTTCCTTTGACTTCCTTAGGTTGCATATACCCAGTAGTGAGATCACTGAGTGAAAGGTTATGAAGAATAGTAACTTTTCTCATGTAATTCCAAATTGATTTCCAAAATGGTTGCACCAATTCACAACTCTATTAATAGCTTATTAAGGTGTCTTTCTTCCCATAACACCTCCAGCATCAACTATTTCTCTCTTTTGTCTTTAAATTTGAAGTTTGTGAGGTGAAACCTCACAGATGTCTTAATTAATCTTTTAGGTGCTTTGGAATTTATGGTCTGTTTATGGTTTGAACTATTTCTATATACTTTGATCATTTATCTATTGAGGAATGTTTCTTAATCTTGTATATTTGTGTAAATTCTCCATCTATCTTAGATATTAGTCTTCTATCAGAAGTGTTTGATGTAAATATTTTCCCATTCAGTAACTTCTTTGCTGATTCTTACTGCATTGATTTTGTTCTTGTAAAACTTTTAAAAATTATTTAATATCTCTTTCATCTTTACAATCATCTTTGTTGCTTGCTTTGATTATAAATGTGTCCCCTAATTTATCTGTGAAAAGGACCTTCTATGTTTTTATCTTTTTTAATGTTGTCACAATTATTGGTTAGGTCAGTTATCCATTTTGGAGCTTCTCATGATGGTGATCTAAATTTCTTTCTTATTTTTACTACAACTTGAAATGAATGCTATATTTGGGAAATATTTGATAGGCTCATAGATCTAGAGCTTAAAGTGATCTTCAAAGCCAATCTCATTTTATAGATGATGGAAATGAGGCCCAGGAAAATTAAGTGAATTTCCTTAGGTCACATAGATGGGACTCAAACAATAAATGCAGCCTCTGCTGTTCCATTAGTTCTTTTTCTGATTTGATGTACTCTTTTGGATGGTACAGGTTCAGTGGACCCTGAAGTAAATCAGGCTGTTATCTTGGAGGTTATGGACTGATTCTGAAACTAAGTGGGGTTGTGAGCTCATCCCCCACCCCAACTTTCATGTGTTATGGAAACTACCAGCAGGAAGATTAGTTTAGTTTCATGGATGAAATAAAAACTCAAAAGTTGTTTCCTTCAGAAGTGAAAGATGGAGTTGTTTTGTCTGTTCACCTGAAGGGAGTACACTGAATAAAGAGGAGAATGTAAAATAATGGAGTTGGAGAGTCAGAAGAAAGTTTGGATCACAGGAAAACTTTGCTTTCTCACTCATATTGATATTTCTTAGTGTGGCCTGCATCCAGGCCATTCTTCCACAGTGACCAGTGTAGGTTCTTTCTTCCTTGGCCTCAGTGCCATCCCATTTCCCTCAGGGCTACTTAGAATTGTAAAATATTAGAGCTATAAAGGTATCTTAGAAAGAAGAGCCAATATAACCATCTCATTTGACATAGAAATGGAGAAATTTGAGTCCATAAAGGGGAGATGGCTATGAGTCAGTGGTAGGGCCAGGATTAGAATTTAGGTCTCTTGAATTCTTGACTTGTGTTTTTCCCCACTTTACCACCTTTTATTATGTACATAGTTGGTCACCCTGATCTGTAGGCACACAAGAGTAGTGATGGATAAATAAGTGGATTGCATTCAGGTACTTAGGAATGCAGTTCAAGTAGATAGCCATGTACTACAGACAAATTTCTACGACTTCTTCCTTTTCTCATGCAAAGACCAATTTCGACCATCCATTTTAACTGACATGTTAGGCTAAAATTGCTCAAATAGTTACCCTGAGTTGTTCATGAGAAGGCTGGGATTTGGCATAAATTGTCCTGATTGGTGTCTACATTGCTTGAAATGACTAGTAACTACTTAAACCTCCCTTTCACTTCAGATGAAACATTAATTCAAAGTGCTTTGGAGAGAGACCTTGAAGAGTTTCTCTGCAGTCTAAGACTGTTAGAGTGGCCAAAGTATAAACATAGACATGTCCTAAAGAGACAGTGTGATATAATGGATAGAGAGCAGGCCTTGGAGTTATGAAGACCTGACTTCCAGTCCCATTTTGGATACACACTGGTTATGTGACCCTATGGAAGTTGCTTAAACTCTCAGGGTCCTAGGCAGTTTTCTATGACTATTATATTAATTTTAGAGTCGTTGCTCATTTGCATTGATACAAGGTGTTTCCTTTTCAGGAGTTCTGACAGAGACACAGACACAGAGAGAGACAGAGGCAGACAGAAAGACAAATAGAAATAGAGGTGAAGAAGGAAGGAATATAGGGAGGGAAAAATAAAAAGAAAGAAAAAAGGTAGAGGGATAGAAAAATGGACAGATAGATGGACAGAATAAAGATGAAAGGAAGATAGAAAAGGAAAAAGGGAAGAAAGAAAGGAAAAGGAAGGAAAAAGAAAGATGGATAGATATAGATGGAAGGAAAGAAGCTAGATGAAAAGATGGGGAGAGAAAGAAAGAAAAAGGAAGGAAGCAAGGAAAGTGAGAAAGATTAGACAGGTAAATAATAGATATAAATAGACAGAGATAGAGATAAAGATAGAGAGAGATATAGAAATTCATATAGATAGAAAGAAAGAAAGAAAGCAAAAGGGGCAGCTAGGTGGCACAGTGGATAAATCCCTGGTCCCGGATTCAGGAGGACCTGAGTTCAAATCCAACCTCAGACACTTGACACTAGCTATGTGACCCTGGGCAAGGCTTTTAACCCTCATTGTCCACCCAACAAAAAAAGTTCATTTAAGAGGTGGCAGCTAGGTGGCACAGTGGATAAAGTGCCAGGCCCTGGATTCATGAGGACCTGAGTTCAAATCTGGCCTCAGATACTTGATACTTACTAGCTGTGTGACCCTGGGCAAGTCACTTAACTCTCATTGCCCCACACAAAGAAAAGGAAAGGAAGGAAGAAAAAAAGAGGGCGCAGCTAGGTGGTTCAGTGGACTGGATTCAGGAGGACCTCAGTTCAAATCCTGCCTCAGATACTTGACACTTACTAGCTGTGTGACCCTGGGCAAGTCACTTAACTCTCATTGCCCAGCAAAAAGAAAGAAAGAAAGAGAGAGATGGATGGATGGATGGATGGATGGATGGATGGATGGATGGATGGATGGATGGATGGATGGATGGATAGATGGATGGATGTAGTCCTTTAGAGAGGGAGCAGGATGAATGCATAGGGATGCTAGGAGGGTTGAATATACATGTGAGGCTGAAGACAGGGTTGGTCCGAGGGTCAGGATGTTTTCTTTGATGTGAGGGCAACAGACTTTCACAGATGTGGCAAATGTGATGGGCACAGCCCACTTCCTAGTTCTTTACTAAATGGCAAGATAGGTAGGGAAGTTGATGGACATGTCCCAAGTGTCAGCCTGGGACTGTAAGGTAGTTTGAAACTTCTATTACTGGCAGTACAGTACAATATAAAAAGGCCCAAGTTTGTTCAGAGGATCTGTGTTCAAATCCTACTGCTCCTGTGTGAGAGCCATTGTTACTACCTGTGTGGCCCTGTATAAGTCACCTAACTTCCCTTTGTCTTATTTCCTTTATCTGAAAGATAAAAATGTTGAGCAAGTTTATCCTTTCTATTGCAAATATTATGAGTCTGTAACTCATTCACATAAGCATAGTAGCTGCTTGTGTATTGATAAATTCAACTGTGAATAAAAACTACCATAAAAGCTACCTCATTAAATATCTTTGGTATAAAAACAACTGAAGGGAGTGGCTAGGTGGCACAGTGGATAAAGCACCAGCCCTGGATTCAGGAGGACCTGAGTTCAAATTCGGCCTCAAACATTTTATACTTACTAGCTGTGTGACCCTGGACAAGTCACTTAACCCTCACTGCCCTGAAAAAATAAAAAATAAAAAAATAAAAACAATTGAAGTTGATTTACCAGAGTTTAGGAAAGCAACAGGACATTTTGACTTAGCAGAATGAACCTTGTTACTTAGGATTGTATGAAAATGAAACCAATTTCTTTGAGAGATAGTGAAACCCCTGTCCTTGGAAATATTCAAGTAAAGGCCGGATTGTAAATTAATGAAAAGAGGGCTGGACTCAGAATTATAGAGTTAAAAGGGACCCCTGAGTTGAACATGCTCATTTTTTAAATAAGATAATTGGGACTCTGAAAAGTCCAATACTTCATCTGATGTCACATAAGTTTTAAGTTGCAGAGATAGGATTCAAGCTAAGATCCTTTACTTGCAAATCCAGATTTCTTTCTGTGACAAGGGCTGGAGTTAGACAAGAGCTGGGTTCTAATCCTGCCTTTCAGATTTAGTAGCCAAGTGACCATGCTCAAGTCACTTAATCTTTCAGAGTTGTAGTTTCTTCATCTGCAGAATAAGGACTGACCCCAACTGTGGAGATGAAATGAAATTACATAGCGAAGGCACTGTTATGCCTTTAAGAGCTGCATAAATGCCAGCAATTATTATGATGGGGGAGGCTTTAGACAGGATATTTCTATACTTGGTGAAAGGGTGGGCTTGACCTCTGAGGTCTCTTTCAACTTAAAATTCTAGGAATCTAACAGCAACAGAATGGTATATTTTAAAACACTTACCAACATATTTCTGCTGAGAGACAGACATAGCTACCCTTCCCACAATAAAAAACCCCAACCCTCCTGTTTAGCCACCCATTTCACATTTTTATAGAAAATTGTGTGGGCAGCTTCAATTATGCTTGGGCAAATTTAGACTAATTAATGGGTTGACTAAGATAATTATTGAAATTTGTCTATGGATGAAAGGAGGAAGGATGAACCATTAAGCTTGTTTTTCATATGTTTCTGAGGACTTTTGTTTAAAAGATGAGGATACTTACCAGTGTGAAGTGTGATGGGTTCAACTTTCTACTTTTCTATATATAAGGTGTGATTATAAAGTAATGAGATGGATGGTTTAACAAATATACCAAACTTACCCACCCATATGCGTGCTATTCCCTTGAGGGACAATGTAGGTATGCTACCAAGGCTGTCATTTCTGTATTTGGAGAATCCTCTGAAATTTGCCTGCAGAGCAATGCCCAAGGAGACAAGCTTCTTGGCTTTGGTGCAACTTCATTTTGGTCCCCCAAATATCAAAGCCCATCTTCAGCTCTAATTGTTTCCACTAGGTTTACTTTCCAGTGATTCATGCCTGTTTCTGGAAGTCAAATTCATTTCCCAAAGATGAATATTTACAGTCATCAAGATCATTCCCTCTCTCTTCCCCTCTCATCAAGGACCACCCTCATCCCCCACCCTGCTTTCTTTTAGCCAATGACCTTCTCACTTTGCTGTCATCTTTCATTAGCTGCTTCATCTCCTACCCTTCACACTCCAAGCCCTCTCCGTGTCCTCACACATCTTCTCCTTTAATCCAGTTCCGGTGCCCCTCCTCATTAAAGCTGTCCCCTCTTCTTAGCATCCTCCATCAGAACTGCCTCCACGATTCTGTTTCTCGTTTTCATTCTCTCTATGTCTATTGGTTGTTTTTTCCGGTGTCAAGAATATTCTGGGTTTTCTAAATCTAAAAAGCAAAACCCTGCTTTAATCTTGGCATCCCATTAAGCTAGCCTCCTGTGCATTTCCTTTCCTTTACTATAAGAAAGAATGTCCTCCCTTCACTCCTTCCACCTCTTTGCCTCCTTGTAATCCAATTTATAATCCTTCCCATTTTGTCTAAACCATTCTCTCCCCCCACCCCCTGCCAAAGTCACTGGGAGATATTGTTAAGTGCTCCTGCTTTCTGGATATTTTTTGGTCATTTTCTCCTTCTTTGGCTTCTATGGTCCTGCTTTCTTCTAGGCAGCTAGATGTCATAATGGATAGAGCACAAAACCTCCAGTCACGAAGACCTGAATTCAAATTTAGTCTTAGATACTTACTAGCTGTGTCACCTTAGGCAAGTCACTTAACCTCTGTTTGCTTCAGTTGACTCATCTGTCAAAAGGGGATAATAAAAGTGCTTATCAACCAGGGTTGTTGTGAGGATCAAATAAGATAATATTTGTAAATCTTCCTGGCACATAGTAGGTGCTTATTCCCTTCCTCCTTCCCTTCCCCCTAGTTCTCCTGCCTGAAGTATAGCTCACTGGTGGCATCCCTTTGCTGGTGAATCTTAAGTGTGAGTGTTCCCCATGGCTCTGCCTTTAGCCCTCTTCTCCTCTCATATAGAGAAATCCCTTGGTAATCATTTATAATTCCATGATTTTATCATCATTTCTATGTAGAGGCCTTTCAAAATCATATCTCCATGCTCTAATTTCTAGGGGAAAAAATCTTCAGTTGCTTGCTGGATCTACTCCTGGATAGTCAGATTGTATCTCAAGCTAACCATGCTTTAAACTGAACTTAATAATCACCGAAACTTTCCCCTTCCTTCTGGCTTTCCTATTTCTGTTGAAGACATCCCAATTTTCTTAGTAACTCATGCTTAAAATCTAAGTCACCTTGGATCTTTCCCACTGCTTTATAGACTCAATTGCCATGTTCTGTCGATTCTATGCTCATAATATCTCAGACACCCAGCTGTGCAGGGTGGTGTACACCTGTCATCTCTTCTCCAGGGGAGAGGTAGGTTGGTAAATCACTTGAGTTTGGGAGATCTGAGCTGCAGTGATCCGAAGCCAATTGGATGTCTCCACCAGGTCCAGCACCAATATGGTGAAAACAGGAGTGAGAGAACACCAGGCTTTCTAGTGAGGGGCAAGCCAGCCCTGCTATAAAATGGGGCAAGTCAAAACTTCTGCACCATACAGTTTTAAAATTGAGTCTTTTAGTGGCTGTTGCACTTCCGGGCTTGGAAAGATAAGAAGACTCAACCTCAAATAAACGAATGAATGAATGGATAGGTAGGTAGATAAATAGGTTAAAACCTCTAATAGCCTTTCCTCATCTACAGTCACACAGCAACCAGACTTCTCATCACCTCTACTTTGAAACATCTACTGTTTGGGTTTCCCTGCCTCCAGTTGTTTTCCATCTGCCAGCCACCTATTGAACTATTGAGGAGAAAGCTTTCTCAACAATTGGAAACAGGCACCTTAAAGCCATAGAGAGTTGCTTGGGGATGACGAGGAGTTAAATCCAATGGTATTCTGGAGCCAGTTTTTATAGACTCTGAATGAATCTATTGTTAAATTTTCAGTCTGAGTATTTACACTTTGCAAATTACAGCTCTATGAATCTGGGATCGATAAATTGTTTTATAGATTATGTAGACTTAAGAAATCGATGGAGAGGGGCAGCTAGGTGGTACAGTGGATAAAATGCTGACCCTGGATTCAGGAGGACCTGAGTTCAAATCAGACCTCAAACACTTGACACTTACTAGCTGTGTGACCCTGGACAAGTCACTTAACCCTCACTGTCCCACCAAAAAAAAAAGAAAAGAAATCAATGGAGAAAATGTTAATAGAGCAGATTAAACTGTAAAAATATGTTCTGTGTATATTTTTCCCTTTTGGAGAGCCCAGTGTTGAACAGTAATCAAAATACCCCTGGTTGAGTCCCTTGTCCAGAGTCAGAGACAGAACTTAAACCTAGGTTCTCTCTAGACTCTTTGTGTGCTAGATCCTGCACAGAGCTGCCAAAATATTTTCTCTAATGGAGGTGTTTGATTGTGCTAATTTCTCAAAAACCTTTCACTAGCATCTTGTTGCTTACAAGACAAAATTCCAACTTCTTAGCTTATTATTGAAGACCCCCTGCAGTTTGGTTCCAGCCTAGCTTTAAAACTTTAACATTATTTCCCCTTATTGTGCTCTACATTACATCTGCCTTGGACTCCTAGCTGTCTGTTCCGTTATCTTGTCTTTATTTCTTCTGACTCCATGCTTGAGCAAATACATGTCTGAAATTCCTTTCCTCCTCCTCAGTAATTATTGAAATTCTCCTCTTCCTTCAAGAAACAGCTCAAGTGCTGCTTCCTCCATGAAATTTTTCGCTGATTCCTTCCCCACCTTTGACTGAAAGTCATCTTCCCTCCTTGTACTGTCCTGGAGCCTTTTATCTAAATTTCTCCTTTGCCCATTATAACATTCTACTTCATACCATATCTCTTTTGGTTATGTATTGTATCACTTTTGGTGGATTATAAGCTCCTTGAGATCAAAGACTGTTATTTTTCATCTTTTCTGTGTGCAGAGCACACAGAATAGGTACTTAGTAAATATTCAATGAATTTAACTGAATGGATTCAAAAGAATATACAGCAAGCTCAGATGTCCTCCCTCAAAGAGCACTTCCTAAGGGTCTAGGAGTAGCCATGACCTCTGTGGATTATGGGGACACAAGCAGTGAACAATAGCACAGGGCAAGCATTCTGACGGAGTTCCAAAGATTGACTATTGGTCTGGGAAGAAGTGCCTTTGGCTTCGTCAAGCATTATTTGACCCAGACATTGGTATGGACCTGTTCACCTTTTTTTTCCCAGAATTTAAGTTATTTTTATTAGTGAGACTTAAGGGTGCATTGCATAATTGGCTGAACTGCTGCCCCTACTTGTTTTAATAATAATAATAATAGTAATAATAATAACATTTATATAATGCTTACTACATGCCAAGTACTGTGCTAAATGCTTTACCGTTATTATTTCATTTGATTCTCACTTTCAACTCTGAGAGGTAAGTGCCATCATTATGCCCATTTTACAGATAAGGAAACTGAGGCAAGCAGAGGTTAAGTGACTTGCCCAGTGTCTCTGTTGTTCAGTCATTTCAGTCATGTCTGACTCTTTGTGACCCCATTTTGGGTTTTCTTGGCAAAGATACTAGAGTGGTTTGCCATTTGCAGATCATTTGACAGATGAGAAATTGAAGCAAACAGGGTGACTTGCCCTGGATCATACAACTAGGTAATATGTAAGGCCAGACTTGAACTCATGAACGTGAGTCTTCCTAATTCCAAGCCCAGTGCCCTATACACTGTACCACCTAGCTGCCCAGAGCTAATAAATGTCTAAGGCCAAATTTGAACTCAGGTCTTCCTGTCTCCAGGTCTGACATTCTATCCACTGTGCCACCTAACTGTCCCCTAATAAAGTTCCAGGTACATTTGATCACAGGGCACCTGCTTAGAGTCTCATATATTAATCCCATTCCATTTGGTATATCTTAGAGGCATACCAGGGAAGTGTTTCAGCAGAGGGCTTTGGTTCAGAAAGGCTTGAATTGAAATTTAGACTCTTACTATATGACCAAGTCATGACACCTCAGGCCAGCCCCAAGGATTTATGGACAGTCAGTGGTTCTCAACATGTGAATAGGGGTATTCTGGAACTAGTGTAGAACTTAACAATTGTAATTTATATGCATGTATTAGTCTCTTGGGAATTTTATAGGACATAAGCTTGTAATTAAGTCTATGCCTATGTACCAGTTTCTCTACTCTCCCCTGGTGTCTGTGCATAACCCCGCATGTAAGACTCATACTGTGTGGTGAGAAATAAAATTTTGAGAACCGCTGTACTGAGCCATGGGTTGACATCTCCATGGTGGGCTGATTTCAGACATCAAGAATTCTCCCAAGCTGAGGATACCTTTTGTCCTTTCCAAACCATAGATATTAGACATATTTGCATGTTCCATTCTATAATTCTTTGTGTGTGGGAGGTGAATGAGGTGAGGTATATAAAATGCACTGGAAGGCTTAAAAGAATAGGGCAATGGGAAAAGGATCTGTGATTTTCTTGGCATAGGAAGCCCAAAATAAGGAAACTTCCTGTGCACTACAGACTGGTACATTCTCAGAGAGAATGTCTCAGAGAGTTGCCAAGGACACTGAGAGTTCACGGGACTTATCCAGGTTTACGTAAGCAAGATGTGTTATAACAGTTAAAATGACATAAACTAAGGACAAAGTTCCAAGCATGATCAATTTATTAGCAAAGCATGAATTTACCAAACAAATAGGATCTCAGCTTCTCCAGTAAGGACAACATAATTGATTACATAGCTGAGATTTGGGGAACAATATGATTGGTTAGAAATTGAGAATCAAGGGGCTTGCAAGTACCCCCAACTTCACTCATGTGATTTAAGAAATGTTCATTTTTTGAGTCTATCTACAAGGTCAAAGATAGTGGCCCAGACTTTTGGACAGCAAGAAGACATCCTTGAGAGATAGCTTGCTGGTGTGAAAATACTAGATAAGGCTCCCTAGTGTCCACCCACATCCCCCAAGGATAGCAGAATTCCTTGAGGCAAGAATAGAACACAAATTAATAAAAGAAGAAGATTTAACACATTGTTTAATTTCTCAAATAAATTCAGAGACAAAGGACCATAACTTCAGCAATAACAGGAGAAAATGAATTGTGATGAGATCAATTAGAAAATTATACAGAATTAATCTTTTTTTTTTGTGGGTCAATGGGGGTTAAGTGACTTGCCCAGGGTCACACAGCTAGTAAGTGTCAAGTATCTGAGGCCAGATTTGAACTCAGGTACTCCTGAATCCAGGGCCGGTGCTTTAACCACTGTGCCACCTAGCCGTCCCCAGAATCAATCTTAATCATTTCAGAAGCAGGACTTGAACCTTGGACTTCCTGGCTTCGAAACCATGTCTCTACCCACTAGATCACACAGCCTATAACAGTGATACATATATGTCCTATTCCACTACTAATGTTGAATACTTATGGAGGTCAAGGTTCATACCTGGCTTAATCCATATACCAACGCCTAGAATTGTAGGCACTTAATAAATGACTATTCAGTTAGTTGAAGTCAGAAATAGTATTGTCTCATGGCCATCACCTTTACAGTCTCATTTTCTGGCTGGGTCCCCTTAGTCATCCCCAGTCTTTTTGGAAAGACTGTGAGGCATGTGAGAATAAACCACTTTGAAACAAAACAAGACCTTGGGGAAGATGGTTATTAATCTACTGAAAAGAGTTGGGAGAATTCAGTCCATTTTGTTTTCTGGATCATAACTTTACTGACAAATAAAGAGGCATTTTTGTTCCCATCATCAGCATCCTAAAGGTAAAAGCTGTGAAGAATCAAGCTGGTCCTGTTCTCCTGCCATCCCCACATAGTCATCTGCCACATCTCCATGTCTCTGCCCAAGTTTGAACCACTAGCAGCCAAAGCTGAGGTAGGAAAGTTGTCATCTGGTTGCTGAGTCCCAGGTAGAGTTTACAGGAAGAATAATTAGAAAAGTCATCCTTTGCCATGGATGGGTCAAATTTCCTCCACAAATCTGGGCAAATGAAAATGGACCATGGACTGTCCTTCACTATACTCACTTTTTTCTTTGACTGGCACTGGAGAACTGTGAATGGAAGGCACTAAGGATGAAGTAACTCAGTGAAAATCTGAAGAAAGCTTGTGCTTTCTTCTCAAGATTTTTCAATAATATTCTTTCTAACCCATGGATTGTAAAAATGACAGGCTGCTTCATATAAGAGTATCAGTGACATTTCTAAGGAAAAAGAGAGATATGTAATGCTATTTACAAATGATCAGTTAATTTTGCTAATTCCTTGTGCGGCAATCCATAAGGTGCTCTTCTGAAGAAGGAGCTATGGTCATGTTGCTTATAGGGCATGTCAAAGACTCATAAGGTAATCCCTATTGTATCCATACTATACAGAAAGGATGCAGCCAGCTAAATGGTGATCAGTTCTTAGGTCTAGTGTTTCTCTCAGAGAGCCACAGACTATGTGCACAGATTCCCAAGTCCAGATGGATGAGGTTTGGCTACCTAACTTCCTCCCTAGGTGAATTCATCCTGGACTTTGACAGAAGAATGGCTGTCCCTGACTGAACTCTCCAGTCTGTCCATCTATGCTCTGAGTCATTTCATTGTGCCCCTAAACATGTCCTTGGGAACATACCTCTGCCCCCAGGGAATACCTGTTTCCCTTTTTTTGAAGGGGGATAGTGCATTTATTAAGAATATCCATTCCTTCCCCATACCCTGAAAAGTAGGAGAGAGAGGATCATAGGACCATAGGTTTAGACCTGGAAAAGACTTCAAAGTCTAGCTAGTCCAAATCTTTCATTTTACGGATGAAGTACTTCAGTAAAAATCTAAAGAAAGCTATGGCTTTCTTCTCAAGGTTTTCAATAACATTCTTTCTAACCCATGGATTGGAAAAATGACAGGTTGCTTCATATAAGAGTATCAGTGGTATTCCTAAGGAAAAAGGGAGACGTGTAATGTTATTGGTCATTGATGACAAGTAAGAGAGGCTCCCTGGCAAAAACAGGTAGCTTTGAAGTTTGAAGTCAGAAAGATGTGAGTTCACATCCTTCCTCTGATACATATCAGACATGTGACCAGGAGAAATTCAGTCAATTTCTTGGTACCCCCAAACAGCTTTCTAAGACTTTAAAATGAAGGTGAAATGTTGCATCTTTGAATGGATTTTCCACACCAAAAGTTTCCATACATGTGAAATTACAGGTCCGAAAGAAAAAAGAAGAATAAAAACTACTCCCAAGTAAAATCATTTATTATTATTAACATTATTTGATATTAATAAGAATAAAACTTGCATTCCTATATAATAGCAAACATTTCAAATGTGTTCACATTTGTTCCACTGGAAATCCTGTGAGATAGATAAGGTTGGCTTAGTTACCTGTTTTTACCAATGACACAACTTAGGCCCAGTGACAGAAGGTGATTTGCCCAAGGTCATATAGCATATTAAGAAAATTTCTGAGTCTAGAACCTCAGGCTCCAGATTTCCCCTCAGTCTTCTTTTCATCGCATAATTCTTTCTTCTAAAAGTACCACAGGTTGAGCTAGTCTCAAGTTTAAGACTTCTTTCTTTTAAATTATTTAGAAAAATAGAAGCAGGACAGAGTGGGCACTAAGGTTGTACTTCTCCCCGCCCTATCATGATGGAATCATTCTCTGTTTTTCAAGAGTGCCAAGAACTAATCTAGTAGGACTTAGATGTACAACGGACCCTAGGTATCATTTAATATGGGTTTTCATTTTTTTTTCAGATTTGAAAATTGAGGGCAGATAATTTACCCACGGTGATATAGGAAGTGACAGAATCTCCTGACTCCTAGTCCAGTGCTCCATCCATGCCGCCTCATAACTGACTAACCCTCTAACCAGGTCATAGAGTCATACCTCTAGAGATGGAAAGGCCCTCAGAGGCCATCTAGTACAACCTCTTGTTTTACAGATGAGGAAACTGAGGCCCAGGGAAGAGAGTAAATTGTTTAAGGTCATACAGATAATTAGCATCAGAGATAGAACTTGAATCCAGGTCCTATCTCTCCAGATTCAGTGACCTTTTAACTTGTATTATGCTGTGTTTCTGTTCTTCCACCTGCATGCTCATGATCCCTCACACTTTGAGATAACATTTAGAAATCCAGGCAAAATAAACAGGAAATCCCTGGCTCAAATAATTTTTCACCTTGTATCAAATTCCATTAGGGCCTTAGAGCCCATTCCTAGTAGTCCAGACCTCTTGCCTGAAGCTGTGTGGCCCAAATGCTTGGTATGTTTTCCTGCTTTTATTCTCTCTATTCTCATGCCTGGACTATGGTCTAACCTGCCCATCCCTGCCAGTCTTCATTACGGGACCCTCTGAACTCAGTCCCTGGCTTCATCTATCCCCCATAGTTAGCCATACTTCCATTCTTTGCTAGATTTGAACTGGAACTACTTCAGTTGGTGTTACTAACATGTTTTATGACACTGGGAAGGTATAAGCAGAGTCTGCATTTTAATATCCATCATTGTCTCCTTAGGTCACTCCACAAGAGATCAGACCACACCCATAGTATTCTCTTGAATTCAAGGTGTCACAATTTATGGAAGACTCTGACAACCTGCGTGCATACAGAAGAAGGTGCCCTGGAGTTATGGTGTTGAAGGAAAAAGTGAGAGCTCAGGAAAAGAAAGTACTTGGGAAGACATGATAGCTATTATCAAACATTTCTTCCTTTTTCACCATGAGAGGATGCGCCCTTTAGGGATGAACTTAGAACAATGGGGCAGATTTTGGTTAAAGTATAAGGGAAAACTTGCTAACAGTGCTGTCAAAAAGCCAACTGGGCAGTTTTGAGAAATAGTGAGTTCTCTATAACTTATAAAAATATTTTGACTAGCTTGGGGGGACTAAATCTATTAGGGTACTTAATCTGGGACTGTTGACTGTTTGGTTATCTGACTGCTATTAATTTAATATGGGCCATTTATAAAGTTCCACCACACTGCTCCACTCCCAAAATTGATAAGCAAAAGATTACGTACGAAGCCTCTTCCATTTTAACAGCAGAGGGTTTATTTATGAGATACAATTTAAAATTAAGAATACAGGAAAATAAGATGTACAACCTGACTGTGTTCTGGCGCGTCTCTTTCCACCTGCTGCACCTGGAACTTTTTTAGCCTCCTCCTCCCTTTATGTAGCCTCAGTCTCCTTAGCGTCCTTGTAGCCCCTGTCTGTCTGTTCCCCCCTCTTAACCTTCTGGCCTCTTCCTTCCTCCTAGTCCTTCAGCATTCTCCCTTTATATAGGTTCCTTCTCACCCCTCAAATCTCGGGCTCCCTGTGTCCCCTCCCCCCACAGCAAGCTAATCTGCCTGCCGCACTAGGGCTGCGGCTGGTGGGGGGGGGGAGAGCTTGAGTGTCCGTGCGTACCACACCCAGGGCTCCAGGGGCCCATGCCCCTGGCTGTGTGCCCTAGCTGTCTGCACGGGCTATGCCTGAGGCTGACCTGGACGAGCCCGGGATCTCTCAGATAGATCCACTCAGGGCAGAGGTAGCTGGGGCTTTTTCCCCCAGCTGTCTGGCCTGGTGTCTCAGCCCACAGGGTTTTTGGCTCCACTTAAGTGGAGGGGGAGAGGCACCAGCCCCTCCCATGCATAGAAGAAAAACCTGAGGCCCTAAGGCTTTCTAATCTCAGCCCAAAGGTGGGGCCCCCAAATCAAAATAAATTTCCACAAACTAGATGTTGTTAAATAGAAACTGGATGACTTAGTTGCCAGGTGCAGGATTGCATGGTTATTGAGGCCTTTCCATCTTTGAAATTTGTAGAATAAGAAAATCATGGCACTTAAGGCCAGAAGGGACTTTAGAGTAAATATATCCCCTTAGAAAATTTTTCTGGAAAAATGTCAATGCATTTTTTAGATTCCATTTATGTGCATATGCATATATGTATATACCATGTATACATATATACACATATGGTACATGCACACACATATGTGTGTGTAAATATATAAAATATACATATACTTATACACAGTGTTTTATATACACACACATATACTTATATATATAATGATACATGCATACATGTGTGTACATATGTATGTATATGTGTATTTATACAGATATTCACTTATATACTTATATATAATATATATACTTATATGCAGTATATATAAATATACATACTTATATATGTGTTTATGTATATACACATACATACATATGCATACACACACCCATATATATATATATATATATATATACACACACACACATATATGTATATATACTTATATCCAGTGTCCAGAAGAGGGGATATGTCCTCAGCTAGTGACCTCATAACCCAAACTCACACCTGGACTTCCTGCATGTAATCACTATGGTACCATGGAGAGGTCTTTTTCTTCCCAGGAGTCTGACAAGACTAGTAAGAGAAGCTCATGCCTTCTTGAATAGATAATATAGAATTCCAGATGCCTAAGAAACCTGGGAGTCACTGAGCAGGATTCAGTGGAAACAGTCCAGCTGTATCCAACCTTCTGTACATTCATACATTATGTTACTCTAGAGGGACCCCACCCTGCCCCATGCCTTTGTGGCAAATTGTAAGGGAGTTGGAATCTTTTAGAGATTTTTTTTGTTTACTCTTTCTTTTGGGGATGAAGGCTTGTCAGAGGCTTTGATTTATGGTACCTAGAGGTGAAGATGGAAGTCTGTGGGAGGTAAGGCTGCCTCAATTACCCCCCATACACACACATACATGCTCATACCCTTTTGCCATCTTCCCAGGATGCTGAGAAGTGGTGCGATTAGTTCTCAGAGCCAAAAGCATCACTTAAGCCAGTGAGGGGGAAAACTAATCTTTTGTGCCGCCTTCCTTGGCAGCTCTGTCTCTAAGACTGATCCTAATGGGGTGGAAATGAGCTCAGCTGCCTAATTCTCTTACAGACAGGGCTCTTTCTGCATGGGGACAGGCATCTGTTCCCTTGGCACTCTGTCACTTGCCCCACGCAGAGCAAAGCCCAGCTACAGAACCACCATCCAATCGTTTGGACCTGAGTTTTTCACCTGATATTTTTTCTCCCTTTCTACATAAAGCCCTGGAGGAGTTGCAAGTGAGCTAGAGGGTGAGGGTTAAGTTTAGTCATGGAGTAGGGCAGAGTTTGACCCAATAAAAAGAAAAAAAAACACAGCTTCCTAACAATCCAAAATGAAATGTGTTGCCTTATGGGATACGATATTTCAGCTGCAAAGGACCTTGGAGGTTATCTAGTCCAACTCCTTCCTTTTACAGATTAGGAAACTGAGGTCCAGAAAGACTGGGAGAAATGGGGTCTGATGCCCGCTGCAGGACTGAGTCACTGAGTCACATTCAATACAATATAAGCTCTTCAAGGGCAGTGACTGTTTTGCTTTTGCTTTTATTTCTCCAGCATCCAGCATATCTGGCATTTAGTTGGTGCTAAATAACTGCTTATTGTTTTCTCGAATCACTTCTCTGCCCCTCAGTTTCCCTATTTGTAAAATAAGTGGGCTGGACTATGTTGCTTCCAGTCACCCCTGTTGTTGTTCAGTTGTTTCAGTCATATCTGACTCTAGTGATTTGTCATTTCCTTCTCCAGCTCAGTCAACAGATGAGGAAATTGAGGCAAACAGTGAAGTGGCTTGCCCAGGGTCACACAGCTAGTAAGTGTGTGAGGCCAGATTTAAACTCAAGAAAATGATTCTTCCTGACTCGAGGCCCAGTGCTGTATCCACTGTACTACCTCATGGTTTGCTGTGATTCTGTTCTGTGAGAGTGGATTTAATCGTTATTATTTTCTCTACTGTGTATACACTAGGAATCTTCCTTTGTACTTCACTCCTCTTATAAAATAGAAGAAAAAAAGTCAGCCAGCCCAAAGAGGGTTGAAGAGGACTAACTAGTTTTTTTAAAGGAAAATGGACAGTGACATACTTTACAAAGAGAAAATACAGTGGACTCAAATCTTTTCTCATTCTAGGAACCTCTCTCAGTGACACCCAGCTGCTTGGAAAGGGGGGCAGGGGAAAGGTCGCAGACTCCCTGGGCCTCCCTTAGACATGCAATATCTTTTAATTCTTTCTCTTATACACTCCGCACCATGTGGATTAAGCTGTGACTAATAGCAGCTAGAAAAGTCAAGTATAAAGATATGAGGCAAGCTGATTCCTGTACTACTGAGGACTCACCATTCTGCAAACATGCCTTAGACCTGATCACCATGCATTTGCTCATGCCTTTCCCTCTTTTGGAATCCTTCCTCAGTTGCCTGTCACTGAATGTCAAAACCCCAGCCATCAGGAAACAATTTTTGTGGCCAGTACTTCTGATAAAGGCTTCATCTCTAAAATATATAGGGAACTAAATCAAATTTATAAGAATCCAAGTCATTCCCCAATTGAGAAATGGTCAAAGGATATGAACAGACAGTTTTCTGATGAAGAAACCAAAGCTATCTATTCCCATATGAAAAAATGCTCTAAATCTCTAATGATTAGAGAGATGGAAATTAAAACAACTCTGAGGTACCACCTGACACCTATCAGATTGGCTAAAATGACAAAAAAGGAAAATAATAAATGTTAGAGAAGCTGTGGGAAAATTGGAATACTAATTCATTGTTGGTAGAGCTGCGAACTGATCCAACCATTCTGGAGAGCAATTTGGAATTATGCCCAAAGGGCGATAAAGCTGTGCATACCCTTTGACCCAGCAATACCATTTTTGGGTCTTTTTCCCAAAGAAATCATGGAAAGGGGAAAGGGACCCACATGTACAAAAATATTTATAGCTGCTCTTTACGTGGTGGCAAGGAATTGGAAGTTGAGGGGGTGCCCATCAATTGGGGAATGGCTGAACAAGGTGTGGTATATGAATGCAATGCAACACTGTTGTGCTGTAAGAAACAATGAGCAGGAGGAGTTCAGAGAAACCTGGAGGGTCTTGCGTGGGCTGATGATGAGTGAGATGAGCAGAACCAGAAGAACATTGTACACAGTATCATCAACATTGTGTGTTGATCTACTGTAATGGACTATATTCTTCTCACCAGTGCAATGATACAGAAGAGTTCCAGGGACCTCATGATAAAAGAGGATCTCCAAATCCAAGAAAAAAAAAAAAGAAGTGTGGAGTATAGATGCTGAATGAACCATACTATTTCTTTTGTTTTGGGTACTGAGTTTTTCTATGTTGAGGTTTTTCATCATTGCTCTGATTTTTTTCTCTTATAACATGACTAATGCAGAAATAGGATTAATGTTATTATGTGTATATATATGTGTGTATATATATATAAAACCTATATCAGATTACCTGCTGTCTAGGGGAGGGGGGAGGGACGGGAGGGAGGGAGAAAAATCTGAAATTGGAAAGCTTGTATAAACAAAAGTTGAGAACTATCTTTATATGCAACGGAAAAAAAATAAAATACTTTATTAATTTAAAAAAAAACAAAACAGCCATCCTGTGAGGCCTAGCTCAAATAGTACCACAACTCCAGCTGGACCTGGAAATAAAAAGACCCTGATTTTATATCTGGACTCAGACACCAACCTCTGTCTGTCTCAATCTCTTGAGCTCATATCTACCTCCCAGGGTTGTTAAGAGGACCAAATGCAATAATATTTGTAAAGTGCTTCGCACAGTACCTGGCAGATAATAGTTGCTTAATAAATTATTTCCACCTCCTCCTTGTCCATGAAGCCTTCCTTGAGTTAAAGGGTTGGGGCAAAGGGCATAGAGAACTGGGCATGGAGAGTCGTGGCTAACCAGATATGCCTTTTCCCTCCTCTGTGTTCTATAGCACTTCATAGCTCAGAGTATCTCTGTCTTTACCCAGGTTTTCGGGCTGAAACTCATCCTCCATTCCTCATTCTCCTTTATCTCACATATTCATTCATTTACCAAGTGTTATCCTTTCTCCCTCCATGACACATCACCCAGCTATTGCTCTCCCTCCCCTCATTGTGGCCAACATCGCCTCTCAGGCTCTCATCACCTTTTGCTGAGACTCTTTCAAGTCTCCTGTCTAAAGTCTCTCCTCACCCCAGTCCATCCTCCATATGCATATCAAAGAGATAATCTTAAAGTACAACTCTGATCATGCTACTTCCCTGTTCAATAAGCCCCAGGGTCTCCTTATTACAGGATCAATTAGAGCTTCCCCTGTTTTGGCCTTAAAGCCTTTCACAACCTGGTTCCACCCCACATTTCCAGACATCCCTTCTCTTGATATGTTCTCTGGTCCAGCCAACTTGGCCTTCTTCTTGCTTCTCATATATAACACTCCATCTCTCATCCTGTGCATTTAGACTGCATGCCTATAACAGACTTTCTTTGCATCTCTGACTCGAACAATCTCTAGCTTCCTTCAAAATTCAGCTCAAAGCCAACCCCTGCTTAGGGTCTTTCCTGGTTCCTGCCCAACCTTACCTTTAGCTACAATTGTGTTTCTCCTCCTTTTACCTTTTATTTCTGTGTGCGCATATTTTGTATGTAATGAGACATAATTTGTATATACATATCATTTCCCTCATAGAGTAGAAACTTCTTGAAGAATGGCATGATCTATCTCATTTTTTGTCTTTGTATCCTTAGTGCCAAATACTTAAGCATTATTATTAATTAGTATATTATTATTAATATAAGTAATATTAGTTTTTGTTTTTGTTTATATTTAGTAATATTAGGTATAAGTAATACGTAGATACTTAAGAAATATTGATCAGTTGATCAATGGCATTTCTGTATGTGTGGCTAATGATGAGTATCCCATTCTACTCTCAGCATCTTCAGAACAAGGACTGAAGTTTACTTGACTTTGTCAAGAGACAATGCCTGACAGGCAGTAGGTGCCTTTTAAATGTTTGTTGATGGAATGAATAACTGAACTTGCTCCTAGTCTGAATAAGATTTATGGTTATAATACAAGAGGGAGTTAAGATTAGTCTAAGAAAGGTCCTGAAGAAATCTGAGCCTGGGGAAATAATTTTCAGCTTGGAGGAGGAGAAAGAACGAGGAACAGGGAAGCTTTCATGAAGGAAACTGAGACATCATCAGAAATTATTAAGTAAAAGCTCCATTCTAGGAATGGGCAGCCATGTAAACAAAGATTTCTTAAACATTTATTAAATGTGTAGTATATGCAAGGCCTTGTAAGCTTGGGTTATGCATACAGAGATGAGAAATGGCAGCCGATTCCTTCAGATAGTGTGCAGTCCTTCTATCCCCCATGCCTTGCTAAGTGCCATGTACATTGAGAGCATGTTTAAGGACTTTAGATCTAGGTGGTAAAGGAACTCCCTCTGCCTAAGCTAATGGACATCTCCTCTGTCTTGTAGCATTGTCTGAGGTGCTCAGAGGTGGTAACCCCTAAAGCCACATAGCTAGTATGTGAAAGAGATGGGGGTTGAACTGAAGTCTTCCTTACTCCAAGACTCCTCTATGAGCAATACTGCTTCTCCCATTATTCAGGTGCTTTGTTGAATTGAATTGGATAGAATGAATGGGATTATGGAGGCTATGACATGACAAGAGAGGCAGCATGATGTAATCTGGACTTGGAGTCAGGAAGATCTGGGTTCAAAGACTTGGATTTAAATCCTGCCTCAGACACTTATTAGCTGGGTAACCCTGGATAAGTCACTGGTATTCTCTGTTCCAGGGTTTCCTCATATGTAAAATGAGAAAGATGGATTTTATGTCAATCAGTTAGTCAACATGCATTTATTAAGTGCACATTACTATGTGCCAGGCATTGTGCTAAGCATCAGGAATACAAATGCCAGTAGACCTGCCCTCAAGGAGTTTACATTCTAATGAGGGAAAATATATAACAAGAAACTAAAATGTAGTTGGGGTACAGGAGATGAGGGTACCTAGGAGCCATGGTGGAGGGGGCAAAGCACAGTAAGACTGTAGTAAGGCATGACTGGCAGGGATATCCTCCTTAAATAGAGGCTCTCGGAGGAGGCATCCAATCGGAGGGAGGGGCTGTAGGGGTGGAGGGTACTTCTAATCTGTGATTGCCAGGGCTGCAGGAAGTTTCCAAGATGAAGAGGTTTCTGGGGCATGGTAGAAAAAATCCAGAGTGTAGCAGGGAGAGGAGCGAGCAATTTAAAGGCCTCTATGGTCCCTTCAAATTCTAAATCTACGATTCTGTGATATGATGAAATATATACCAGTAAATCTGATAGGAGGTAAATCTGATAAGGAGTATAATAGACAAAGTACTTTAAGAAGTATGAAAAGGGAAAGGTCACTTTCAGGTTGGAGGACCCTCAAAAGCTTGGGTTCCAGAAAGCAATTTGGTTAGCTATCCATTACGTTATTTGAGCTGGGGAATTGTAACAATTTGTCTAGTTCTTAAGTGAAGAAAGCCAACAAACTTTACTGGTTGAGAAACATATTTCCCCTCTGACACTTTTTATTTTCTAATTTGTTGAGTTTTTGCTAAGCATCTACTATATGACAGAGATTGTGCTTAGCACTGAGGATACAGGTATAAAACTAAAATATTTCCTGCCTTCAAGGAGTTTCCTTTCTTCTGAGGGGAGATGGCATGGGCATAACTAAGGAAAAACCAACTCTATACAAAACAATTACAACAGTCCTTTGGGGGTAGGACTAAGCACAAACAGTTCTTCACCCTGATATTTCTTTACTGAGTTCTTCTAATAAGTGAGAGAGAATAAAAATGGTGGAAGAAGTTCTTAAGAAGCACATCAAAATTCATGATAATTCTTTTCCACAGTGAGGCATGGTTGTCAAAAACAAACAAACAAAAACAAACCTTGGGCTGCATTGATATAGAAGCACGTTGCCTAGAGCAAAGGAGGAAGATGCCCTGTTGTCTTTTGCTCTGGCCATATTACATGGTGGGCCAAAAGTTGCAAAGGGGTAACATCTCATAAATGGTGTAAGTATTTGAAAATAATTTTCAAAAAGTTATTAAAGGGGGCAGCTAGGTAGCGCAGTGGATAGAGCACCGGCCCTGGAGTCAGGAGGACCTGAGTTCAAATCCGGCCTCAGACACTTAACACTTACTAGCTGTGTGACCCTGGGAAAGTCACTTAACCCCAATTGCCTCACACACACACAAAAAAAGTTATTAAAAAGTCAGGCCTCTTTGTGACCCTTGGCCCACTCTGTAGATCTGCAGCATGCCTTGGGTTCAGTTCTACTTGCCACATTTTAAAAAGGACAATGGCTAAATGGGGTATATCCAGAGTGGAGTGACCAGAAAGGGGAGAGGATCAGAGACCCTTGTATGTGAACATCAGTTGAAGGAACTGGGGATATTTGTCCTGGATTTGCCCAAGGGTTAGGGTAGATGGGGGGGCCTAAATGGAGAAAAGGAGGTGATGTGATTATGGTCTTCAAATATTTGTCAAACAGGATTGTCATGAAGGAGAGTCTTGATCTAAGTTCCTAAATCTTTCAAATTATATTTACAGTATTGTTGGTAGCATATACATTGTTCTCCTGGTTCTGTTCACTTCACTGTGCATAAGTTCATATAAGTTTTCCTAGGTTTCTATCAAATTATTCCCTTCACAAACTTCTTAGAGCACAATAGTATTCCTATCATTCAATCAATAAGCATTTATTAAGCTCCTACTATTTGCCAAGTATTAGGGAATACAAAAAGAAGGAAAAGACATTCCCTATCCTCAAGGAGCTTATAATCTTTTTTTTCTTTTTACATTAATTTTTTCCTCAATTACAAGTAAACAATTATGTGTTTTTTAAAATTTTGAGTTCCAGATTCTCTCCCTCCTTCCATCCCCTCCCTTCTCATTAAGAACGACAATTACATGTGGATTATATATGTGCATGCAAAACACTTCCATATTAGCCATGTTGCAATAGAAAATACAGACCAAAACCCCCAAGAATTATCAAGAAAGTTTTTTAAAAGTACGGTTCAATCTGCATTCAGACTCCATAAGTTCTTTATCTGGAAGTGGATAGATTTTTTTTCATCATGAGTCCTTCCAAATTGTCGAGTCATTGTATTGCTGAGAATAGCTAGGTCATTCACAGCTGAGCATCATACAATATTGCTGTTACTGTTTACGATGTTCTGGTTCTAAGAAGTTTATAATCTAATCAATTACATTCATGTACCCTAACTTGCTCAGCCATTTCCCAAATGATGGGCACTCCCTTCATTTCCAGTTCTTTGGATGGGAGATATTTGAGAAATAAAACATAGTGGAGTTTTCACTGAGCATGTGTTGGGAGGTAATGGGTAAGAAAACTGAAAAGAGAAGAAGGTGCCTGCTTGTGAAGAGCTTTAAATGCCAAACAAAAGAGTTTATGCTTCACCCCAGAGGTCATAGGGAGTTATTAGGAATTCATAAATCAAAAAAAAGAATTTATAAATAAAGGGGTCCATGTGACATGTTCAGATCTTCACTTTAGGAAAGACACTTTTGCAGTTGTGTGGAAGATGAATTGGAGTAGGGAGAGATAAAACAGAGATACTACTGATAAAAAGTCTATTGCGGGGCCGCTAGTTGGTACAGTGGATAAAGCACCAGCCCTGGATTCAGGAAGACTTGAGTTAAAATCCAGCCTCAGACGCTTGACACTTACTAGCTATGTGACCCTGGGAAAGTCACTTAACCCCAATTGCCTCACCAAAAAAAAAAAAAAGTCTATTGCAATAGTCCAGGTGAGGGGTAGTGAGAGCCTGAACTGGAGTGGTGACTGTATGGATAATGGGAAGGGAACATATTCAAAAGAGGTTGTGAAGAACGAATGGCAAGACTTTCTATCTTAACACATATGTAGGGGACTCATGGAACTCTTGGAGTAAGGAAAAACTCCCTAACAATTAGCTTTATCCAAAGGGGCAGCTAGGTGGTACAGTGGATAAAGCACTGGCCTTGGATTCAGGAGGACCTGAGTTCAAATCCAGCCTCAGACACTTGGCACTAGCTGTGTGACCCTGGGCAAGTCACTTAACCCTCATTTCCCTGTAAAAACAAAATAAAACAAACAAAAACAACAACAAAAAAACCAATTAGAGTTATCCAAAAGGCAAAAAGGCTACTCAAAAGACCTTCAAGGCAAGCCTGTGAGATCATTTTGTAGGGATGCAGGGGTGTTGTGAAGGGGATTCCTATACAGGTACAAGTTGTACTGGCTGTTCTCCGAAGGTCTTCCCAGTTCTTGCATACCATGACTCTAGAAATGAGACCATAGGAATGGTTCTTCCCATTATGTTCTTCCCAAATCCCTTTTCTAAATGAAGCCCGGTATCTCCTCTCTGAGGACCACAGGCCTGAAAATTGGGAGTCCTGGCATGTGGATGCCAGGTCTCTCCAGGCTTCAGGTAATTTGTCCAAAGACATGCCCTCCCTCTTTTATCCATACTCTGGCAGGCAGACAGTAGAGGAAAATGGCTAAGTGATGCTGCCCCAGCTTCATGGGAAGGGAAGTCACTTGGGACTGGGTGAAATGAATATATTTGATTGCCTAATCCCAGAGAAGGTCCGCTGAGTTTGTATAATGGGCAGGAGCAAATTCCTCTGCTAAATCTGCTGAAATCAAATCAACTTCGTGGCTCGACTGGAAGTGTTTTTTTTTTTCCATCAATTGTTCAGCCTTCTGGTTGGAACAGAGCCTGATTTGCTTGGCTCAAGTCATGCACAATCTCTGCCTCCTGCAACGCTGACTGTTACATGCTGAACAAACCAAGAGTGTGCCCTGCTCAGGAAAACCTTCAATAATGTATCTAGTGCCACGTGATCAAGGAAAGATTACAGGTATTAGAGGCAATTTAGAATCATTTAGAATTGAGCCATTTTCTGAACAGTCAATTAATCCCGTTGCATTAAAAATAAAAAGCTATTGCAGTTTGCATAACTGTTCCCGGGTTAAAAGGAAGGTGAAGAGACTATATAGTTCAGGGAACAGAGGAAGGCAAACTTGAAAGGGATTTGCTTCATGATAACAACGTTCCCATGACAGGAGCTGCTGGCCATTCTCTGAAGAGTTAAGAGATCTGCTATTCAAGGATGCTTTGCATTGGAAAATTTGCTCCCATTCTACAGGGTCTCCCTCATGTCTGACATTGAGAGACTTCCGTAGGCTGGTGTTCAGTCTAACTTTGATGTCCTTTCTTGAAGTCTTCTCCTCTTATATACCTTGTGTTCCAGGTAAATGACTCCTTCCCTTCTGAACGGATACTACACTTTTCCCTTCTCAGATCCTGTAGAATTCAGTGTTGGCTGTTCCACCATAAGTCCCATGTTTCTATGAAAGAGAAAGGCATGTCCGTGACTTGGTAGCTCTACGAAGCTCTTGAAATGTCAGTATACCCCAGTCATCCATTAGCTATCCATCAGTCTGCATAATAAGACACCTCAAAGAACTCACCATATTGGGCCTGGGAATTAGGGAGAGAATAATAATAATAGCTTACATCTGCACACTCTATATGTCAGAGGGCCACAAAGCCTTTAATGTACATCCGGTCTTGTGATTCTTTCTATGTTATTAAGCATTCACTGTGTGAAGGACTCTATAACCAAGTGCTGAGTAAGTTACAAAGTTTAGGTAAGATACAGTCTCTAGCCTCGTGGAGCTTGTACTCCACTGAAGAGATGTGTGCCAAGAATGAAAAAATAAATATATATAATAAGAGCATGGGGAGGGCAGCTAGATGGCACAGTAGATGGAGTACTGGGTCTGGAGGCAGGAAGACTCATCTTTGTGAGTTCAAATCCAGCATCAGATATTTACTAGCTGTGTGACCCTGGGCAAGTCATTGGACCCTGTTGCCTGAGTTTCCTTATATGTAAAATGAGCTAGAGAAGGAAACTGCAAATCATTGTAGCATCTTTGTCAAAACAAAACAAAACAAACAAACAAAAAACAAACAAGTGGGCAGCTAGGTGGTGCAGTGGATAAAGCACTGGCCCTGGATGCAGGAGGACCTGAGTTCAAATCCGGCCTCAGATACTTGACAATTACTAGCTTTGTGACCCTGGCAAGTCACTTAACCCTCATTTCCCTGGGGAAAAAACAAAAAACAAAACAAGACAAAACAAAAAAAACCACAATACAACAAATGGGGTCAGAAAGAGTCAGATGTGGTTGAAACAACTGTATAGCATCAAGAGTATGAGGTCTATATATGTTACCTCCATATCACAGTCAAAAAATGAGCTGAGTCCAGAGGCAAGATGACTTGACAGTGATCTTGTAACTAAAAAGCAGTAGAATCAGAATCCAGTTCTCCTGCTTCCTTGATGGTATACTTTCTCTTTGTACCACATTAAGTTTCACAGTAAGAACTGGGGAGATTCCCTACTTCAAAAATTTACATTCAAAAGCTACTCATTTGAGTCCTTAAATGAAAAACAAAGGCTTTAGCATTACTTTGAAGATCTTTCCTGTGTTTATTCCACTAATAGAGAAAAAAGGCAGGGAATCTATAAGGCTATGAGTTCCTTATGGGATAAGTTAACAGAATGTTTTCTTTATTTTTTTAATGTTTTCTTTAAATGTAGAATACATATCTGGCCTAGTAGCTTACTAACTTTGTGAGCCTGGCCAAGTCACTAAATATCTGTCTGCCTCAGTTTCCTCAATTGTAATGGTAGTCGTAATAGTTTCATAAGATAGTTTTAAGGATCAAATGAGATAGTATTTTTTAAATGTTTAGCACAGTGCCTGACACATAGCGTTATTGTTGTTTGGTTGTTTTAGTCATGTCTAACTTTGCATGACCCCATTTAGGGTTTTCTTGGCAAAAAATAATGGAGTAGCTTGCCATTTTTTCCTCCAGTTCATTTTACAGATGAGGAAACTACAGCAAACAGGGTTAAGTGACTTGCCCAGGATCACAAAGCTCCTAAGTGTCTGAGGCCAGATTTGAGCTCACAAAGATGTGTCTTCCTGACTCCAGGCCTGGTCCCCTGGCACATAGTAGATACTTAGTAAATTCTTGTTCTTTTTCCCTTCCTCATGTCACCCACGTGTTACTATGAGGCCAGTTAGGTTTTTCTAGGGAATTTTTAAAGAGGTAAGCTCTTATTAGAATGGTATCAAGACTGGTAAAACTGGGAATTAGTGCGTGCAGATGTTGCATGCATCCAAAGGATCTGTTTAGCTATGCTGGAAGTAAGAAGGTTGAAGCACTATAAAACCCCTGCTCAGAATGGATTGGGCAATGATAGAAGACTCTGAAGAAAAGGTAAACTTGGGCACGTATTATTGTTTCTGTTTTCTCTACCAAGAAGATCTTCAGGCTGACAAGGCTAAAATAAAGATGGAGAAAAAAGGAATTGAAAACCTTACCATTAAAGGAAATGACAAGAGATCAATACCCTTTAGCCTGCTCCTACATAAGTGTGGCTTCTCTCAGTGGGCTCAAGGTACGAGACTGGACAAACTGTGTTCAAGGGGACTGAAAGAATGGACAGATAGAATTCCTTATTTGAAGTGAAAGGTCTTTGAAAAAATTATTGAAATCAGGGCTAGTGAAGAGAAAATTTTTGTCTGGTTTTTAAGGGAAAGAAAATGATAGTTTTTTTCTACCTGTGGACTAATGACCTTGGCTTCAAATGTTGGGGAAAACTCTTGACTGTTTTATGAAAACAGCATTTAGAAAGGGAACAGTAATCAGTAAGAACTAGTATGGTTTTGTTATTAATGAGTCATGTCAGGCTAACAGTGTTTCCTTTTTTCACAGGCTTATAAGACTAGTAGATCAGATTTCTTTTAAAAGAAATAGAATGCCTACTACACTCTGAGGCTGGAAAATTGTCCAAAGTTTCAATTACTTGATGTAGTTTAAGAAAAACACTTGACTTAGTCTTTCATGCTATCCTTCCAGACAAAATGGAGAGATATAGGCTTAATAGCATTGGTTGACTGACTGAACACAAAGAGAAATCATTAATGACTCGGTGTCAAATTGTTGGGCAATCTCTAGTGCTACATCCTATGGATCTGGCTTTGGGCCTATACAGTTTAATGTTTTTATCCATGAATTGGATGGAGGTATGTATGAAATATATATCAAACTGTCAGATCATAATTGATGATATTTATGTGACACTTTAAGATTTGTGGAGCATAATTGTATATATATATATATATATATATATATATATATATATATATATATATATATATATATTATCACATGTAAACCTCACAATAACCCTGTGAATTAGGGGCTATGGTTGTTATTAATTCTGTTTTATAGAAGAGAAAATTGAGGCTCAGAGATACTCAATAATTAGTATGAATTATTAAGTACTAGATGCAGAATTTGAACCTAACTCTCTTCTGAGTCCAAATCTAGCTTTTTCCAGTCTCCTACACTGATTCTCTGATAAGAAGCATCAAGTTTACAGTTTAGAAGGGGATAGAATTACTGAAAAGATAATACAAAGCTAGAGGGGAATAGTGAACATATTAGAGACAGGACTCCAAAAATCTAAACTTAAAGAATAGAACACTTGGTCACATCTAATAAAGGTTCATTAGGGATAAATATGAAGTCCTACCTACACCAGAGCAGAGCTAGGTGGTGCAGTGGATAGAACGCTGGGCCTAGAATCAAGAATACTCATCTTTTTGAGTTCGAGTTTGGCGTCATAACACTTCCTAGCTAAGTGACCCTGGGAAAGTCACTTAGCTTGATTCTCTTCAGTTTCATCATCTGTAAAATGAGAGGGAAATGGCAAAACCACTCCAGTATGTTTGCCAAGGAAACCGCAAATAGAGAGCTGGAAAAACAAATTAGCAACAACAACAAAGCCCATAGCAGTTTTCAAGAAGTAAACTATACAAATATAGAAAGAAATATGAATAACCAGTAGCTCATCTGGGAAAAAAAATCTGAGTTTTAGTTGACTGTAATCTCCACATGAGTTCCTTCTTCAAGTCCCAGATAAGCTCTTACCTTCCTCAGGAAACCTTGCCTGATCCTCAGCTCCACTGGCCCACCCCAACCTCCACCCCTCACAAATGCTACTGTCTTCCCTCAGTAGATTATCTCCAATTTATACTGATAATTTCTTGCTTGTGTTTCATTGTTTCCATATTATCTCCCCCATTAGACTGTGAGCTCCTTGAGATCAGGGATTGTTTTTTTTCTTTTCTTTCCATCCCCAGTGTTGGCACAGTAACTGACAAACATGCTTAATAAATGTTCTGGAGATATGTATTGAGTCAACAGGGTCATAGCTGACATGGCACCTCCACACACACAGAGCTAGTTGATGCATTCAGAGAGGACTAGTATATAGGACATAATAGTAATAGTTATGCTGCATTCTGAACTTCTCAGACCACATCTGTAATAGTTATGGCTAATATTTATATTGTATGTTAAGAACTACAAAGTGCTTTACATATATTATCTTTTTTAATCCTTGAAACAACTCAATGTGTGAAGTTCTCTTATTGCTCCCATTTTAGAGATGACAAAACTGAAGTTGAGAGGTTAACTGACTTACCCAGGATCACATAGCCAGTAAGTGCTTGAAACAGGATTCACATCCAGATCTTCCTGACTAGGAGATCAGCACTCTATCCACCCCCACAGTTAATGGGCCCATCGTGTTCAATTCCAGGCTCCACATTTTAGGATTAGCACTGACAAGGTGGAGCATGTCCAGAGAACAGCGACCAAGATGATGAGCTAGGGTACTGTGGCGCGAATCAGGTAAAGGATTTGGGGCTGTCTAGCCTGGGAAAGGTGTGATATATAGGGGGTATTGTAGCATTCTTTAAGTATTCAAAAGTCTGTTGTGTGAAGGATAGGTTAGATTTATTCTTTTAGGTCCCAAGGGAGAGGCCCAGGAGCAATACTTGGAAGCTATAAGGAAACAGATTTAGCTTTTATGTAAGGAAAAAAAAAACTCCCTAATGATTAGAACTAAGAATGGACTGGGCAACCTCAAATGCAATAGTTTATAGTCATTGATTATTTTCAAGTGAGGATTGACTGCCTATTCAGTGAAAATGGTACAGAAGATATGCTTGCTCAGGCATGGGTTAGATTAGATGACCTTTCTGGACCCTTTTAACTGAGGTTTTATGACCTTTTCTGATATGCATATCCATTATTGATTGTTATCCCTTGTCTTAGGGACAAAATAGCACCTCAAACTCAACATGAACAAAGTTAATTGTCTTCCCTCAAAACCTCTCCCTCTTCCTTATTTCTACGCTTCTCTTGGTGTTCCAATGATCCGCCAGGTATCTTGTGTTTGAAAACATCGAGTTATCTTTGACTCTTCCTTTCCTCCACATCTAATCACTTGTCTGTTGATTTCAGGATATTGTAGCATCCAGGTGAAAGATGATGGTTGGCTGAATTAAGAGAAGTAGGGCATATATGAGAGATGCTGCGAATGTAGAAATGACAAGATTGGGTAATGGATTGTATATGTGGGTTGAGCGAGAATGCGGAATTGAAGGAGGAGGATGGCTTCCTCAACAGCAATAAGAAGTTGACAGGGGGAAGGGCTAGGGGAAGATAATGAGATCCTTTTCAGACATATTGAGTTTGAGATATGTATGGAACATCCAATTCCAAGATACTCAGGAAGCAGTTGGAGATATATATGTAGTTCAACAGAGAAACTAGTATTAGATAGATAGATCTTGGTAGCATCTGCATAAAAATGATAAGTGCACACATCGGAACTGCTGGAATTACCATGTCAGGTATTATGGAGCAGAAAAAAAGAATACTGGAACTTCTTAGGATATATCCACAATTAGTGGATATGACGGATTTTTTAAGAGAGAGAGAGAGAGAGAGAGAGAGAGAGAGAATGAGACGAGAGGTGAGACGGGAGAAAAATGATCATCAGAGAAAGTAATGTCACAAAAACCTAGGGACCCACAGTGTCAGAAGTTTCAGAGAGGTCTGGGATGATCAAGATTAAGAAAAATGTTATTAGATTTGGTAATTAAGAGGTCATTTTCAATTTTTAAAATTAAATTCATTTTTGTTACATTTTAAGTTCCAAACTATCTCTTTTCCTCCCTCCCCTTCTCCCCACCCCACAGTGGAGAAGGCCACCATTTGACACAGATACATGTGTGTACATGTGTGTATATATACATGTATATGTATATACACATATACACACATACATATATGTGTGTATAAAGTCATACTATCAGTTCCATCTCTGGAGGTGGATAGCATCTTCCTTCATAGGTCCTGTGTAGTTGATTTGAATATTTAGAATACTCAGAATAACTCAGTCATTCACAGTTATTCTTTGAACAATATTGCTAATACTATATACAATCTGCTAGGCATGAGATGATATCTCGGAGTTGTTTTAATTTGCATTTGCTCTAATAATGATTTAGATAATTTTATATAACTGCATATAGATTTGATTTCTTTTTCCAAAAACTGCCTGTTCATATCCTTTGACCATTTATCAACTGGGGACATTGCTAACTTTAGAGGGAAGTTTCAGTTGGATGAAGATGTCAGTTTAGAATAAAGTGGGTGGGGAGGAAATGGGAGTACCACTTGTAGACTGCTTTCTCAAGGATTTTGGCCATGAAGGAGTGAGTGAAGATTTAGGATGTTAGCTTGTGGAGATGGTTAGATCAGATGAGGTTTTTGAAGGCTAGGGAGACATGGACATGTTTGTGGGTAGCAGAGAAGGGGATAGTAGTTAGAGAAGAATGAAGTGAAGTGTTGTTGTGAGGATAGGAGAAGTAGATATCCTAGGAGTCTTTAGGAGAAACAAGGTTTGCAACATCAACTGTGAAGTGGGGGAGTGAATTGATTTAGGGACATATAGAATGTTTGCCCTGCTAAAATGTGAGCACAGTTGAAATTATATAACATACTTTTGTAGTGGGCCTAGTTGGGATGGTCTTGTGATTCCTTCCAGCTCCCTTTAGCAACACAAGAATAGAAGCAAAGGAGAATGATGGAAACAATCCAAGATTGGTGCTTGGCAAGACATGATAGGGATGATATCCTGTAATAGGATATGGGGAAAGGGAATTAAGGGTGGGGAGTATTGTAGAGTTGAGTTGGTTCACCAAGAAGTTGAGATATGGAAGGGAAGAAAGCATATATCATGCAAGGGTAATGACCTAGGAAGGAAGTGAGGCACAGAAGAAAAAGAATCATAATGTATAGGAAAAGATGGAATGATACAATTGTTATCATTTGTAGGAATTTCAGAATTCATGAACACGGAAGTGTAACACTTATGGTTGATGGCAAGGTCAAGGATATGACAATTTCTTTGGGTAGCAGTAGATTGGAGATATAGTTCATGACACAAAACATTCTAGTTATGCCTCTTTTACTTGCTTCCCATATGTTATTTGTGCATGTCCATGATCCAACGACTTGGACATAATTTCCATGAGGGCAGGGGCCACATCTGTAAACTTTCTAACTCTCCTAAGACCTAGCATGGTGCTTTATACATAGAATAATGTGTTCAATTTAATCATTTAACAAATGTGTGTGCATTGTGGTGGTTTTGTTATTTTAAATTCCTAGAAACATGAATAATGAATTTTACCAATTCAAAATAAGATGTCAAAAGCATAGCAATTTAATACCATTAGGAGTAGTCAATTCTGATTGGATATTTTCCTAATGCATTTATATGATGGCACAAACACCATTGTCCCCCAACTGGCTATTGTAACTGGCACTTTCTCAAATAGCGGTAGACTTAATTGTTTGGGGGAAATGGGGAAATTAGGGTGGTTGATGTTCATAGTATCATGATATCACAGATCTAGGGTTCAAAGGTACCTTGGCAATCATGTAATTCGACCCTCTTATGCTATAGTTGAGGAAACTAAGGCCAAAGGAAATTAAATGACTTGTCCAAGATCACACAAGCATTATTAAAGGCAAAATCATTCAATTCAGCCCCCAAATTTACTGCTGAAGAAACCAAAAGTCAGAAAGACTAACTAACTTGTATAAGATCTTACAGTATTATTTGAAGTCAGGTTCTCTAACTCCAGGTTCAGTTCCATCTGACTTCATCACTCCCTTCCCCATCAGAAGTAAGCCAGAGTCTTGCTCCACTCTGAACCCCAGGACAATTACCTATTTTTTGGTAGTTGCTGGTCAGAGAAATGGACACTCACATGCCTTGAAGAAGCATGTAAGCCTTTACAAAAGATAGTGACATCCTTGAGCCTTATCATTGGTGATGCCATTGCCTCCTAAGGCCCACTGGGTCCCAATATCTGCCCTGCCACTGTGTCTTCTGCCCCCCCCCCCCCGGCTCGACCATGTGACCTAAGGTTTCACCCCAAGGACTACCATCTCTTTCTACCTGCCTTGTACCCAAACTCTCCTATTTTTTATTCCCTGAAGTCCTTCAGTATAAAGTCTGATTTGGTTTTTGATTTGTATCCCCAGCACTTAGCACAGTGCTTGGCACATTCTAATGGCTTTCCAAGTGATTTTTCTACATCAATCCCCTACTTGGGAATGGGAGCACAGTATAGTAGACAGTATGCTCATTTGGAGTTAAGAGAATTTGCATTGGAATCCTGGCTCAGCTAATTACTCCATATGTGCACTTCAAGACACTTCAGCTCACCTTTTCTGGATCTTGTTTTCCTTATTTGTAAAATGAAAGATTGGATCAGGTGCTCCCTTCTAGTTCTAAATCTTAAGTCACTTAGGCTCTTGAGGTACCTTCCATATCCAAATCTATGGTCCTACCCTCCACTTTTTTCCCTCCTTTATAAGATAATAGTCATGATAATAGTTATAAGAATAATAAAACAAACACTGAAGGATTAGAAGTGTTGGATGAATACACCTTAGGGCTGACCTTCGCAAATACCCACATTTCAAGTTTCTAGCTGAATCTTTGCCCAGAATTTCTGAACATTGACACATCCCATCTTTCTTAAGACAGATGAAGTTAGCAAGTGGACGAGGCCAAAACAAGTTCCCAGCTACATCAAATCACCAAGTTACCAACTTATCCTGAAACAAATCCTTGCTTACTCTGGTTTGGCAAGGGTTTCTGCCCCAGGATGAGATGGGATGGTATGCGTGGTTTGCTCTCAGAAGCACAATAATGCTACTCTAGCATTAGTCTATTTCAGAAATGATAAGGAGATATAGATATATAGAGATATAGAGATATATATCTTTTTGTGGCTGACTCCCAAACCAATCAACTTTTTCTTCTATTTCAACATACTGTATGGTTTCAGAAAGAGACAGTTTCTTCAGATTCTCTAGAATGTAATTCATTCTGGGCATCAGAAGGGCATGAAAGCAATTTTCCATCACCATCAATTTCTCTTTCTTTTGCATGGGTAAATATTTCATCATTGGTCTCTAGGATACTTGCCTGAACAACCCAGCTATGTAAATCTGAAAACAGTTAGCCAATTTTCCTATAACTAAGGCTGAGAATCGTCACTTATCTGAATCTCCTACTTGTCTGGAGGTACCTGTGTGGCTCAATGGGTAGAGCACTGGGCCTGCAATCAGGAAGACCTGAGTTAAAATCTGTGTGACTTTGGGAAAGTTGCTTAACTTCTCTGTGCGTGTCCTGTAAAATGGGGATAATAGTAGTACCCACCACCCAAGATTGCTGTGAGGATCAAACGAGGTAACTGCAAAGCACTTAAGTGCCTGGTACATGGTAGGTGCAAAATAAATGCTTACTATGAACTATTATCCCACTGTCCTTGGGTGGCATCTTCCTTCCTTTCTGTATGCGTTGGTAAGGCTTTTCCTTTCATTCCCTTCTCTTTCGACAAAAAGGGCTGCCTTGAGAGGCAGTACATTACAATGGAAAGAATATTGGATAGAATGTCTTATGTACTTACAGAGTCATAGGATGTTAGAGCTAGAGATCGCTTGGTCTAGCCCTTTCAATATTTTGCAGATGTGAGAGAGAGAGGTGGTGGGGGGAGCAGCTAGGTGGCACAGTGGATAGAGCACTGGCCCTGGATTCAGGAGGACCTGAGTTCAAATCCGGCCTCAGACACTTGACACTCACTAGCTGTGTGGCCCTGGGCAAGTCACTTAATCCTTATTGCCCCACAAAAAAGTAAAAATAAGAGAGAGAGAGAGAGAGAGAGAGCTAGAGAGAGAGAGAGAGATGTGCCTTGCCCAAGGTCACATAACTGGATCGATTTCAAAGCTTGAATTCAAATCTCCTGACTTTAAATTCAGAGTTCCCTACTCTGCTTGAAGTGGGATGCCTTGACTGGAGTCTTGGTCATGCAACTTACTGTATGACCTTGGATAAATCACTTAATTTCTCTGACTCAGTATCTTTAAGTCTAAAATGGAATTAATAGTCCATCTCCTCCCTTGTCTTGCAGGGTTGTTGTGAGAATCAGTGAGATAATTAATATAAAGCAATATACAAATATGAGCTATTATGATCTGACATCTATATATTATCTTTAATCTAACCATATTTTAAGTCATTTTCCCTGAAGATCAAGTGTTTCCCCTCATAAAGATATAGTTCAGTCTCCCAAGGTTTGCTTGATTCATTTCTTCATCATGTCACAAGTATTCTTCCCTGAGAATTCAGAACCATTTGATGCTTCAGTCTGTCTCTAGCATTGATTGCATCTCTACCCTGGCCCTCTCCTCTGCTAGTGGAGCAGCCTCTGGGAAATTGGCTAAAAGGGTAGAGAAATTGCATGGATGAAAACTGATTCTTATGGATACTCTGGGACAGGAAGGAGAATCAATGATGATAACATTGTGTTTGAGGGCAGAGAAGATGAGGGATCTGTCAGGCATATTCTAATGGGGATTCTTTGAGGATATGGGTTCAACTAAACAGTCTCCAGAGTCCAACCCAAACTGTTGAGTTTTATGATTCTGTGATTCTCAGTTGAACTAAATGATATCTAAAGTCAATTTCAGCCCTAAAAATCCCACCAGACAGACAGCATCAGTCATAGATGTGAATGCTGATGCCCTTGTGAAGGGATGTCCCTGATTCTCTGAAGGTTGGCTGTAGAAAGCCACACAAATACCCCTTGACTAACCGAGGAGGATGAGCAGGTATTAGGACAAAGATTCACCTTCCCAAAACATATGCCTCTGGTCCTCAAAGAACACAGAATTTTCAACTTGGAGTCTGAAAGTCCTGGGTTCAGATCTAGACATTAGCCTGGACAAGTTAGTTAACTCTTCTCTGCTTCACTCTCCTCATCAAGAGATAGGACCTTTCAGTACTTATCTCACAGGGTTGTCATGAAGATCAGATGAGATCATATATGTAAAGTATCTAGCATAGCTTAAGTATGTAAGTGTGTTATATAAATGTCAATTGTCATCATTACCATCGCACTGTTGAATGGGACCTATGATTTCTTTGGCATAGGACATTCTCACAGTGAAGAAATTTCCTTCACTGATGAAGATCAGAATCCATTCTATACCTCCTAGTATTCAGAGAATTGCCCCAAAACTGAGAGGTTAAATATCTTAACCAGAGTCACATAGCCAATATGTGTCAAAGACAAGACTCTGAACTTTCATCGGGCTCTAAAGTCAGCTCTCTTCTCTCTCCATTATGCCACATGTTGTTATTATTGTCATAGTTATTGCTGTTATCATAGAGTAATAACCTAATTTTAATATATTATGATTAAGAAGAAAATATAATATTTATATGGGATTAACTATGTGCCAGGTACTGTGAGGAGCACTTTACCACGAATATCTCATTTGATCCTCAAAACAATCCCGGGAGTAGATGCTATATTGTCGTCATCATCATCATGATCATCCTCTATCATGATCATCATCATCACCACCACCCCTCATTTTACAGATGGGGAAACTGAGGCAAATAGTCATTAACTGACTTGCCCAGGGTCACACAGCTAGTTAGCATCTGAGGCCAGAACTGAACTCAGGTTTTCCTGAATTCAGACTCAGTGCTTTATCTACTGTGCCCTATAATAAACTGGAAGATAGAAGGTTCAGAAGCTAGGCAAGGTCCCAGGAAGGCCACATGTGCCCTACTAGACTGATATAATAATATTATATTCCAGGTCTGAGAGAAACCACATGTGTTAGCTTCTGGTTACTCCTCTTATACACCAAAGACTGGCTAGAAGGAAAATCCCATAAGGGTCCTGGGAGGAGGCCAATAATGCATTCCCCCCACCCCATATCAAATCAAAATGAGCTGGTTTGGGGATCCAAGCCTCTGTTGTAGCACAGGAACGTCAACTAGCCAGCATTGTGCATGAGGACACCATTGGCATTGAAGCAGAACATGAATGTTAGATTTGAGGATTTGGTTTATGTTGCCCATACCAGGGAATTTCACTATCTTTGCTAGCCTATAGAAGCAAGAATAATTGAGACAATGACTCAACATCCTTCCCTGTGAAACACAAAGGTTTTAATACCTCTGTTCTAGCCCCCATAAAAAAAACAATCACAACTCAAGGGCTTCCCCTTTATCATCCATGCACATGAAGTCTTAAGGTTGCTCTAATGCATTTTGAGGTGTGTAATTTAAAATTCTAAATGTAGGTTCTAATCTGTCCCCCCCAGTTTTGGGGGGAAACTGACTAAAATCACTGATAAACAAGTTTAGAATTTTTTAAAGGGTTTATTGAAATATAGTAAAAGAAATAGAAAGATTGAGAAGAGATTTCTTATAACCTGGCAATCCTAGCCTTGCTAATCTCCCACTTCTGAAGTTCCCTGCCACCATGCCGATGTCTCACAGCCAAAGAGGAAGCACAGTCCTGCCAGCCTCTGCTTCCTCCTCTCATGTTCCCCTCCCAGAAATGGGAGGCTCCTCAAGTTGATTGGCTGGTAGCCTTGATAGATAGTACCCATGAGCAAACGTCATTTCCTGATGCCAAGTACCTTGACCATATGGCTTGCCCTCAGAGGCCTTCTCCTCATGGCAGAGCTTTTCTAAAGTAAATCTCCAGCAGGTGGCATCATTCCAATCGTTACAGTGGTCAGTTCCTCTACCCACATTCTCCCACCCCTACCTCCCCAGCCCTACCAGATTCCAACTTCATGTAATCTTTGAGCAGGAATTATACAGTCATCAGTATTCCTGCCTTTACTAAGGCCTTTTTCCACACTCTCTTCACCAAGCCAGACTGCTCTTGTGCCAGTTAACCAGTAATGGGTCCCTGGAAGATCATCACATTTTCTGTCAAGTAAGAGAATGGGAGGGTCCATAGTGACATCCAACAGGGCTCCCTTCTACTAACCACATTGCCTGTAGCTGACAATTATCTGACCCCTTCGATAAATTCATATTTGTTTCTGATGTTGAAGCACTTGTAAGCACCAAAAATTTTGATGTTGAGACCTTTTTTTTAATGGGTCTTTAAAAGCTGTGGTCCAAGATGAGGTAACAACAATAACAATAATAGTATCTAGCATACATATAGCATTTTAAGGTTTGCAAAGCACTTTACAAATTATCTCATTTGATCTTCCCAGCAAACCTGGGAAGTAGGTGCTATCATTACAGTTATCCCTTCCACATTGCAACTTTCCCCATTATGGTTTTGACGTATTGCAAGTTGGCATAAAAATTTAAATGGGAATTTGAGGGAGTTTTGCAGAAGCCACAGATGACAAGCAAATGCCAGCAGATGAAACAAAAAGTTTAGAAACTCAGAAATGCATAAGATATATGTATAGTATTGTATAATATCAACATATTTTATCTTTTAATATCATAATAATTCAGAGTTCTGTGGCATTAAGGGAGGGCCAAAATATTTCACATGGATTTTCCAGGTTGAGGGCACACTGTACTCCAACCAACCCTCACAATGTGGAAAGTCTAACTGTATTTCCATTTTACAGAGAGGCAAATAAAGCTTAACTGACTTGCCTAGGGTCACATAGCTAATAAGTGTCTGAGGCTCAATTTAAACTAGGGTCTTTCTTACTCCAGATTCAGTGTTTTATTCCATATACAACCTAAAGACTTTGATTGAAAGATGTTAAGAAACTTGCTCAGGATTACACAGTTAGTGGGTGTTAGAGACAGGATAAACTCTACATAACCTAGTCTCTGTTCCTTTCCCAGTCTTCTTAAATTTGATTCCTCTCCATGCACCTCTAAAATTGGGCCTGCTTGACATTCCTCCTGGGGGATGTTCATCTTTGTCTTTGCACTGGCTCTCTCATATCCCTGGAATGCTCTTCATCTTCACTTCTACTCTTGGAAACTCAAGGTTTTCTGTAAGACAGATCCAGTGTTACCTTTTGCAGAATATCATGCCCAATTTCCCCAACTGCTGAGGCTAACTTCCATCTATACTTCTATGTCCCCATTTATACCAATATGATGTGTAAAAACTAAATTAATCATATGAATAAATTATACAATATGATAAACACACGACATAAATTATATATACTTAGTTATATAAAAATATAATTAACATTGAAATGTTAGCTATTTGAAGGCAGTAACTGTTCTGTCTGACTTAGCTTTGCTTTTTTTTTTTTTTGTGACCCCAGCAGTGATCATTATGTGCCTTATGCATAATGGGTGCTTAGTAAATGTTTGTTGATGGATTGATTGATCAACTCCATTGGCTATGCCTAACTGCTTCTCAATGTATGAGTGAAGTATGAATTTTAAAAGTTGGTGGAGTGATGTACGAAGTGAAAAAAGAGAGTTTGAAGAACAAATAAGTACTTCAGAGGCTAAGACATATAGAAAGAGGTCTAGTGGCTAAGAAGAGAGCCTGTGACATCGAGATAAATGGAAGAGACAAAGAAGCTTACTCATCAAACTGGACACCAACTGACAGTAGGAGAGGAGAGAAATGCCAAGTGTGATGATATAAATGTTTCCCCACAACAGCTTAGAGCTTAAATAATGGAAAGGGTGGACTTAGCCATAAGCACAGGCCTTGATGTACTAGACATCTCAGAGGATTGGTGGGGAGAGGGTGATCAACGGGGATTCTGAGCTACCACAACTATAGGAAGCTGGACACAGACAAAAGAGAGGGAATGATGTGGCTCTGTACCAAGGGCATGTTCCACCCCTTTTGTGTCCATGTAATGAATGTAAAAAGTGTCCAATTCAAATAAAAGGGAAAATGATAGAAAGAATGTGAAACAGTATTGGCAACATTATGTGTTGATCAACTGTGATAGATTTGATTCTTCTCACCAATACAATGGTCCAAGACACTTCCAAAGGACTCATTATGGAAAATGTTCTCCAAATCCAGGGAAAAAAAGAACTGTGGAATGTAGATGCAGATGTTGTTGTTTTTCTTTTTTGAGGTTTTTCCTTTTTGCTCTGATTCCTCTCTCATAACATGACTAATGCAGAAATATGTTTAATGTGATTGTATATACATAACCTATATCAGATTACTTGCTGTTTTGGGGAGGGGGGGAGAGGGAGGGGAGAGAGGGAGAAAAATTTGAAACTAGCAATCTTATAAAAACAAATGTTGAGGGGCAGCTAGATGGCACAGTGGATAGAGCACCTGCCCTGGATTCAGGAGGACTTGAGTTCAAATCTGGACTTAGACCTTTGACACTTACTAGCTGTCACTTAACCCCAATTTCCTCACCAAAAAATGTTGAAAACTATCTCTAAATGTAATTGGAAAATAATAAAATATTTATATGGAAAAAATATCTCAAAAAAAGAAAGAAAATGAAAAATAACATGCTTCAACCTGTGTTAAATCAGTATCAGTTTTTTCTTTGGAGTGGATAGTATGCTTCATCATTAGTCCTTTGGGATTATCTTGGATTCTTGTATTGCTGAAAATAGTTGTCATTCACAGTTCTTCATCAAACAATATTGCTGTCTCTTTGCACAATGTTCTCCTGGTTCTGTTCACTTCACTATGCATCAGTTCATCTATATCTTTCCTGGTTTTTCAAAAATCATCCTGCTTGTAATTTCTTATAGCACAATAATATTCCATCACAATTATATACCACAGGTTGTTTAGCCATTCCCCAATTGTTGGGCATCCCTTTGATGTCCAATTCTTAGCCATTACCAAAAGATCTGCTATAAATATTTATGCAAATAGATCCTTTTCTCTTTGTTATGTGTTTGGAATATAGACCCAGCAGTGTTATTGCTGTGTCAAAGGATATGCACAGTTTTATAGCCTTTTGGGCATACTAAGTTATATTTCTGAGGCAGTCCAATTCAGAAGCCCTTCTGCTACACCCACTGCCACTGGCATGTTGCCTTTGTGTAAATTTCCTAGCCAAAACCTTTACTAAGGAGCCTTTCCATCTGCCCCGTAGTCAGCTTGCTAGCAAACTATGGGAAGAGAGCTATTCCTCACAAGTGGTAAAATGCTGCTTCATTTATGTCATCATCAGAAATGACACTATCAACTTTTTGAATGACTGAAATTGACCCCTTTGGTGACCATTTTTCAATTCAAAATTGGAAATAAAATAAAATTCAATTCTTAAAAATGAACCATTTCTACTCAAAGTTTTTTTTTTTCCTGGAATGTATTGTACATTTCATGCCATTCTTCAGCACACGCTAAACAGAGCCATCTTTTCTTGTTTTTGAATATTTTATTTTTTCCAATTACATGTAAAAATAATTTTTAACATTCATTTTTTAAAATTGTGAGTTTCAAATTCTCTCCCTCCCTTCCCTCCCACCTCCTTGAGAAGGCAAGCATTTTGATATAAGTTATATGTCTGCAGTCATGTAAAACATATTTCTATCTTAGCCATATTGCAAAGGAGAGCACAGAACAAAAATAAACAAGAAAAACAAAAATTTTTTAAAGTTTGCTTTGATCTGTATTTAGATTCTGTCAGTTCTTTCTATGGAAGTGGCTAGCATTTTTCATCATAATTCCTTCAGAATTGCCTTAGATCATTGTATTTCTTTTTTTAAAATAATATTTTATTTTTCCAATTACATGTAAAAATAGTTTTCAACATTCATTTTTATAAGATTTTGAGTTCCAAATTTTTCTCCCTCCCTCCCTCCCTCCCTCCTTCCTTCCCTTCCCCTTCCCCAAGACAGCAAGCAATCTGATATGGGTTATACAGTACAATCATGTTAAATATATTTTTGCATTAGTTATGTTGTGAAGGAAGTATCAGAACAAAAGGGAAAAACCACAAGAAAGAAAAAAACAACAACAACAAATAAAATGAAAATAGTATGCTTCAGTTTGCAATCAGACTCCACAGTTCTTTTTCTGGATGTAGAGAGAGCATTTTCCATCATGAGTCTTTTGGAATTGTCTCAGATCATTGTATTGCTGAGAAGAGCTAGGTCTACCATGGGAGATTAACACATAATGTTGCTGTTACAGTGTACAATGCTTTCTTGCTTCTGCTCACTTCACTCAGCATCAGTTCATGTAAGCCTTTCCAAGTTTTTTCTGAAGTCAGCCTGCTCATCATTTCTTACAGCACAGTAGTACTACTTTACATTCATATACCAAAACTTGTTCAGCCATTCCCCAATTGATGGCATCCCCTCAATTTCCAAATCTTTGCCACCACAAAAAGAGCAGCTATAAATATTTTATACACATGAGTCCTTTTCCCTTTTTTTGATCTCTTTGGGATACAGATTTAGAGATGACTCAGGGTCATTATTAGGAGTAACAATAATATAATGCCCAATCATAGGAACATTTCATTTATCCCCTTCATTTTACAGATAAGAGACTTGAGGACCAGAGAAATTAAGTGATTTAACCCAGGCCATACAGTTCTAATTAGCAGAGCTCAGGATTAGAACTGAATTCTCTCAGCTCTAAGTCCAGGACTTCTTTCCACCAAAACCATCATATATTCCTCTCCCACTGCTATTCCACCACCCAGAAACCAGTTCCATAGATACTTATCACTAGACTTTCAATCTTTGTATGTCCTGCCTCAGACTGCATTGTTTCTGCACAAACGTAAAAGCCAAATTTTAAAATAAAATAGAACAGGAATAATACACATACACACACAAAGGGTAATTATTGATTTTATTAAAAGCATTTATCACAAAACAACAGAACCCGTTGTTATTCCAGGGCTGAGAAGAAAAAAAAAAGTACAATATTAAACATTCTGATGATTAAAGATAAAAGCATGATTAAATATGTTAATGAGAGAACTCTATGTCAGGAGGTACTCTAAGTTCTACCTTGGGAAAAGGATAGCTCTACTTACCTATTTGACCTCTTTTTGAACTTCCTCTTTATAACTCTTGCAGAGTTAGTTATTTCTACTTGAAGAAAAGCTAAAGGTAAGATTGCATAGTGTTTTTCCTCATTAGATGATATTGGTTTGGGGAGAAAACCACAGGACTGATATCGCACAAAAGTACATGTAATTTACTCTTGTTAAATTACTCTGGGGAAAAAACAGGACATGAATAGGGAACAGGGGGCTGGGCTCTTTCCTAATTTCAGGCTGGTCCACTTGCTGGTTCTAATATGGCATGACCAGTAGACCACAGTGAGAAAAATGAGTCATTTTTGGATTATCCACGAGTATTAAAAATTCAGCACCCACAGGGCAGCTCTATGAGGTAGAGTGGCAGAGACAATCAGACCCAGGGATCCCAAATTCACATGGAAATTACAGGAAAATTCAAGACTTAAGGAATCTCAGGAAGCATTTAGTCCAACCTGTTCTCTGTGAAGCACTGTGGTTTATCCTTCCTAACTTGTGTCATTTGTCAATTTAAGAAAGCCGCTGGGTCTTCAGCGAAGTCATTAATAAAAATGTGGAATGGAACAGGACCAAGGCTTGATCCCTCTTGCACTCCACTATAGACCTTCTTGAAGATTAACATCAATCCACTGATTACTACTCTTCGAATTCTTTATGTGGTCAGTGCTATCCTAACAAGTCATAAGTACCAAGTAACAAAATCGCTAGGTCCATATATATATATATATATATATATATATATATATATATATATATATACACACATATGCATATATACATATGTGTGTGTGTGTGTGTGTGTGTGTATATCCCCCTCCCCTCTACCTTCTCCTACAAAGAAGATAGCAGGTCTGGGATTAATAACAGTCACAGATACATGAAAGTATCCATAACTGGGATCCATGAATGCATTTATTCTACAAATATTGATTAAGCATCTTCTACATGCAAGGCTGTGTGCTGATATCAACACAAAAAGATGAGTTGTAGAGTAGTTGATTAGACATATAAGTAGCTACAATACATGTTAGAGTAGGATAAGAGCCATCGCCTAGCTATTAATACATTCCTGAGGAAGTTTAGGGAGAGGAGATGCAATTTTTGACTATGGTAGGGAAAGACCAAGAGAAGGTAGCATTTGAGCCGAGCCTTGAAGGATGGATAGGGTGTTTGTGAAGGGCCAAGAGCTTCCCTGCAAGGATTCATAGGATCATGGATTTAAAGATGGAAGAGAACATAGAAATAATTTAATGATTAAAAAAACCTTCATTTTACAGATAAGGAAAACAAGGCAAAGAGAAATTAAAGTGACTTGCTTGAAGTCACACAGATCATAGCTTGGATTCAACCCCAGCTCCTCTGACACCAAATCCATTTCTTCCCTGCCCCTCCCCCAACACCCCATGCTGTTTCACATGGTTTTCTCTCAGTCTTATAGGTAAACTAGGAGCTCTGTCCAATGTTCTGACTCCAAGGCTTAGCTTTTTCTTCCCCAAACACAGTGCCAACTCCCCAGCATGCTCTGGGACAAGGATAATACATTCAGTAGAAACATAGCAACTTTTCTTTCAAACTGGAATTAAGCTGTGCCTCATGATAATATTTGTAGAAAGAAAACTTGTTTCCCTAATTTCCAAAAAGAAAATCAATAAAATCAAATTAAAATAGAAGATTAGAATTGTCTTTTATTTTTCAACTTTTTCCCCCCTAGAAACTGAAGATATAGTGAGCTCATCCTTATTTCTCCGGAGATCTCTAGCGATAATATAGAACCATTAAGCTCAATTTAACAGAGAAATCATTCACGGCTTCTTTCATATTACTCTAGGGAACAGTGGTGTGATGAAAAGAGCAGGTGGGTAAAGGGACAGGATGATTGAAGAAAATCCATATTTTCATATTTAAAGGAACATGGGAAGTCGCATGATAAGTGTAGATTTTGGGGTTTGAAGGGGACTAAAGAGGAACAAAGAAGTAATGGTTATAGGGGTTGAAGATAGGGCAGTCTTTTGTGAGGAACAAGAAGGCAAAATGTTTAAAAAACACTTTGAAAAAGCTATAGGGAAGGTGGGGCTATTCTTTGTATAATAATTGGGAGGAAGTGCTAGACCTGTACTTTTATCTGTAGCAAGGAGCTCCTCTGTGACAGCAGAACTTCCTCTACCAGTGAAGATTTCTGACTGCCCCACAGTTTCTAGTCTTTGAGAACTGTCCAGGGGCACTTGGTTCAACTTTAGGTTAAGTGACTTGCTCAGGGTCATATAGATAGTATTTGTTAGAGGTTATAGGATAATATTTGTTAAGCCTAGGTCATACTGACCCCAAGACTGGCTTTCCATTTCTATACTGTGATCATTATCAATTATATTATGATAACTATTATTATTAATGAATAAAGAATTAACCTTTGAGTCAAGATGACCTAGGGTCAAGTCCCTTCTTTGATACTTACTGACCTTGGGACACTGGGTAAGTCACTTAACCCCTTACTTTCCATAATAAGAATCCATACAAAAGGATCTCTGCAGGCCACATATTGACTTAAAATGTAAATTTTAAAATCCGCTGTTTCTATGTTTTATTATATTTTTATTTTGGTAAGTAGTTCCAAATGACATTTTAATCCAGTTTGAGCCATACACCAGTGTTGTGGACCTTATTCAGCCTGTAGGTTACATATTAGATATCTCTGATCTAGTCCAAAACCCTCATTTTATAAATAAGAACACTTCAGTCCAAAGAGCTTTAGTGACTTTCCCAGTCACACAGTAACCAAGCAGCTTATGTAGGATTTGAATTTATGTCCGCTGACTCCAAATCCACTGTTCTAATCCCACTTAGGGATACACTATCAATTAGACATATGAAGTAACGAAAAATATATTTCTACATTAGTCATGATGCACAAAAGCAAGAAAATTAAATTCGGTCTGCCCTCAGACCGATTTCATCAGTGTTTTCTCTGGAGGTGAATAGAATTTTTCATCATGAGTGTATAAGAATTGTCATATATATATAGATAGATAGATAGATAGATATAGATATATAGATATACACATATATATACACACACACACACACATACATATACAGTCTATAAGAATTGTCTCATATATATATATATATGTGTGTATATATATATATATATATACATACATACATACATATACATACACACACGTACCTACCTATATCGGATTGTCTGCTATCTGGGGGAGGGGGAGAGGGAGAAAATTTTGAAATTGGAAATCTTATGTAAACAAATGCTGAAAGCTATTTCTACATGTAACTGGAAAATAATAAAATACTTTTATTTTAAAAAATTGTCATGGACAATTGATCAGATTATATGTCTTTGACAGTTGATTATCATTAAAATATTGCTGTTACTGTGTACAATGTTGTCCTACTTTTGCTCACTTCATTTCACATCATTTCATACAAGTGTTCCCAGGTTTTTCTGAAACCTTTCTACTCATTATTTCTTACAGCACAATAGTATTTCATCACAGTCATATACCACAACTTGTTTAGGGATCCTCAATTGATGGACATCCCCATAATTTCCATTTCTTTCCTACCACAAAAGAGCTGCTAAAATACTTTTACAAATATAGGTAATTTTCTTTTTTCTTTGATTTCTTTGGGGTACAGACTGAGTAGTGGTATTGCTAGGTCCAAATGTACACACAGATTCCTAGCTTTTTTTTTTTTTTTTTGCAGGGCAATGGGGGTTAAGTGACTTGCCCAGGGTCACACAGCTAGTAAGTGTCAAGTGTCTGAGGCCGGATTTGAACTCAGGTACTCCTGAATCCAGAGCCTGTGCTTTATCCACTGCACCACCTAGCCGCCCCCATGATTCCTAGCTTTTTGAGCACAGTTCCAAAGTGTTCTCCAGAATGATTGGACCACTTCATAATTCCACCAAGAGTACATTAGTCTACCTGTTTTTTGACATCCCCTTCAGTATTTGTCATTTTCCTTTTCTCTCACCTTAGCCAGAGTTGTCTTAATTTGAATTTCTCTAATTATTAGTAATTTAGATAATTTTATATGAATATTTATAGCTTATAGTTCTTCCTCTGAAAACTGCATATTTACATACTGTGACCATTTATCAGTTGGGGAATAGCTCTAAATCATATAAATTTGGCTAAATTCCCAATATATTTGAGAAATGAGACCTTTGTCAGAGACACTTCTATAAGCAAGCCCCCTTCCAAATTCCTGGGGGTCTTTGGGGGGGGCAGGGCAATGAGGGTTAAGTTACTTGCCCAGGGTCACATAGCTAGGAAGTGTCAAGTGTCTGAGTCCAGATTTGAACTCAGGTCCTCCTGAATCCAGGGCTGGTTCTTTATCCACTGTGTCATCTAGCTCCCCCCTTCCTGGTTTCTTAATAATTTTGCCTATATTGGTTTTGCAAATATTTGTTGAATTGAATTTTAATCCCATTGTAAAGATCTACCTAATAGATCCAGAAAATCAATCACCATCTTTTGAGCCAGTCTGTCATTATCAGTACTTATTTGGCACCAGCTACATGGGGAACACTGTATTATATATTAAGGTTACAATAGTGAAAACATTGTCCCTTGCCTCAGGGAGATTACAGTTAATCTGAGGAAACAAGAAATAAGATTTAAGAATAAAAATAAATCAACTAGTACAGAGCCCTCATTTTACATATGAAAAAAATGAGCCCCAGAGAAATTGACTTGCCCAAGACCTCACAGCTAAGAAGTAGTATAGTCAGAATTAGATTTCAGGTCCTCTGACTCCATATCTGTGTCAAAAATACAGATACGCACCTAGGTAAGGTCAGGCATAATATTCACCAAATGAACAGTAGTAAAGAAAGTGCTAAGACAGTTCAGAAAAGGGAAAGATGAATGTGGAGTAGTACATCAGGAAAGTGCTTCCCAGATAGCTAAGGCTTGATCTGACCCCGAAGGAAAGATATAGCCTTGGAGGGAAATGTATTGGAAGATCATTCCAGGTATAGAAAATAGTGTGAAAAAAATTAGTTGAGGTAGGGAAATACATAGTGTGAGTTGTGGAAAGAAAAAGGAGTTTAGGAAAAAATACAGTTTGTAGAGAGGAGCAGCAGTAAATGCAGCTGAAAAGGCCAGGCCAAGTGGTAGAGGGCTTGAAATGTTAGGCTCTAGGGGTGTGCGTGCGTGTGTGTGTGTGTGTGTGTGTGTGTGTGTGTACATATGTATAGATGTGTGCATATATGTGTATATAACACATACATTAGATCTGGAAGATAGCTTAAAGATCAGCTCATCTTGACACTTTATAAATTGAAAAACCTGAGAAGCAGAAATGGGAAGGGATTTGCCTATGACATTGCAATGACTGTCAGGGAAATGTTTTTTGCCCTTAGTCTTTGGCTTCCTGTTCCCTGAAGGTCAAGGGCTTTCACACTCCTAGTGATACAGGGCCTGCCTAAGAGATAGGTAAAACTGCCGGTTATCTTCATAGTGTGATTTCAGGGTATCAACAAGGCTGCTATCTGCAAATTGTTCTACACTAGTCCTTGCTTAATCGTTAGCTGTGACACAAACAGGAACAGACAGCCTTTGGCTTTTGTTATGCTTCTATTGCACACACAAATGCTTTCAGATAAAACAACAAATTCAATATTTCTAAGCCCTCATTAATGGATGGTTATTTTCACAAGAGTCTCTCTTTGTCCAGTAGTGCTTTATTTTCTCTTTCCCAATGAATAAAAACTTCAACATGAAAAAATATCCTGGTAGGCACTTAAAGTTCTATTGAGAGAGACAGAGAGACAAAGGGAAAGAGACAGAGAGAGAAAGGAGAGAGGGGGAGAGGAGAAAAGGAGAAGGGGGAGAGAGGGAGAGGAGGAGGTAAGGAGGGAGGGAGGGAGGCAAAGAGAGAGAGAGAGACAGAGAGAGAGACAGTGAGAGATAGAGAGAGAGACAGAGGCAGAGAGAGAGAATATGAATATCTAGGCAAATGGTAGAGATTCTTAGGTCAACCTCCAAAGTGACTATAGAGACTCAGATAGTGTAAGAGAAACAAAGGAACTTTATGCCATCTTCATTTTACAAGGAATAACTATAGCCCAGAGAGGGGACATGACCCGGCCAAAGTTCTGACCAACAATCTTGTATTCTTTCCTTGATACCACATTGCCTTCCTTCCTTAGGTGCGCACAGGGAGAATTTTTAATTTATTTATTCAGTCATAAAGAACATTTTTTTTTTGCAGGGCAATGAGGGTTAATTGACTTGCCCAGGATCACACAGCTAGTAAGTGTCAAGTGTCTGAGGCTGGATTTGAATTCAGGTTTTCCTGAATCCAGGGCTGGTGTTTTATTCACTGTGCCACTTACCTGTCCCTGACATTTTAATTGATCATAGAAATAAAAACAAGTACAGCTTAAATAAAGTTAATTTTTAAATTAGCAACTAAACATTACTTTTAAAATATAAATATAGGGGCAGCTAGGTGGTGCAGTGGATAAAGCACTGGCCCTGGATTCAGGAGTACCTGAGTTCAAATCCGGCCTCAAACACTTAACACTTACTAGCTGTGTGACCCTGGGCAAGTCACTTAACCCCAATTGCCTCACTTAAAAAAAAATAAATAAATACAAAACATGAATTTTGATGCATTTGTATATGGGGTGCCTGGGCTACCCGGGCTACCCCATATACTTACTTGTGATCTTCTCTTTCATTTGTAAGTTATGAGTGTGCCAGTGGATTGACAGATCCACAAGCAGAAAGAATACTGTATTTAATTGCAGAAAATCTGAGTTCAATTCTTGCTTTAGCTGCTTTCTATCTGACCTTGAACATGTTTTTCCACCCTCTAGGCCTTGTTGTCTTGATTAGTAAAATAAGGGGATTTAACTGGAATATGTCTAAGGTCATTTCCAGGTCTTAAAAATATACACACATAATATATAGGAACATATAGACATATGACCATACACACATACCTGCATAAATGTTAACTATTGAATTTACAAACTGAAGAAGTTAGGAGTAGTAATTCAGATTTCAAAGCATCTTTCACTTATTCTCTTACATAAAGATTTAATACACAAAGAACTTAGCATATTGATCATATACCATAAACCATGCCTCTGTTTTGTTTTTATCTGATGTTCATTATAGTTTGTCTAGGGAGAATTTGGGTTTGGAGGTAGAAGAAGGAAGACTGCATTTAGGAGTCATGAGACCAAGGTTTAAATTCTGCTTGACTATTTGCTTCCTGTATGATCTTGAATAAAATAAATTCTCCTTTTTGGGACTCAGTTTCCCCATTTAAAGGATGTATAGTTCATTCTAGTTTTAAATCCCATGATTCTTATCCAGTGATCTGGATTTCTCATTTCAGAATTTGTCCCAATTCTATAGGCTATGGGCCATCTAAGACATTTTTGGTTTCTCACTTTTCTTCTTCTTTTTTCTTCTTTAAATTGCTTCAATTTTTTTCTTGGTTTGGAGACAAGGAAACTTACTATGAATTAAGAAAGTGAATTGAAGCGAAGCCTAGAAGGTATTACATTCTCTTTTCTACTCCTTTCTCCATCTGAATTTCTCTCTCTTTCTTTGGAAACTGAAGCCATGTAATTTAGAAATTGCTTTTCTGCTTCCAACCTGATTTCCTCTACAGCAAGAGTCATTTTTACGGCTCTTATTTTTCAGGCTGCAATCCTGCCCTCTTGTTCACTTGATTCTACTGGTTTCAGTGGCTGAGCAGAACTACCCCATCTAACAGGGACTTTCTCTATCGTTTTACCATACACTTTACCTAACTTCATCACTCTGAAAAACCATGGGGAAAAAGCAGCCCAGCTTACAGGAAGCTTGAGAGGATCCTATTATCCACTGAAAAAACAAACAGCTGGTACAGGGTGGGTCAAAAGTCACAATGTTTTAATAACTTTTTGAAAATTATTTTCTTTATTTTTTGCCATTTACAAGATTTTATTTTTCACATATAATATAAATCCATTTTCTATATATACTGTATATGATGATGTGGTATTATAAATTAAAAACAAAAAATAAAGGAGTTATTAAATATTGAAACCCTTTTGTGACTCTTTGCCCACCCTGTAAACTGAAGAGGAAGGGTCTTCATCTGCCATTAGGCTTTGAAAGACACAAAATAAATTATTTCTGTTTTCAACAAACTTTGTCTCATTGAAACAGATGAGATCCAGGCACACAATATAATTGAAGGGCACTACAAGATAGGATCTAAATAGGTACTAAATAATATGGTACAAATGTAGGGTTCTGATGTTGTAGATCAGAAAGCATTTCTAGAATCCATCATAAATCAAGGAAAAGCTTCATGGAAAAGGTAGGCGTTGAACTATATTTAAAAGAATGGGTAGGGTTCGGTTTGATGATGTGAGGGGGTAGACTAAAAGGGAGAAGCATTAGAAAAAGCCCAGCAGTAAGGATGAAAGCATATTTGTGAATCAATGAAGAGTCTTGCCTGACCATAGAGGAAATTATGTTTTGGAGTATAGTAGGATATAATGTTAGATAAGTGAACTGGGGCAAGATTATGGAGGATTTTGAAAGTTGGATATAAAAGGTAGACTTGATATAGCAGACAATAATAATTATGATGTTGATAATGACAGAAAGTACATAAATATTTCAAGACACATACCCAGCCATGTATGGTGTAGCTAGTACCATGACAAGAACCTAGGAGGAGAAGGCTTTCAAGGAATACTCCTAAGGAAAAGGATTAAACATCAATATGGCAGAAATACTTCAAGAGAACTATTGAGAATCTAAGGAAGGACATCAGAAGAGTCCATCAATAGTTAGTTGGTACACACAATAGAAAACTCAGATACCATGTAGTCCAGTTAAAGACAGAGAAAGGAAGGAAAGAGGGAAGGATGGAAGGGAGAAAGGGAGGAAGGAAAAAAAACTGAAAACACAAAGGCGTGTCAGAAATTCTAGATTTGTTTAATCAGTAATTGAAAGCAAAATTCAAATGGTAAAGAAATCAAAGTTGGGCAAAGAATAAAATAAAATTCCAACAACAGTAAAAAAAAACCCCAACTTTAATACAGAACTTGAAGAAGTAAAGAAATCAGTAGCAAGTAAGAGCTCCCAAAGAAGAAGGGTATGGAAAATTTGCTTTTCTATATGGTAACAAGAAGTTAAGCACAGTGAAGACACAGGTTGGGTCAAATGAAAAAGAAAGCTTGTGCACAATTAAGATAAGACATAATAATTTCCACAAGAGACATGACTAAAACTCTAGCTTTACTGCCAAACATAAAAATCAGATAAGCTCCATAATAATTGGCTCAAATGCTTTACAGCATCCTATGAATTACCGGCAAAGCATTTTACTGACATCCTCTCAGACACAAGCCTACACTCTCCTTACTTAATAGAGGTTATTACCTATCTATTGTCAAAAGATGAGAGCATCAGCAGACCCTTCATTCATAGGCCAATTGCATGTTTATATCCTTAATACAATGCATTCATAGCTTGTATCACTAATGAAATCCATAAACAGTTACAAGAAAACAACATATTGGACAAGGAACAAATAGGGTGTGCCAAAAAGTACATGGATCATAAAGAGTAATTTGTTATCATTTCAGTAATTAAACAAAGAGCTCCAAACCATTATAACATTTATACTGCCATTGATGATTTTCACTAAGCCCAATTTGACTCAGTTCTACACTAAACAAAAATATTTCAAAATATAGAGACCTAGCAGAGGACATAAAATCATATGAGAACAGCCCAAGATTGATATTATCCCTGTGTCATTCCTACTATTGGAGTTGTACTGAGTATGAGCTGATGTTCCAATATTTTTTATTAAATTATAAAAACCTCTGTAATAATCTGTAGAACTTTAAATATAAAAGGCAAATATCAAGATAGTGTCTCAGGATTATTTCTGTCTGAGTCTCATTGGAAAAAATGCGAATGAAATGATGATTAAATGAAATGATAACAAATGAAATAATAAATATAACAGAGGTTTAAGCTTGATTTCGGAGTTTCTCGATAACCAGTGGATGAAGGTATTATCTGCAAATACATTGGTCTCCTCTAGGCAAAAATACATCCAAGAGGATGCTATGGCAAAATGTTTTAAGAACCTCTTGGTTTCTTGAAATCAAAATTGAATGGGAAACAATATTTAAAACAATTAAGACCTATGCAATGCTAATATTAATCCATGCAATTCAGTACTGTAAAATGTACTTTAGGAGATTTGGAAAAAATACTCTAACAAAACCTTATGCAATATTAATGAAGCACAAGTCCCATCACCCAGAGGCAACTATAGAAAGATTAATCCTTCTTCACCAAAAAAGAGAAAGATTGATAGATATTCTTAGAGCATATGATAAGCAGATTAAAAACGTCTGTGGAAATACTTTTGAAACAAGTAGACATCTCTTCACTGAGCAATGGTAAAGGCTCATAGCAGATACATAGCATTGGATTTTTCTAATGCAATCAAAAGTGGTTTACTTCAAGATGGAGCCTATGAAACAGCTAAGATCAAAGAGAAGAACCAAAAGGCCATCGGTGGGTAATATACATGTGAACTAAGTCAATAATAATTCAATCTGGAAGCACCAAATGTCTGAGTCATGTTGATTTTTTCTGGGAACAGGCAACTGTATAGTAGAAATTCAGGACCAGATCACTGCCACCAGATATTACAGAAGAGGAAGAAGGCTCCTTAAGGAACCCAGACTTAGGAACTAATGTACAAGAAAATAGTAGAAACTATGGAATGCACCACTAGAGACTTTAAAAACTTAGAACCTACTCAGACTAATAAGACATGACCTGACAGCTAGAATTGTACAATTGAAGGTCATGATCTTTTGTGGATCAAAAGATGACAAGGTTCCAGTCTAAAATGAAGACTTTAAAATATCCTTGAAAATTTAACTGCAATACTCTCTACTAAAACCAAATTATTATCATAGACCAATTTTTTTGTTCACAGGCACTCAGAGTGGCCCATAAAATCTTTTGTTGTTTTTTTGGTTTGTTTGTTTTTTGGTGAGGCAATTGGGGTTAAGTTACTTGCCTAGGGTCACACGGCTAGTAAGTGTAAAGTGTCTGAGGTCAGATTTGAACTCAGGTCTTCCCAAATCCATGGCTGGTGCTCTATACACTGCACCACCTGGCTTTCCCTAGCCCATAAAATCCTAAGAATCTCAGTCAATAGTAAATCAGTCATTAAAATTTATTAAGCTCCCATCATGTGCCAGACCCTGTACTAAAGACAATTTTTGTTTTTGAGCTCAAGAAACTCACTGTATAGTGGGAGAGACAACATTCAAACAACTATTTACAGACAAACCATATACAAGATGAATTTTTCAAAAAAAAAAATAGCAGGAAGTCAGTAGGAATAAGGAGGGTTGAGAAAAACTTTCTATAGAAAGTTTATAGAAAGATGGATGTTAGCTGGGACATGAAGGAAGCTAAGAAAGCCAAGAGATGGAAATGAGGAAGAAGAGCATTCCAGACATGAGGTATAGCCAATGAAAATGCTCTGAACCAGGAGATGAAGTTGTTTTTGTTTTTGTTTTTGTTTTGTTTTTTGTGGAACAGCACAGAAACCAATGTCATTTGATCAGAGTATTGGAAGGAGTGTAGAGTGAGCTATATGAAAACCAGAAATGTTGGTTGAAAAGGGCTTTGAATGCCAGAGAATTTTATATTCCATCCTAGAGATGATTGGGAACAACTAGAACTTATTGAATAAGGGCAACATAGTCAGCCTACATTTTAGAAAGATCACTTTGAGGACTAAATGTTAGGATGGACTGGAGTTGAGAGAGATTTATGGAAGGTAGACCAACCAATAGCCTATTTTAGTAATCTTGGTATGAGGTAATGAGGGTCCACCAAAATACTAGCAATAGCAGGAGTAAAAAAGAATTTATATAAAATATGATATGAAAGTAAAATTAGCAGGCTTTGGGAACAGATTGGGAGGGGCCAAATGAGATTGTCAAAGATGACACTGACACTGTGAGGTTTGAATGATATGTCTCCATGGCAAATGCTCATAATCTCCAAGCTGCATGGGACAATAAACTCTTTTTAAAAATAGTTCAGTATTTTATTATTTTCTGGTTACATATAAGGATAGTTTTCAACATTTGTTTTCACGGGATTTTAGTTCAAAATTCCTCTACCACCTTCCCTTCCTTCTCTCCTCCCCAAGACAGAAAACAATCTAATATAGGTTATATATGTGCAATCACATTAAATATATTTCTGTATTAGTCATATTTGAAAGAAGGGTCAGACCACAAGGGGGAAACCTCAAAAAAAGAAGGGAAAAAGCCCAAAAGTTGAAACAGTATGGTTCAATCTGTATTTATAAACCACAGTTCATTTTTCTGGATGTTGAGAACATTTTCTATCATTTCTTTGAAATTGTTTTGGATCATTGCATTACTAAAAAGCACTAAGTCTATCACCATTGTTCATCACACAATGTTGCTGTTACTGTGTACAATGTTCTCCTGGTTCTGCTCCTCTCAGTCAGCATCAGTTCATGTAAGTCCTTCCAGGTTTCTCTGAAATCCTCCTGTTCATCAATACTTTTCACATTGATTTTTTAAAACTTTGTGTTCTAAATTTTCTTCTTCCCTCTCTCCTTGTCCCTCCCTATGAAATCCAGCAATTCAATGTAAGTCATGCATGTGCAGTTATGCAAAACATTCTCATTAGTCAGGTTGTGAAAGAAATAGACAAAACACCTTTAGAGAGAGGAGCTAACAAATAAAATTATACTTCAACCTGTATTCAGATGCCATCAGTTCTTTCTTGGCTGATGGTTTGCAATTTTCATACATCCTTCTGATATCATCCTGCTCATCATTTCTTTCACAGTTACTATTGCTAACTGTATTACCCTGCAACTTATTCCCTCCCCTTGATATTTATTCTATTTTCTATCTCCCTTCACCCTTTCCCTCCTCAAAAGTGTTTTACTTTTTACTGCCCCCTCCCCAAATCTGCCTTTCCTTCTTTTGCTTCTCTCCCCTCCATCTCCTTCCCCTCCCACTTTCCCTCAGGGCACAATATATTACTATACCCACATGAATATGTATATTATTCCCTCTTTGAGCCAATTCTGATGAGACTAAGGTTCACTCACTCCCTTTCTTCTTCCCCATCTGTCCCTCCACTCCATAAGCTTTTTCTTGTTTCTTTTATGTGAGATACTTTTCCCCAGTCCAGCTCTCCATTTCCCTTTCTTCCAGTGCATTCCTCTCTCCCCTTAACTTTATTTTGAAGATGTCATCATGGGTCAGCTAGGTGACATGGTACACAAAGCACCAGCCCTGGACTCAGGAGAACCCAAGCCCATATCCTGCCACAGACATAAGCCACCCCACCATGCCTGCCCTACAAAAAACAAGGATAAACAAAAAATAAATGCTTTACAGATATCATCCCTTCAAATTCAATTCATGTCTCTGCCCTCTGTCTAAGTATCTTCGTTTCACCTGCCTTAATACTGAGAAAGATCTTATGAGTTAGAAGTATTATCTTCCCATGTAGGAATGTAAATAGTTTAATCTTTTGATATCCCATATGATTTCTTTTTCCTGTTTACCTTTTTATGCTTCTCTAGGTTCTTGTATTTGAAAGTCACATTTTCTATTCAGTTCAGGTCTTTTCATCACAAATGTCTGAAAGTTCTCTTTTTCATTGAAGTTCCATTTTTTCCCCTGAAAGATTATACAAGTTTTTCTGGGTAGGTGATTTTTGGCTGTAGTCCCAGTTCCTTTGCCCTCTGGAATATCATATTCCATGCTCTCCAGTCCTTTAACATAGATGCTTCTAGAACTTGTGTTATCCTTACTGTAGCTCCATAGTATTTGAATTACTTTTTTCTAGCTGCTTGCAATATCAACCTACTTGAAGTGGGAGCTCTGGAATTTGGCTATAATATTCCTGGAGGTTTTCCTTTTGGGATTTCTTTCATGAGGTGATTGGTGTATTCTTTCAATTTCTATTTTACCTTCTGCTTCTAGAATATCAGGGCGATTTTCCCTGATAATTTCTTGGAAGATAATGTCTAAACTGTTATTTTGTTCATGATTTTCAGGTAGTCCAATGATTTTCAAATGATCTCTCCTGGATCTATTTTCCAGGTTAGCTGTTTTTCCAAGGAGATATTTCATAATGCCCTCTATTTTTTTATTAGTTGGATTTGCTTTACTATATCTTGGTTTCTCATAAAGTCACTAACCTCCATTTGATCAATCCTAATTCTTAGGAAATTATTTCCTTCAGAGACCTTTTGTATTTTCTTTCCCATTTGGCTTTTCAAACTGTTGACATTTTTATCTTGACTCTCCTGCATTTCTCTCATTTCTCTTTCCATTCTTTCTTCTATCTCTCTAAATTTTCCTTCTATCTCTCCTACTTTCTCTTCAAAGTCCCTTTTGAGCATTTCCATGGCCTGAGACCAATTCATATTTTTCTTGGAAACTTTGGATGTTGGAGCCTTGACTTTATTATTATATTCTTCTGAGGATGTATTATGGTCTACCCCTCCCCTAAAGAATCTGTCTATTATCTGATGTTTTCTTTGCCTACTCATCTCAACCTGGAAGCAGATGACTGATTGAAATCTGATTCTCTATGGTCAGAAGCTCGGTGTGCCTGTGCCCCTCCCCCACTTGGCTGCCACGACTCAATTCAGCCCATTGGGTGCTTTGCCCCAACTCCAGCAGAGACTGCAGCCACTTCATCCCGGCCATCTGCCAAACCCTCTCAACAGTCTGCAAGCTAAGCCTCAGAAGAAGCCACTGGTGCTGAGGACTCTGAGGTGCAGTCTGTTCCTGGCTGGGTCTGGGCCACATGCTGAGCTCCTCTCTCAGCCTGGCCAAGTTAGGTAAAGAAGAGAGCAGGGCCAGTGTGCCTGCCTCCTCCATTGTCCCGGGCCATGAGAGTGAGTGAGAGAGGGTAAGGACCTTTGCTGTGGGGCAATGAGGGTTAAGTGACTTGCCTGGGGTCACATAGCTAGTAAGTGTCACCAATAAACTCTTAAAATATTTACACCTAACAGTGATCAGAAACATCTAAGAACAGGATAAGATACATTTTTATCCCTGACGTCCTCTTTCTTGTTAGAATTATCTAGAGGCTTTCAGTGAGCTTACAGAGGAAGAGATGACATACTAATACTTTTATTCAACTGAAAAAAAGCAATTCACTTTTTATATTGAATTCCAAATTCTCTCCCTCCCTCTAACCTTTCCCCCACACATTGAGAAAGCAAGCAATATGATACCCTAATACATGTGATGTCAGGCAAAACATAAAACACCAGTTATTTTACCAACCTCTATAGTCTATAGAGGATTAAACATTAAAAAATAAAAGCAGGATTGTGACTTGTCCTAGAGTTGTTTATATTTGAAGCACACAGGAGAAACAATGAGAAGAATGAGATGATAATTAGAACAATCTCTGTTTGAACTCTGTAACAGAAGAAGGGAAAGAAAATAACAAAAAATTATGATGATGATGACAAAGGAACACAACCACAGATGTGTTGATGAAGAGGACTCAAATAATTGGCTGAGAAATGAGAATTTGTTTACAGAAATGGAAGAGTTTATGAAGTTTATACCAGGTTATTGCTACCAGAAAAGACAGAATGGTAATGTTGGACTTATTGATCATTGCAGATTTTGCAAGGAAATGTTACAAACAGCATGACATATCACTGCAGGTTGCCAAACTTAGGGCCTACCTGGAAAGACACAATTAAATGGCCAAAATTGTATACCAGAAGCTCTTTATTCTTCATAGCCTAGCATATGTCAGACTCTCATGATATATGTAGAAATTCCAAAAATACCCTTGACAATTCATGAAATAAACCAGAACTGGAGCATTTACCAAGTAAATTGCAACATCATCATAAACAAAACTCTTATTCCACTGCTTAGGCATGAAAATTTAAGAACAAGGTCTATTGCCTTCTACTAAACATCAAACAATTTTGAATGAAAAGATTTCACAACATAGATAACTAGTGGAAGAAATTAAAACAATGTGGAAACCAGGTGAAATTAATTATCCTCCCTTTCATCCTGCTTTTAGAAGTTGGCTCAAAGATGCTTTTCACTGAACTGTAACAACAATATCAACAATAATAATAACATGAAAAAGCTTTACATCACAATATATTTACTCATTTATAGAAAGTAACCACTTTATTTCATCCAGATACACAGTAATCTTCCTAACATTAAACATAAATGAACAATAGTAAAATGGTGACTTATTGTAGGATCATTTCTATCTGAAAACCATTGACTATAAGGTGAGAGGAATGAGAATAATAATAAAGGTGATACCTCACATTTAAATAGCACTTAAAGTTTCCAAAATACTGAATATTTTCCAAAATACTGAAATATGTTCCAAAATATATTCAAGGGGCATCTAGGTGGCACAGAGGATAAAGCACTGGTCCTGGATTCAGGAGGACCTGAGTTCAAATCCAGCCTCAGACACTTAACTAGCTGTGTGACTGGGCATCACTTAGCCCTCTTTACCCCGCATATATGTATATATATATATATATATGTGTGTGTGTGTGTGTGTGTGTGTGTATGTATGTATATTCGTGTGTGTGTATAATAAAATGTATATTCCAAAACACTGACTATATTCCAAAATACTGAAATAGATATTTTCAGTTCAGGAGCCAACTGCAAGACTCATGGTAGGTATGTAACACATTATAAATATGCAAGTTATAGAAGAGAAATGAAGGAAACCATGTCATCAATGTAGTGTATGAGGACAAAAGGAAAATGGACTAGTCACCTGATGAGAATTAAACTAATAGAACTAAAAGGAAAACCAAAAGGAGAATGAAAGTTTTCCATTGGTATCCTCTTAATGTCAAGAGAAATCAAAGAAGACTTGAACGCATTGACAGACTAAGTGACTTGCTTAGGGTCACAGATGTCAGTACTGTCCGAAGTAATACTTCAGCCCAAGTCTTTCTCACTCTGATCTCATCTTTCTATCCACTTTATCCATTTGATTCCAATTCTAGTATTATCATATCCATTTCATAGATAATAAAACTAAAACTCAGAGAGGTCAAATGTCTTGCCCATGGTCAATCTACTACTCAGAGTCCAAAGCAGCATTTGAACCTAGGTCTCTTGACTAAACTCAGAATATCTTTTCCCCCATTAATCCATGCTGCCTCAAAAACCAGTGGTTAATTTGCAGGATGGGGAGGCCAACCTACAGAAATTATTGTTTCCAAAATTGAGCATGCAATAGAGGTATCCTGAATAGGCTTTCCATTTTTTTTCTCTTACTCATTGTTGCTTCATGTTGTGAAGCTGCAAATGGATTTTTTTTTTATCATTATCTGGTATAAAACCCCCAAAATAGGTCATGTCTCTGGGTCTTCATTTACTAAAAGTCTTGAAATCCTAAAGTTGGAAGGAATAATAGAGGTTAGTCCAAGCCCTTAGCCTGTTCTGGGGTTGTGCTAAAATGTCATTAATAGGTAGTCATCCAACCTTCACTTGAACACTTCCATTGACATGAAACTTACTACACCTTAAACTGTGTTGTTTTCTGATAGGTGAAGTTTTTGCCTTATGTCCCCAGGGACCAGCCCTCCTCATTATCTAATAGACAGTCAACAGTCATTTATAAACATTATAAATTTATAATTATAACAATTATAATTATAAATTTATAGACATTTATAAAGCACTTACTATATGTCAGGCATTGTGCTAAGTACTGGGGATACAAATACAAGAAAGGAAGGGAAGGGAAGGGAAGGAAAAGATAGCCCTTGCCCTCAAGGAATTTAAAATATGAGAGAAGACAACACAGAAGAGGAAGATGAAAAGGGAGGCGAAGTTAGGCATTGAGGTGGGGGGGGAAGGTACTCTACACTGGAGCATGGTAGAGTGATTAGAGAAGCCTCAGAATAGTGCTACCTGGTGAGAAAGGAGGAGACATCTGAACTGGGCTCCCTTCTTAAATGGAAGGTTTGGGAGTTCCTGGCTCTAGCCTCATTTCTTTACGATTGCCCTACTTCATTTTAATCATTTTTGGAAACTGGGAATCTACCCCCAAATTTTTCATCTCTCATAATGTGAACCTTTGCATTATCATGCAAGTCTCAAGCTTCCATATCATTTCTCCACTGTATGCTCTCCTGTGCTCCCACACACACTTTCTGACACTCCTGTATTTTTTCTTTTTTTTCCCCACTATGAGAGGAGCCCCCTGGAGGATGGATGAACCACTGCTTAGCACAGTACTTAATTTCTCCCACTATCTCTTGCTGTGACTGTCTATCTGTATGTCTATCTCCCTCCTTGTCTCCCTTCCTCCTCTTCCTTCCCCTCCCTCCCCTCCTCCTTTTCTTTTGCTTTCTTCTCCCTCCTACTTTTCTTTCTCCTTCTTCTCCCCCTTCTCCCACTCCTCCTCCCCCTTCTCTTCTCCCTTTTCCTTCCCCACCTCTTGTTGGGCAACTCTGATTTTTTAATTCCTTCTTCTGGAGCCACTTATGATAATAATCCTTCGTCCACAACCCTCTAAAAAGATGGTGCCTAGAATTGAATAGATTAGCCTCCCTAGTTCACTTGCTCATTTATTCATTCCTCTCCCTTCCACAATCCTATGGCACAGGTCTGACCCTGCCACTCCCCTGTTCAGTAAACTCTAGTATCCTGCAAAGATCTCACTGATTCTTCTGTCTTCTAGTGCCTCCTCATCCCTAAGTTACCTTTTATTTGTATACCCTTAATTTGCATAACCATTATTTTTGTCTTTGTATGTACATATTATGCATGCATGTTATCTCTCTCTCTATAGAATGTAGCTGATTTGAGTCAGAACCTGTTTTTGCTTTGGATGCCTAGCACCTGAAAGCCAACATGACATAGTATATTGAGAGCTAGCTTCAAAGTTAGAAAGACCTGAGTTCAAGTTCTACCTTTGACATATGGCTCTGTACCCCTGGGCCAGACACTGGACCTCTCAGTGCCACAGGCAACTCCCTGTCTGTAAGTTGCAGAGAAGGTGCCAACTTGCACTGAGAGGAGAAGTTTCCTCACTTGGGAGTTCCCTGTGCCAATGAAATAACTGGTCCACTGACTATTCCTATCCCTAGTATCTAGTAAGTGATCAGAAAATACTTCCTGATAAATTCATTCACTCAGCACACACTTATTGAGTACCTGCAGTATGCCAGCTGCTGTGGTAAACACTGAAGATACAGATATTTTTGTGAGTGTTTTTTGGTGTTGTTGGGTTTTTTGGTTTTGTTTGTTTGTTTTGTTTTTGTTCTGTTTTGTTTTTTACCGGGCAATGAGGGTTAAGTGACTTACCCAGGGTCACACAGTGAGTAAGTGTCAAGTATCTGAGGCTGGATTTGAACTCAGGTCCTCCTGACTCCAGGGTCAGTGCCTTATCCACTGCGCTACCTAGCTGCCCCCAGAAGATACAGATATATAAAAAAAATCTCTTCTTTGCCTCAAGGACATCACTATCCCATACATGACTGGCTATTCCCATAAATCCTCCTACCTCCTCCTACCCCCATTCCCAGCCACCCCTGAGAGACAAGCCTAGGGATAGATTTCTGTGCCCATCACAAGTGGCCAAGCATATTTTCTCCTGTGTCTGGTTCAAGGTGAACTAGTGGACAGGGATGGCTGTTGCCAAGTGTGCTAATAACAGCTGGCTGCTCTCCTGCCCCACTGAATTTGAGAGGAAACAAAAAACAGCTCCTGGGGGGAAAAGAAAGAAAAAGAAAAAGAAAAGCCCTGGATTCTGAATATGCTGTTAGAGTTGAGCAGCCACCCAGCTAAATGGAGACAATCAAATGCTGCCCTTTGGGTTAACTACCTGCTGCAGAAGCCTAATTGCCAGAAATTGGTGCTGTCAGTAATGACTCCATGGTGAGCAGAGGAGTCCATCCAGCTCTGTGGTGTCTCTGCCCATGCTTCCTGACCCCATGGAGAACACCAGGCAGAGCTTATTACTGGGGCAGATGTCTACTGATTGCATTCTGTTTCTCAACAGTAGTTTGCTCAGACTCAGAGCATGAGAGGGAAGACAAATGAGTGTGATAGGTAGGTAAGCTTTAACATATGGTGCCACCTTGTAGCGCCAACATTTACTGAAATTGGATCCCAGATAGTCTTGTGGTCTAGAAGGAGGAGTGCTGGTCATGAACTTGGACTACTTAGGATTCATAGTACTTAGAGATGGAATAGACTTCTATCCATCTAACCTGACCCCTTGATTTTACAGAGAATATAACTGAGGTCCAGAGAGTTTACGCCTCTCTAAAATGGGGCTGCCACAACCTATAAAACCAACCTGATACAACTATTGTGAAAAACAAATATAGTGAATGCAAGTAACTTTCCAAGCTTTAAAAAGGGCTCTACAAATGTCGGGAGTGGAGCGTTTTCTTATTATGTAATGGGGCACAGAAGCAGACTTAATAATGAGTCAAAAGACCTGGGCTCATAGCCTACCTCAGACACTTACCTGCATTGACCTTGATAAAGCAGTGGACTACAGGAGAAAGCTTAAATCAGGAGGACCTGGGTCCAATTCCAATTCAGACACTTCCTAGTTGCATAAATCTGGACATGTGGCTCAACTTCCCTGGGCCTCAGTTTCCTCATCTGCAAAATAAGGTGTTCATCCTCAATAACTTCTGAAGTCCTTTCCAGCTCAAGAGATCTTCAGTCTGATGATTGTTTTGTTACTTGTCCAAATTCTGTGCTTGTTCCATTAACTCTAGCTTGCCTTAAGCTCCATGCATCACCTCAGGCAAATCCCTTTCTCATTATAAACCTCTGTTGACTCCTCTGTAAAAATCATAGGTTGGACAGTATTATCTCTGGGATTCCTTCCATTTCTTTTTTTCTCTGCATCTGTGCTGTACCATCTGACAGAACTGGGCTGCCCATGCTTTGTGCCCCACAAAATAGCTGTGGTCATCCATGGAGAGGGCCAGGTAAACATAGACTTGCTAGGTTCTCCTTTCTAGATACAGGAAAGGGTCACAGACAAAATGGGAATTTCCTGTTTCAACAGAGGATATCATCATGTTTTCTTGTGCTAATCTAACCTGTTGGAGCAGTCAAGCCCATAGATCTCTGAGAGGGTGCAGAGAAAACAACACATGCATTCAAGCATTCCAGTTAATCACAGAACCAGAGAATCTCAGAGTTACAAGCGGCCTTGGAGGCCACATAGTCCAATCTCCCACATTTTACAAGGGAAGATACTGAAGCCAAAATGACTTGCGTGATCACCCAGCTACTAAGTTTCAGAAAAAGGTTTCAATTACAGATCTCTCTTGCTTCTGAGTAACACTCTTTTCATGATATCAGGCTGGTAGGATTATTATTTATTATTTATTTAATAATTATTCATTATAATTTATAATTTATTAATTATTATTTTTTACTTTTTAATATTTTAAGGGGCATTGGGGCTTAAGTGACTTGTCCAGGGTCACAAAGCTAGTAAGCGTCAAGTGTCTGAGACCAGATTTGAACTCAGGTACTCCTGAATCCAGGGTTGGTGCTTTTATCCACTTTGCCACCTAGCTGCCCCCTTTAAATCACCATTTATTAGAGAAATGCACATTAAAACAGCTCTGAGGTACCACCTGACACCTATCAGATTGGCTAATATGACAAAAAAGGAAAATAATAAATGTTGGAGAAGCTGTGGAAAAATGGGAACACTAATGCATTATTGGTGGAGCTGTGACTGATCCAACCATTCTGGAGAGCAATTTGGAACCATGCCCAAAGGGCTATGGGACTGTTCATACTCTTTGACCCAGTGGTACCACTGCTAGGTCTGTATCCCAAAGAGATCATAGAGGAGGGAAAGGGACCCACATGTACAAAAATATTTATAGTAGCTCTCTTTGGGGTGGCAAAGAATTGGAAATCGAGGGAATGCCCATCAATTGGGGAATGGCTAAACAAGTTGTGGTATATGAATGTAATGGAATACTACTGTGCTCTAAGAAATGATGAGCAGGTGGATTTCAGAGAAACCTGGAAGAACTTACATGAACTAATGCTGAGTGAGATGAGAAGAACCAAGAGAACACTGTATACAGTTACAGCAGCATATGTCACATGTTACCCACTAGCCTGTGGACCCCCTGTGGGCAGGGGCTGTGTCTTATTCCCCTTTTTCAATTCCCAAAGTCCCTAGCACAGCATTGGGTAAAGATACCCTGTCAGCCAGTGTTTATATTTGATTGGTTATTGTGAGGAAATGGGGAAGGTCTCCTCTCAATAATATAATAGTTCCCATTCAAATTACACTCCTCCAGACCTGTTTTAGGACAAAGGTCTCAATCCCCTCCTCCCGCTTTGGCAAACAATGTCACATGGTTCCAAGGGCCCCTAGCTTGTCTCAGTTAGGTCAATAATTATGGAAATTAGAGTCAGGAATACTGTGTTCTGGTTAGCTACTTTTTGTGCATAGAATGTAACCTTTGAGTAATTGGACCAGTGATGAAAAAGGGGAGGGTCCATTCGCATTAGGGACTAGGGTTTAAAATGGGGCCTGTGAGCCCCCATTCTTGGCACCCACCAGATGCACACTGGGTTGCCCATTCTCTCAAGAATGACAATAAATGAGCCTTTTTCACATTGCTGCTGAGATCCAGAGAATTATTGAGCAGGAGTTGTTTTTCTCACAGTTATTAATCAGTTTGACTTCTGTACCTTTTTTTTTGAGAATTAAGCTCTTGCTCTGTTAATACCTAGCCCCCAAATCCTCACAGCACATAGAAAAAATAACAACTGCTACCACCATCACCACCACTGCTGCTACTGCTACTACTACTACTACTACTACTACTGCTGCTGCTGCTGCTGCTACTACTACTACTACTACTACTACTACTACTGCAAAATCATTTTTTAAAAATCTGTTTTGGCAATTTTGTGACATTTCCCAAAAAATGCAAGCCCCATTAGAAGATGACTCCTTAAAAATGTAAACATGGTATTAAAAGTGAAACCCCTAAAAGGAAAGTTGTTAGTATGCAGAGGTGGGCAGTGTGAACACTAGGGACAGACTAGAGGCAGACATGTAGTAAGAAGGGAGGGTGAGCAGAAGTGAAGCTTGGCTTCACTGATTGAGGAAAATGACTATTTCTGGTGGCCTGGGCAACTCTCTTGTTATTTTTCTGACCTCTGTTTTCCTCTGTTCAGCTTGAATCAGGCAACAGGCTAATAGGGAAGTGCCTGGCTCCTGGCTTTGGAGGAACTATTTCTTAATCCCAAAGCTGATGCCCAAGTCACAATTGCCCCTTAGTATCAACAAAAGCTTTGACAGCCATAGGTAAAGGGGTCATGCTTGAGTATAAAGAGACATCAGATGCTAAGGAAAGATCTTAAGAATAAGTTAGTAGGCCTAGACTATGGTAAAGAAGATTCTATTCAATTCAGTTCACCAAGCAGGTTTGTTTTTGTTTTTGTTTTTTATAAAAGTATTTTATTATTTTCCAGTTATATGTAGAGATAGATTTCAACATTTGTTTATATAATATTTCCAGTTTCAAATTTTTCTCCCTCCCTACCCCCCTCCCCTAGATAGCAGGTAATCTGATACAGGTTTACATATATACACACACGCACATATATATACATATATACATAATAACATTAAACATATTTCTGCATTAGTCTTGTTATAAGAGAAGAATCAGAGCAAAAAGGAAAAACCTCAAAAAAGAAAAACAGCAGCACCAAAAACAAAAGAAATACCAAGCAGTTTTAATAGCTTTTATTGGTATCTTGTTTTTACATCACTTAGATTTCCCTCTTTATCCCTTCCCCCTCCCATCTTTCAGAGAGCTATCTAATAACAAATAATTTTTAAGAAGAAAAAAGTTCAGTAAAACTCAAGAAATCAAAAAATTACATACAATTTATACTATTATTTACAATTTATATACAGTTATATACAATTTTCTACACACTTGGACACCCTCTCTCCCCCAGCCCACCCTTTAAACCTTTTCAAGGAAGCTAGAAGAGGTATCTTCTCATGTCTTCCTTGGGGACAAGGTTGCTCTTAATAATTTAGCAATATTTATTTTTTTTTTGTTTTGTTCCCCAAACACTTATTAATCATCTGTTGTGTACATAATCTATGCCAGGCGCTGGGTAAGATACAAATTTAGATAGAACACGCCCTAGATGGAACTCAGTCTAGTAAGAGAGTAGCACACATAGATAATTATAATACATGATTTTCCTCGAGTGCAATAGGATGATTCAAAGTTTTATGTGAGAACTGAGGCAGGGAGTTCATGGCCAACCAGGGAGATTAAGTAAATTTTTCTGTGGATTCTTCCAGTTTCTATTTTAGCTTCTGCTTCTAGAATTTCAGGGCAATTTTCCCTGAGAATATCTTGGAAGATGATGTCTAAGCTTTTTCCTTGATCATGGTTTTCAGGTACACCAATAATTTTCAAATTATTTCTCCTGGTCCTATTTTCCAGGTCAGCAGTTTTTCCCAGAAGATATTTCACATTGCCCTCTATTTTTTATTCATTTGGATTTGCTTTATTGTGTCTTGGTTTCTCATAAAGTCACTAGCTTCCTTTTGTTCAATCCTAATTCTTAGGCAATAATTTTTGTCAGAGAGCTTTTCCATTTGGCTTTTCAAGCTGTTGACTTTTTTCTCATGTCTTTCCTGCATCACCCTCATTTCTCTTCCATTTTTTCCTCTACCTCTCTAACTTTATCTTCAAAGTCCTTTTTGAGCACCTCTATGGCCTGAGACCAATTCATATTTTTCTTGGAAGCTTTAGATATAGGGGCCCTGATGTTGACATCTTCCTCTGAGGGTGCACCTTGATCTTCATTGTCACTGAAGAATCTTTCTAAGGTGAGCCTTTCTCTGTCTGCTCATCTTGCCTTTCTTTTACTTGACTTTTAGCTCCTTAAAGTGGGGCACTGTTTCTAGGCTGCAGTATCCCAAGCTTCAGAAGTCCCAGGTGGTATGATTTAAGGAGGATCAGGTTCTTCACTCCCTGGTCCATAGATGACCCCAGACCACCTTGCTAATCAACCAGCTTTGTGTGTTGTGGTTGTCAGCTCTGATGATCCCATGCCCCTCCCCCACCTGTTCCACTACTACTAAAGCCTACCTCCTGGTTCCCAGCAGGGGTGAAAAACCCAAGTTCTGTCTCAGCACCAGTATAGACCCCTGTAGTATCCCCCCTACCAAGGGCTCAGCCCTCTCACCAGACTGTGAGCTTAGTTCCAGTTGACACTGACACTTCAGCTGATTCAGAGGCTCTGGGGGTCTTCTTCTCTGGTTAGGCCTTCCTGGGACTGGATCTGTGTCAGGGTAACTGGGGGGGTTGGGCTCCACTCCTGTCTCAGCACAGCAGCTCCCTCCTTCTGACCTTCCAAGCCATTCTTGGTTAGAAGATGATTTCGGCACATTCTTCTGTGGGTTTTACTGCTCCAGGCATTGTCCTATGGCATTATTTGGATGGTTTTTGGAGTGGTTGTATCATGAGTTTGAGAGCTCACTGCCTTTCCTCTGTCATCTTGGCTCCACCCCCCCACCCCAAGTAAGTTTTTCTGGATGAAATTATATTGAAGTTTGACTTTAAAGGATGGGTAGGAGTTTAATGGGCAAAGAACATTCCACGCATGGAGAACAGCCTGAACAAAACCTCAGAGTGAGGAAAATACCAATATAGTCCATGTTGGGGGGTGGTGGCACAGAATAGTCCTCCAATATAATTGCAATATAGAGTATGTTGTAGGGAGCATTCTGAAATAAGATGTGTCTTAGTGAGACTCTAGGCACCTAATTGTGTTGAAAAGATTTTCTCTTTTTAGTATTACTCCTTTCCTATATCTCTCTTGTTGTTGTTGTTGTTGTTTGTCTTTTGTTCTCAAAGAGGACCAATGACATCAGTAGGGCAATGTCTTGACTAGCAAGCGAATTGGATTTAAGTGAGGCAGAGTTGTGCAAAGTCATCAGCTTCACTCTCTCCTTCAAAGTCATGGAATTCCAGTGGCAAGTCATGGGACAGGATGACTGGTGATGGCCCAAGATGCAATGGGAGACCTTGGTCTTTATAAGATAAGGTCTTTTCTAGGTCTCAGTTTGTCTGAGGCAACACCCATCCAGTAGTTAAAAACTAGGTACAAATTGAGGTAAGAGATGCACCTAGTTCACTTTCACAAAAGAATCAACCAGGGAGGGGAAGACCCGCAAAGTTTTTGGCCAGAACAGACACAATTACTATATATCTATTATTTACCTCTTTCATATATGATGATGGTGTGTGTTATATTTACCAAGTACCTTATTTTATTGAAAGGCCAAAAAACAAAGATAAAGCAAATGGATACCCTTGGACTCTGTAGTCAGGATCTAAAGAGGCATGTGGTCATGAGGGTTGCCTTATCTGACATTGCTATATAAGCACAATTGCTCTGAATCACAGACATGGGGACCTTGGTGTCTGGGAAATGCTCTCTGGCACCTGTCTTCCAAATCTCAATAATTTCAGTGGTGGTTGTGGCTCCTCTGGGTTGTTTGTCATGGGCAAGAGCCAGCTGTGTTGCTTCACCTTTTATTCCTTGAATTAAGTGAGGGCTCTTCCTAGATATTGACTGGGTCTAACTGGCTTGGGCCCTGGTGCCTGGGGAAAAATACAGTGGAGCTGTCCCCAGAGGCTTCTCTTAACCACTGGGTGACAGGGGGTTTAACAGAGACACAGGAATCTGGTAGATGAGATCAGTGTGAATTTATTTCAGAATAAGTGACAAAGCCTGTGCTCATTATCTCCCATCTTGGAGTGAGTCCTGTTAATGGCCAAAGGCCATAATTATATAGTCTCCCCAAAACTGCTGAAGCACTGAATTTCAAATGGTTTCATCGGAGAGTACATCCCTGATCTCATAGCTGATTGGCTGATTACCTGCTGGCCATTTCTCCTACAGCACTTGACCCAGCTTGACCCGGTAGTCTCCAGTTGATCAGCCTAAGTGCCTTCCCTATATTGAAACTAGCTCTTCCTTTCCTAGTTGGGGTGGAATGGGGATAGGAGAAAAAAGTCTGCACCTGATGCTGCCCTAAGGCCAGGTTTGTGTACATGAACAGTAAGGCATTGTATATTTCTCTTGGAGATCCTGGTGGCCTGGGTGTCTGTGCCAGCTACATCTGTAGTCCTGGATAAATATCAACAATGGCAGTCTCTAGTCTCCATAGGAAACATGAACATGAAGGATCATGATAAGGTCATTGATTCAGAGGTCATCTAGTCTAATCCCCTAATTTTACAAATAAAGAAACTGAGTTCCAGAAAGGTTGAATGATTTGCTCAAGGTCATACAGGTAGAATGAGATAAAGCTGAGATTCAAACTCAAGTCCTTTGACTTTAAATGCAGCACTCTTCCTGCTCTCTCACTTTTTAGTCATCTGGTAGAGTTTAACATACTCTAATCACAAACTCACATTATTATGGGAAAAAGTCTGAACTGCCTAAGATACCATAGCTATTTCTATACATTGCAAAGTGTCCCATGTGTCTGGCTTTCTGGGCACAGCTTGTTGGAGTCCACTTTCTCCTGCTGTAGGAATAATACTGGGGTCTCTACCACCATAGCCTGCCAGTGTCTTCATTATTACTTTGAAAATATTCCTGAACCTTTGTAGAGCGGAATTACCTGCAACTGTATCTCTCTCCCTGATCCAGTCCTCCTCTGACAAGTTGCTAAAATAATATTTGTAAGGCACGGATACATCCATGTCATTCCTTTGTTCAAAAATTGTCAGTGGCTCCCTATTGCCCACAGGCTAAAAGAATATGCCCTTCACCTGGCTTTTAAGGACCTCCACAGCCTGAGCCTGTTATTTTCTTTCCTTATTATGTACCATTCTTTTTCACATATTCCACAATTCAGAGAAGATAGACCCAATGTACTCTCCTCATTGCTACCTCTCAGAATCCTCTTCCTTGCACCAGCTCAGGTGCCACTCCTTCCATGAAACCTTCCCAGACCTCTTAACCACTAGTGCTCTTCTCTCTTCATCACATTAGCTTTTATTTACTTATTGATGTACAGATTATTATAATAATAGCTAATGTTGATAAAAGGCTTTAAAGTTTACAAAATGCTTTGCATACTTGATCTCATTCAACCATAACAACAACCTTATGACGCAAGGACTACCGATATTATCTCCAATGCCTAATGTGCGTTAGGTACTACTATGTGCTTGGGACAGAAAAACAATGAAGGATGCTTTCCATTCTGTTGAAAGGTTAAATGACTTACCCATTCCTTCAGTAGAATCAAAAGTACTTAAAGGTAGGAACTTCCACTGTCTCTCAATCCTCAGCCCATAACAAAGTGCTTTATACATGTTAGGCGTTTAATAAATGTTGAATTGAATTTGAGGACATGTGTAGATGTCCCACAAATATTTGATTTTATTGAATGGTCATAAACTCTCATAGGTTCAACTAAACATATACTTATTAAGAGCCTGTTGCCAAATGTGAATGGTAGGCATGGGACAGGGGTGTAGGTGGGGGTACAGAATTAGAGGGCTCAGGTGGTATCTGATCTCTTCAAAATCTGAGAGTCTTTTAAATATGATTAGGTAAGACACATTTCCCCTGCCTTCCTGGAGTTTACACTTGAGTGGGAGCTCTCTCTCTCTCTCTCTCTCTCTCTCTCTCTCTCTCACACTCACACACACACACACACACACACACACACACGTCTTTACTTGTAAAGATATTAGAGAATCATGAAACAAAATTTGGAGGCAGAGAGTGGGGTAAAGAAACAGGTACAGAATTTTGAATTAGAAGATGTGACCTTGAGAATATCACTTCTTCCTGGCCCCCAGTTTCCTCACATGTCAAATGAAAATAATAATACCTGAAGTAATCACCTCACTGATTTGTTATGAGGCTCAACCAACATAATGCTTGTAAAGTTTTGTGGGCTTTTATTTTCTTCTCTTGAAAATGAGCTTGGAATATTGGACAGAGGTGCAGTTGCTTCCTTTTGGTTCCAGGACAGGATGCAGTCTTTTCACCTTGGCATGTTAAAGTCCTTTACTAAAAATCTAATTATGGCTAACCTTGCTAGACTAATTGCATGTCACTCCCTCCCCTTCATATATTCCACAGTCTAGCCTAATTGACCTAGATGTTGCATCTCAAACATGGCACTCCAACTTGTCTCTCCTTTTGCACATATTATACTTCCCTCTACCATGTTTGTTGCTGAATGAATGTAGTTTACCTAGATTTTAGCAAAGCACTGTAATTCTAATGCACAGTTCACCCACAGTCATTATTCTTGTGTAAAAGTGACAAAATGATAGCCTCTCAGAACTGGAAGGGACCTTAGAGCTCCTCTCATCTCTGCAAGAATCGCTTTTGCAGCATCCTTGAGGTGTAGTCATCCATTTTCTGCTTAGACATCTCTGGGGTTAGACACTAGTTCACTAGTATATGGTATGAATGGATGCATTTTAAAAAGCATTTATTAAGTCCTTACTGTGTGTCAACCACTGTGCTAAGCATTGGTTATAGAAATACAAAAGTGGAAAATAGTTCAAAACCTCAAGGAGCTTACACTCTAATAAGAGAAAAAATATATAGGAGAAATGGTGATCAGGCAGGCGAGTTTTGGTTAGGGGAGGTCACAGTGATGGTGAGTAAAGCAACAGGAAAGTCAATAGATATCCCCTCTTTAGAAACAATGGTAGTATTGATCTCATTGATATTCCCATATCTAGAAATGGAAGGGTGAGGAAGGGGCATACTTATATAATTGCATGGCAGGCTTCTAATCATCTAGCTAGTATTTATTAGGTCTTTTATGTTCCAGGCAGTGTGCTAAGGACTAGGGATACAAAGGACAAAAAGTCCTCACTCTCAAGGAACTTAATTTAATTGGGGGAGACAACACAGAAACAACTGTGTACAAACAAGATGTAGACAGAATAAACTGGAGATCATCAACAGAGGAAAGTCACTAGCATTGGGAGGGGGTATCAGGAATGGAAAAGAAGAATCAAGAGGGGAAATGCCATTTCATCATAGACCAGTATCCTGCTTCTGTTTGGAAGAGGAGAAACACCATTCCATCCAGCACCAGATTTCTTCCTTCCAGAGAGAAGAAAGACCATTCAAGTCTGTAGCCTGTTCTCCTGCCTTGCAGGAAGGGGAATAACACAATTCCTTCAGCTCCAAGCACCTGTCCCTTCACCTGAACTAACTAAGGTGCTGAAATCACTCTACTCTGAGACCAAACCCCTATGAAAAGTTTCTTGAACTTATTTCCCAGTGATTAACAAACTCCCCATTTGGTCATACCTCTCCCATCCCAGTGATTCTGAGACCTCAGACATCATAATTCAAACCCCATTCCCTGTCCTCCACTGTCTTATCCTTATCCCCAATTTCTTCAACCCAGCTCACCAGTATCTCACAATGAAGCTACCTGCTCTTACACTGTCCAATCACAAATTTGTTTTCATCTTAAATCTTTTCCTTTACTACTCCTTCCATTTTCTTTCTGGCTCTCACCTTGACCTGGCTCCCTCCTGATGATACAGCCTCCTTGACTGCTCTTTCTAGCACTGACCATACTTTCAGTCACTCCCCCTTCCCCAACCCCAGCTCACTCACTAGTTGAGGTGAAGGAGTTGGAATATTCCATTCTTTCCCTTGCTATTTCCATGTTCTTCATCTGCCACCAACACTCAGTAATCTCTCCTCCTTTTGAGATTCGCTCAATCCATGTCTATAACTCAATCAAAATTCGATCGCTATAGTCTACCAAACTCCAGGACATTTTCCTTCTTTCCTCAATGAGTTCAGTACCAGACAGTCAGTCTCAGTCTGTCTGTCTGTCTCTGCCTCTCTGTCTCTCTCTCCCTCTCTCTCTTCTCAGCTCTTCCTCTCATATAAAGGGAATTCAAGATATATACTTATACACCCTCAAATACCCTCACCTTACAGTTCCTCATATGATTCATTTAATGTAACCTGTTCTTCCATCCCACCTCAGCCACAGAAAAAGACAGTCATACCCTTAATCTTGCCATCTTCCAAAGTTGCACCATTTCCATGTTCATGAACTCTGAAATTCCCTCATCTGATAACAACTGGTCATTCGACCTCTCCTTCTTCCATGCAACCCCAAACCCTATTTTTACCCTCACTGTGACCTTCATTGACCTGATCCTTCCATTCTTTCCCAGGACTGTAAAAATATTTTTAGATTGACTCTTAATTGTTTGACCTGAAAGTGCAGGTGCTAGGATACTTCTGTGAGCATGCTTTGCGGCATCTTGAGGCTTCTGCTGACCTGCTTTTAAAGACTGGTCAACATTTTTTTTCTAACCTCAGGTCATTTTTAGTAGAGGGAGCTCTGGCATCCCTCTTGATACATGGCTCACTATGGGTACAATTCTTTCTCTCTCTCCAGAGTTGTATAAGAATATACCATGCTATGATATTAGTAATGGAGAGAAAAAAAGTTACAATTGCTGGAGCTATTATTACTTTACCAAAATAAGGCTCAAAATTGTTCAAAATGTCCCTGGTAATATTAACCATGGGTTCAATAGGTAAAACAGACATTATGCAGTCCCAGAACAACCCAATGAAAAAAGGTAAGAGGTGAAACAAATATTCAATCATGGTTCAGTATAGATGCTAAGGCTTTTCTCTGCTAGAGGCTTTCAAAAAAAATTAAGGGAAGCAGTTGGTGGAAAAATAAATTTTTCTTTCTTTTTATAAAAAAAAATTTCCTAGTGACCCTTTTAATTTTAATTTTTATTATTATTATTTAAAGATTTACCAGGTTAGTAGGTTAGAAACTCCTAGCTGGCTCGCCAATAAATATTGTACAAAAAATTAAATTATTAATAACTATAACTAACCTGGAAAATTATACATAATTGGATTTATGAAAAGTTATGATTATATGAAAATGATAAATTTAGAAAAATTATAATTGGGCTGTAAGTCCTGCCGCGGTCGCCATTCAAATATGTGAAATATTTTTGAATTGAGTAGCCTAATTTGGCTAATCTGACTGGAGGACTAATCTGGTGACTTTTGACTATTTGGCTATCTGACTTCGTTAATTTAATGTGGGCCGTTTATAAAGTTCCACCACACTGCTCCCAAACTGATAGACTAAAAATTAAGAAGCCTCTTAACCAAATAATCCAAGCAGAGTTTATTTATGAGATACTATTTCAAATTAGGAATACAGGGAAATAAAGTGTACAACCTGACTGCTTTCCTGAGGTCTCTTTCCACTGGTCCCTTTCCCACCTGCTGTGCCTTGAAGAATTTCTTGAATACAGTAAGGGCCTTAGCCGCCTCCGGCCTCAGGGCACATTACACTTTCCCTGGTTTGTATTAAGGCCTGTAACCTTCTGTCTGTCTGCTCTGTCAGTTTGCCCTTCGGCTTCTCTTTTGCCTGTTCCTAGTCCTTCTCGTCTTCTCCTGCGTCCTTGTAGCCCCGTCTCTAGTCTCAAATCTTTGCCGTCTCCTCAGCCGCCTCTTGACCTCTTTTTGTCCGTCCGAACCCCTGAGTCTTGTCTATCTAGTCCATCCTCAGCCCATCCTCTAGTCTGTCCTTCTTTATCTAGTCCGTCTCTCCCTAGGCAGCCTTTCTCCTCCTAGTCTATCCAGTCCGTTTTCCTCTTGTCAGCGCCCCCTTAGTCTAACTCCCAGGTCTATATATTATATACCTTTTCTTCTCTCCACTCAGATCTCGGGGCTTCCTTTGCCCCCACAGACCAAGCTAATCCGCCAGCCAGAGGTGCAGCTGGTTGGGGGGGGGGGCGGTGTGCTCTCGAGCCTCATGCCTCAGCACAGGCTATCTTTCAGATAGCTCTGCTCAGGTCGGAGGGAGCTGGGGGCTTTTCCCCCCTCCCCAGCTCTCTGACCTGGCATCTTGTATAGCCCACGGGGCTTTTTCACTCAGCTGAAGCTGAGGAGGAGGGGGAGAGATCCTGAGGGCCTAAGGCTCTCTAATCTCAGCCTAAAGGTAGGGTCCCCAAATCAAAATAAATTTTCACAGGCCACCACCCCTGCATTAGCTACAATCTCTTCCCTTCCCCATCTTGACCCCTTGATGAACCAGTTCATCTCTATACTGTCCTATTGAATTACTTACTCCCTTACTGTATTGCCTATCTTGTGCCCTGTTAAGTCAAGTCTCAACACTGGATCACTCCTACTATGCACTGCTTTCACTCCTTCACATGTGCTGTTGAACAAAGATGTAGAAAATAATGAAACCATGCTGACTAGATGCACTACAAATTTATAGTACATAACCTCAACTGGGCCCTCACTGCTGCAAGGAAATTTTTTGTACTTCCCTAATTAACACACAGTCCCATTAAGCACAGTGGCTCTTTCAAACCTTTTCATCCTTCCTCAGACTTACAATGGATCACCCTCCTCCTCTCCACTGAGAACCTTGCCTCATATTTCACTGAAAAAAATTAATATCATTCACTGAGAGTTCTCTTTTCTCCCCACTCCTGCATCTCACACCACCCAGATGCCTTCTACCATTATCTTCATCACCCCGCTCTCACGTGAAGAAGTCACTCTTCCCTTTATCAAAACAAAGCTTCTCCACCCTCTCGTTTATCTTTAATCTCTCTTTGTCTACTGGATGCCTAACAATGTCTCAGTATCCTAAAAAATCCTTCATTTGATCCATCCATCCCCAACAGCTGCTGTCCCATATATCTCCTCCTTTTTGGAACTAAACACCTTGAGAAAGCTATCTATAATTGCTGCCTTCATTACCTCTCCTCTCACTCTCTTCTTAACTCTCCACAGCCTATGATCTCATAATTTGACAAATCTGCTCTGTCCAAAGACACCAATAGTTAAATCTAATGGCCTTTTTTCCAATTCTCATTCTTCTTGACCTCTCTTAAGTCTTTGACACTGTTTTCCTTCTCCTGAAGTTGAGGTTTTTATGACAATATGATCTCTTGGTTCTCATGCTACCTGTCTGATTTCTCCCATGGTCTCTTTTTCTGGATACCAGTCTAGGTCACACCTGCTAAAGGAGAGCATCCCTACAAGGCTCTGTCTTAGGTTCTCTTCTCTCTGCATACTGTTTAACTCAGTGATCATATCTGCTCCAGTGGTTTCAATCATTATCTCTATGCTGATAGTTCTCAGATATGCTTTTCCAACCCTAGCCTATCTCCTAACCTCCAGATTTATGGAAATATCAAATTAGGGGCAGCTAGGTGGCACAGTGGATAAAGCACTGGCCCTGGATTCAGGAGAACCTGAGTTCAAATTGGGCCTCAGACACTTGATACTTACTAGCTGTGTGACCCTCTCATTGTCCCACAATATATATGTGTGTGTGTGTGTGTGTGTGTGTGCGCATATATGTGTATATATATATATATATATACACACATATATAAAAAACTGAATGTCCTATAGACTGGACTCATTATCTTGTCTCCCATAACCCCCTAGAAATGTTTCTGTTGTTGTCAAAGGTATTATCATTTTCCCAATCATTCAGTCATACAACTTATGTATCACCTTTGACTTCTTACTGTCTCTCACCCCTTTCTTCCATATTCAATTGGTTGCCAAGACCTGTCTATTTTACCTTTGTAACATCTCTCATATACAACTTTTCTTCTCTGACACTGCCATCACCTTGGTGCACAACTGGACTACTGCAATAACCTACTAGTTGCACTGGTGCCAAACTGTATTGGCTCTGCCTCTCCTTTGGATCTACCAATGTCGCGGAGAGGGAAAACCTGCTGCATGGGCAACAGCTTGTTTTCCATATTGATCTGCCCAGGCCAGCACCCTGGAGAGGACCCTCTAGCTACTCCTCATGGGGTAGATATAACATGAGATTCGGCAGTTACCGGTTATAAGTAACTCAGGAGCTGAGGCTCCCGTATTGGATTGTACAACCACATTGTGGCCTGTGGCTCTTCAAGGTGCTGATCCACGACTGGTGGAGGCCTGGTACTACTACTACTACTACTACTACTACTACTACTACTACTACTACTACTACTACTACTACTACTACTACTACTACTACTACTATTTTGGTCTCCTTTCCTCAAATCTTTCCCTGCTCCAGACAATCTTCCACTCAGCTGTTAAGCAAAGATCTGACCATGTCAATATCTATTCAATAAATTCCAGTAACTTCCTATTACCTACTAGATCAAATATAAAACCTTCTGTTTAGCATTCTAAGCCCTTCACAACCTAGGATCCTTCTATCTTTCCAGGCTTCTTGTACCTTACACCCTCCTCCCCTCTCCATATAATTTGTGATCCAGTAACACTTAACTCCTTGCTTTTCCTTGCACAAGAAACTCCATTTGGGCGTTTCCACTAACTTTTTATGTGTATAATCCTTTCCCCTGTCTCTCATCTCCACATCCAGGTTTCCCTGGCTTCCTTTAAGTCCTAGCCAAAATCTTGTCTTCTAAAAAAAGACTCCTGATCCCAATGCCTTCCCTGAATTAATAATCTCCAGTTTATACTGTGTGTATATATTTTTATAAATGTTTCCATGTCTTCTCTCCCAGTAAAATAGGAGCTTCTTGAGAGCAAGAACTGTCTTTTATCTTTCTTTGTATTCCTAGAGCTTAGCACAGTGCCTGACAAGTAAAAGGCACTTAACATATGCTTATTGACTTACTGACTGGCTGACTGGCCGAGTCTGGATATAGTTGACTCTTACTATTCAGAACAGCATGCCACCTGGGCACGAGTGGTTTGGAGTGCAGCATGGCAAAAGTAACTTGATGGTAGGACAGAAAATGGCCTGGATGAAGAAGAGGTAAAGGAGTAACCCCATAGCTGGACAGCTCTGGTTTTCAGAATGAGCATAATGAATAAAGTCACATATTTTCTTTCAGCGCCCACGATCATAAGATATAGAAGTGATGCTGTTCAGCTTCTCCCTGTTGAAGAAATAGCTATGATAAATATGAGTGTGTGGTAGAGAATAAGCAATAGAGTGGGCAGAAATGATAGTGATTGTGGGAAGATTGATTTTAATTGTGTTTCTTTCACCTTGTATCTTTTTCCATACTGAAACTGCAAATTAATGGTCACATCCAACTTCCTGTCATTGCATTACTCTGTTTGTGATATCACATCACATTGGCTGGGATGTGACTGGTTGCTGAGGATGCTTTTGCAATTCAATTAGAAAGGAACTTAAATTGTATTTCCAAATGAATAAAAGATCCATTTCACAGTCACTGAAGTCCCATATATATCTATATATATCTATATATATATACACACACACATATACATATATATGTGTATATGTATATATACACATGCAAATACATACATATACATACATGCATACATATACACACAGCTCCATCCTCCAAATTCATTCAATGTAGGTTTTCCTCAGTCTGTGTATCACCAGCAAACACCAGCTAGTGCCTACCAAGAATAACACCTAGAAAATTCATGAATTGAAGACATTTGTGCTCTGGTTTAAATAAGATGTTCTGTTTTGATTTAGGACATTAGCATATTTCACACATCTTGCTTTTGGCAGGAGGAGTCCAGGCTCAGCCAAACCTTTGTTCTCAAGGTATAAAGTAAGTAATAAAGTTTTAGAGCTGGAAGGACCCTTAGAGATCATCTCATTCATAGGATTATTAGTTTAAAACTGGACAGGACCCTAGAGGTCATTTAATCCAATCCTTTCATTTAATAGGGAAGGTGCAGAAAAGGGAAGGGGGAGGCAGTTAGGTGGCACAGTAGATAGAGCACTGGCCCTAGAGTCAGGAGGACCTGAGTTCAAATACAGCCTCAGACACTTAACACTTACTAGCTGTGTGACCCTGGGCAAGTCACTTAACCCCAATTGTCTCACCACCCCCCCAAGAAAAAAAAGAAAGAAAGAAGAGGGAAGTGACTGGTTCAAAGTAACAGAGGGTAGTGAGTAGTAAAGCTAGAATCTGATCCCAGGTATTCAGTCTCTGGAGTTCTAGAGGTGAAAGGATTACAGGAGGCCAAGTCTCTCCTTAACCCTCTTTTCTTCCTCCATGTTCTCTCTCACTTAATTGTCTCATCAAGGTTTAATTATTTTATCAGTGCAGGTGGATGTGACTTTCTAAACAAATGACTCACAGATCTACACATCCAGCTCTGATCTATCCCTTGAGCTTCAGCCCCACATCACCAATTGCCTATTGGACTTTAGATGTCCAGTAGACATCTCAAACTCCACATATCCAAAACTGAATTCACATCTCTCCCTCCAGACCCTCTCTGTAATAAATAGCAATATGTAAATATCACTATTTCTCTCAGAGGCACCACTGCTCTTCTACTGTCCTGGGTTCTAATCTCAGCATTATCTTCAGCTCCTCACTCTCCCTCACCCCAGTAGCCAATCTATTGCCAAACCTGGATATTTCTGTTTCCACTTTTCTCACATCCTTTCACTATACCAACACAGCTATTTCCTTAGTTCAGGCCCCCATAGCATTTTGCCTGGATTATTGCAGTGCTCTCCTTATCTGTCTCCCTGCCTCAAGTCTCTCACTCCTCTAGTTCATCCTTCACCCTGCTGTCAAAGGGAGGCTCCTCAAATGCAGGTCTGAATATGTAATTCCCTCAGTGAGTCAACTGCACAGACTTCCTGTGGCCTCTAAGGTAAAATATAAACTTGCCCGTCTAGCTTTTAAATCCCTTCACAATATGGCCCCGACCTGTCTTTTCAACCTCATTGCACATTACTCTGCTTTCCTCTGTCTGTGACCCTGCCAAAAAGACCTCTCTCTTCCTTATGTGTAATGTTCCACTTCCCCTTTTGGTTACTTTGTATTAGCCATCCTCCTTGCCTGGAAGGCCCTTCTTCCTTACTCCTACTGCATAGAATTCCTTTCTTCTTCCACCATACAGCTCAAGCTTCACCCTAGCAAGGAAAGCTTTCCTGATTCAGCCAACTGCTTACTACTCTTCCTTCCTAAGTAGTCTTGTGTTAAACTGTTTGGTACTTATTTGTATTTATTCTATACACTTACAAACTTATTTTCTCCTGTACATATTTCTGTTTATATCTATAGCTATTCATATTTACCCTGTATATGCTATATATACATGTTTTATTTCTCATTAAAATGTAATCACTTTGTGAGTAGGGATTACTTCATTGATTATATTTGCATCTCCAAGCACATAGCACAGCGACTGGTACAAAGAGCACATTTAATACATTCTTCTTGAAAGCTTGACCCGTTGATTGGTCATAGATTTAGAGTTGGATGGGAAATTAGAAATCTTCTAGTTCAACCTCCTCATTTTAAAGGTAAGGAAAGTAAGGCCAAGAGAGGTCAAGTGAATTTATTTAGGTCATAAAGTAGTGATTGCCAGAGCCAGAACAATAATGAGTTTTAAAAGATTGGCTTTTGTTTCAAGTAGAAACTTGGGAATCATTAAAAGAACTTCAGTTTTCCAAAGGACATTGAGCCCTATTCTTCTGTCCAATGCTGTACCTTAACTCAAGATTCAGAATTATTTATATGTTCTCTCTGTCTCTGTCTCTGTTTTTGTCTGTCTCTCTGTGTCTTTTTGTCTCTGTGCCTCTCTCTTTCTCTCTCTCTCTCTCTCTCTCTCTCTCTCTCTCTCTCTCTCTCTCTCTCACACACACACACACACACACACACACACACACACACACACATACACTCATTCAATTGTGAGCAGATGATGAACTAGTCATGTGGTACAAATGAGAGATAGCCAATGGATAGTCCATGTCATCTACTGTTATCTTTGGGTGCTAAGAGGAAGTGAGAAAGGACCCATGAACATTGGGTGGACCCACTGTGGTGAACTTATAGAAAAACATGCATAAAAAAATCAGGCTGGAAGGATCATAATCTGCATCCTTAGAAGGAATTACCACATTGATAAGATCATGTATCTGTTCAAGAACTTAGGAAGCTAAAACTATATCATATTGGACTTAATTCAGCACTTCCTCAATGATAAATATATATATATATGTATGTATATATATACATATACATACATACATACACACCTACATGTATATATACATAAATACACATATACATTCATAATACATAAACACACATACACAACTACACACGTTTAATTTACTCTGAGAATGAGACCAGCAGGCAGTATGGCCTCATTCCAGACTTCCTCCAAGGCCTGACCTAGATGCTGCTTCTTGTGTTACTTGGGTAGCACATTTCACATTCTCCTCACCATGGCACACCCAGTCCCTGTAATATTCCAGTGCTCTGTCTTATCTTTCCCCCATGTTCTAGGAAGAGAGGATTGAGTATTAGACTTACAGTCAAGTTCACCTCTTACCTTCAAGACTTAATAGCTGTCTGAAACTGGGAAAGTTTCAACTTCTTTCAGCCTTACTTCTTCATCTGGAAAATGAGAAGAATAATAGCATCTACTATAATAATAATAATAGCACCTACCACCAGGGCTTGTTGTGAGGATCAAATTAGATAATATATGTAAAACGTTTTGCAGACTTTTAAGCAATATATAAATACCAGCTTATTATTTTTTATTTTTTAAAGTAATAAACATTTTTATTCATGGTTTGGGGTTCCAATTTTTATCCCTCCCTCCCCTCCTCACTCCCTGAGGCAGTAAGCAATCAGATATAGGTTATTCATGTACGATTATGCATAACGTTACCATATTAGTCGTTTTTTTCCTCCCTTGCTCTTTTTTTTGTGGGGCAATGAGGGTTAAGTAACTTTCCCAGGGTCACACAGCTAGTAAGTGTCAAGTGTCTGAGGCTGGATTTGAACTCAGGTCCTCCTGAACCTAAGGTCAGTGCTCTATCCACTGTGCCACTTAGCTGCCCCCCATATTAGTCATTTTGTATAAGAAAACTTCAATAAAAGAAAAAAATGAAAGAAAGTTAAATAGCATGCTTCAGTCTATGTTCCATAAATATCAATTCTTTCTTTGGAGGTGGATAGTATGCTTCATCAACAGTCCTTTGGGATTGTATCTTTGAGAGTAGTTAAGTCATTCACAATTGCTCATAGAACAATAATGCTGTCACCATGTACAATGTTCTCCTGGTTCTGCTCACTTCATTATACATCAGTTCATACAAGTCTTTTCAGGCCTTTCTGAAGTCACCCTGCTTGTCATTTCATATAGCACAATTATATTCCATCACCATCACATACCACAGTTTGTTTAGCCATTTCCCAATTGATGGGCATTCCTCAGCTAATTATTTTTATGCAAGACACTATAGAGCCTGGACTTGGCTTCTAGTTCTGACTACTTTTACCAACTTAATAGTGCCAAGGAATTGTTGCATAGAATCTGATCCTGACTCTAAAGCTGCCTCTCATTGTTTGTACAACAGAAACATCCCAACTTGTCTCTTCCCTTATGGCTTAAAGAAGATTAAAATGGCAGTTTGGAAATGTAATTAGAAATCATTGAGAATTTCCAGGAAACAAGGCACACCACTCCTAGCCCAGTTATCAGTGAACCATAGTCACTACCACCACCAAAAGGCAAATCCAGGATCAGGCCAGTGGATATGACACTAACAACATCAACAATAACTAGCATTTATAAGGCACTCCAAATTTTTCAAAGTGCTTTACATTAGTTGTCTCACCTGATCCTCACAACAACCCTGAGAAATAGGTGTTCTCATCCTCTTTGGGCAGATGAAGAAACTGAGGCTTAGAGAATTTAGGGTACTTGCCCAGCATCATACAGCTAGTAAGTGTCTGAGTTAGTATTAAAACTGGGGCAGGTCTTCTGGACTCCAAACCCAGTACTCTATCTCCTCCACCGCTGTCCATTTACACAGCATTCTGCAATCCACAGCACATGTTCATAGGCATTCAACAGGCTTAGATCTTGGAGAGATATTAGCAAATCATTAGTTCCTATCTATTTTCTCATGTCATCTTCACAGCAGCCTCATGAGTCAGACACAGCAGGGGTTACTGTATACCTTTTATAGATGTGAAAAATGAGGGTCCCATAGCTAGTTAGCAGAAGAAGTAGAACTCAGACCCACGTCTTCCAAATCCAAGTCTACAATGCTACTTCTTAACAGCCCCTTTCCCCAGCTGATCCTGCAGCTCAGAGCCAGAATGGTTGCTCATGCCCCTGCCATGATTCAGAGGAGGATCTATCCAAAGATTTTTTTTTCCACAGTGATTTTGGAAATAGTGTCTGACCAGGATCACAGGTAGCAATTCAACCAACATTTCTTTATTTATTTAGCACTTGCTATGTTCAGGGGCTTGTGCCAATGCTACAAAGATGGGGAAATGGCATAGTCATTCCACTTAAGTAAGAAGGGATCTAAAATAAGCCACTGTAGGGGCAGCTAGGTGATGCAGTGGATAAAGCACAAGTCTTGGATTCAGGAGGACCTGGGTTCAAATCCGGCCTCAGACACTTGACACTTACTAGCTGTATAACCCTGGGCAAGTCACTTAACCCTCATTGCCCCACAAAAAACAAAAACAAAATAAAATAAAATAAACCACTGTGGTACAAAGTAGTAAACCACAGGGGAAAGGAGAGATCCAGGCAGAGAAGGAAGAAAGTAGGGAGGAAGAAATGACTTTCACTTAGGTAAGAGAAGGAAAAAATCAGGGAGAGCTTCATGAAGAAGGTTGCACATGATTTGAGCTTTGAAGGAAGGTATTTCAACAAGCATAGATGATAATAGCTATGCCCTTTGGCATTTATACAATGTTTTAAGGTTCCCAAGCCTCTTCACATCAGCCCTGTGAGATAAAGTCTACAAGTATTATCATTCCTGCTTTAGGGATGAAGAAATCAAAGGTTAAAGAGATTGTGTGACATGCATGATCACAAAATTAGTAAACATGGAGGCTAGGGTCAGACCTAGGCTTTTCCTATTAGGCCCAGTTATGTTAGGTTACTCACAGTTTCTTGGTAACATGGTGGAGCAGAAAGTCTGTTTGAAAAATGTGGGTGGGGATAGCACGTGTTGTAGGAGAATGAGGCAGAAAGGGGATGCCTATCACCCACTAAGGAAAAAGTGTTCTAGAATTCTGTAAGTTCACCACCATTGAGAAATGTCTCTGGGTCTTTTTCCAGCCAGAAATGTGGGTGGTTGTCCTCTAGATGCAGTCAGGGTGACCTTGAAGCAAATAATACCCAAGTGTCCTTTCCTATAAACCAAGGACGGCAGCAGCTGGCACTTGTATGCCCAGAAAGCCTTTAGGGAGTCTCAGATAAAATTTAATTAAAAACTAAGCAGGAGCAAACCCCCCCACACCCACCTTTACTCCTACCTATCCAGCTCCTACCTATTCACCTCCTGAAACCATCTAATCCTGTCCTGCTGTCTCTAAGGAGAAATGCTCCTGCTAGTCTGAAAATGATCTTTTGCACTTGACCCTATAAGGAACTGACTCCTGTACCTCCTCCTCCCACATATGTGGTTCAGAAGGCACCACATTCTTTAAGCATTTTTTGGAAAGGAAGAGAATCAAGGTTTCCTCATCCACCTGAACAAAGGTAATAAGTGTTCAAGATATATCTGAGGTTGGGAGTAATTCTAGGAGGCTCCTTTCTGGGAAAACAAAGTCAGAAGCAGAGCGGGGCTATGGTGACTGGACATCTGTCCACAATAGTCTGTCCCTGAATTCTTGAGGAGACCCTGCTCAGGTCTGTGTTGGGGATGGAAACAGAAGAGGAGGATAAGCATGGTGAGGGAGAGAGAGAGAATGTCCTCTCTTTCATAAGTAAAGCCAAAGCCACCACTTTTCTTCTAGTTTCTAAAGATAATTAAAAAGAAAACCAAAAGAGAAAAAAGAATATGGATTTTTAAGCACATCCAAAGGAAGGGTAGCCAGGATAGACTAGAAGACTGGAGATGGTGCTATATGATGCTCTGTTAAAGGAACTAGAGAAACTTAGATTGTAGAAGAGGTGATTTAGAGAAATGTGATAGTCATCTTTAAGTTTTTGAGGGGCTATCATAAGTAAATGAGAACAAACTTATTCTGCTTGGCCCCAGACGGCAGAATTAGGACCAATAGAAGGAAATGATAGTGGAGACATTAAACAATCTAAGTCGGGGCAGCTAGGTGGTGCAGTGGATAAAGCACCGGCCCTGGATTCAGGAGTACCTGAGTTCAAATCCAGCCTCAGACACTTAACACTTACTAGCTGTGTGACCCTGGGCAAGTCACTTAACCCCAATTACCTTACACAAAACAAAACAAAACAAAAACAAACAATCTAAGTTAAGTTTGAAGGAAGGACCGCTGTTATTTTAAGTGGGAGTCATTAGGAGAAACTTCAGGAGAAGGACAAGCTAAGAGGTGATATAAGTAGAAGTTGGACAGGTAAAATTTTAAAGGGAAGGGAAGGCATTCCAGGCTGCAGAATAACATAAGTAAAGGTGTTGGGAAAGGGAATAAATGTGTTGGGAAAGTATGCATTCCATACTTAAAGAGCACATGAAAAACCTAGAGAGGGTTGTTCTTAGGGAATAGCATGGCCTAAAATGAGAAGTAGATTGGAACCAGCTTTTGGAGGACCCAAAATAGTATGGGAGCCACTGGAAAGTTTAGGAATAGGAATAGTAACATGTTTTTAAAAGATTTAGGAATCCTGTAGCATTCTCTGAATGGATGGAAGGGAAGAGACTCAGAGGGCAAGGAAATCAGTCAGGAGATGATGACAATAATCCAAGCATGAGATTGGGTTATGGGTTGTGGGAGTAAAAAGTAAGAGATACCCCCAACACACTCTCTTAGTGTAAGATGCTAGAAGGCAGGGGCAAACATTCCAGTATCTCAGAGCAATCAGTGTATTTTTTTAGTTACTGGAAAAGTTTTTGAATTGTCAGCCATCATTCAATAAGATCCACAGGAAAGAATAAGAAACTTTAGCTTACTGCCTTTCAAATATTTCAGTGGGGGAACCCAATTCAATAAACCCAATTACAGCTGCACGCACATCACTTTCTCAGCAATTTCAAGCCTGTTTGATGCAGTTGGGAGGCAAATCTTCAGATTTCCTTATCTGGACCAAAGCCAGAGTTTGTCATCTAAACAAGTGCACACCAATGTTGGGGAGGGAAGGGGAGAGGGAGCAAGGAAATGGACTGAAAATGTGAACTCTTCCATTGCTCAATTTGCAAGCCATCTTTTGAATGAGACAGTGGTGATTTCAGAGAAGTCTGGAGAGAAGAGCTTGGAACAAAGGAAAGGATGTGCAGAAAAAGTAAGGCATAGCTATTGTTATGGAATGATTCATTCTATTTATTAAACTTTTGAAAGTCAGACTCTACTACCCGGGAAAGCATAGGGCTCCTTCCTTCTAGTTTTTCTCATGTACAGAATGCTTCTCTAAGCAGCTCATTTAATGGAATGTGCCTCTTCCCATGTTTTAGATCATCTCAGGCACAAGGAAAATAGGATGTGTATTGGTTAGAGAGCTTACCTTGAAACCAAAAAGAAGCGAGTTCACTTGCCACCTCTTTGACATATATTGGCTGTGAGACTGGGGGCAAGTCATTTAACCCCTCAATGTTCTATGTCAGCCTGTACTAATAGAGGGATTTTTTTTAATCTAGCAGCTCCCTATGTCAATGGAATAACAGAACCAAGTACCCTTTTCCTAACCTTTAACTTTTTAAAATTAATGCCTACACATATTCAGGAATCCTGCCAACCCTCATTATCTTAAGAACCTGAGGATGGGCCTTCAGAAGCCAGTTGTGCCTCCCAGTTCAGCACCCCCCATCACCCCCAGAGCCAGCAGCTTCTCCAGATCCTATGCCTGATCCACAGTCCCCCACTGCTTCCTAGGATCTGCTGTGACCTGCCACTGTTCCCAGCTGCCTTGTGTCTTCCATCTCTCTCTCTGTCGTCTGCCTTCCCTGTAAACAGCACACACTATCGGGTTGAGCCTTAGTGCCTTGTTCTCTGTCAGAACTCAGTCCTTAGTTCCCTCCCAGCAGGCACTAGTTGCCCAATCCCAGTCCCGCCAAACTCCCAACCCCAGTTTCCTCAGATAGGAGGTACCTCCCCTCCCAACTTCCCACACCTTTGTGGATTTGCGTCTCCCCCCCCCCCCCCCCACGCACACTTTTACAGCTCTCTGCTGCCCCCGGCTGGGCCATTGCCCTTTCACCTGGGTTCTGGGCTTGCTTTGGGGCTACATGGGATAAAATATACATTCTTTCATTTTGAAAGCTTTTTTAAAAGGAAAAAGAAAGGTGTTTATATAAAGGAGGCTCTTCAGAAGTAGGAAAGATGGTCTATTTACCGAAATGAGCTGGAGTGATCTCCACTCTGAGAGATCCGTCACTGGAGAATGCAAGGTGCTCAGTTCAACATTAATGGCTCTCAAGCCCCTCCATTTTCCTCTCTAGTTGATTTGAGCACTTCAGAGGATCAGGGAAGTTTCTGCCTCTCAGCTGTTTGCTTTCTTGGAGCTTTCTTGCTGATTTCCCCTAAATGCAAGAGAACTATGACTTATGCTCTGGCTGCATCTCCACCTCTGTTCACATCCTCCCTCCCAAAGAGCCTGGCATGGAGTTCCACCAGCAAGCCAGAACTGGGTGATTAAAGTTCAGGAGGGAAGGCAACCTTTGACCTCAGGTTCAACGTACACATGCTTGGAAAAAACTGGATGCCAAAGACAACCTGTGCCCTTCCTACCTTTTCATTAACTCCCCACCATGTACCATTATGGGCCATCAACATTAGCTTACTCGCTGTTTCTCAGCCATGACACTTTGTCTTTCAACTCTTTGCCTTTTCATTGGCTTTCCCCACACCTGAAATACTCTACCTCTTAGCCTCTGCCCCAGACTTCTTCCTGACTCACCTAAAGTCCCACCTTCTCTGGGAGATCTTTCTAGGTGTCCCCCATGCCAGCATCTCCTCCCTAAACTTGCATATAACTTATAGTGTATATATTTTCTATGTATCAAATAAGAACTCTTTACATTGATCCACACAATCACCAGCCATGATTCCAGAGGATAAACCATGCTATCTATCCTGTGAAAGAGAGGCACGAACTCAGAGTGCAGATTGAGATGCATTCTTTTTTAATTTTAATTTTTTTCATGTTGTCAATGTGAGAATTTGTTTTGTTTGACTATATGCATATTTGTAATATTTTTGTTTGGTTGCATGGTTTGTATTTTGCTTTCTAAATGGTGGGGAGGAGAGAATATGTACCTGAAAATAAAACAAAATTGAATTAAAAAACTCTTTGTGGTTAGGGAACATATTTTTGCCTTTATACCCTCTGGCATATAGTTAGTGCCTGGTAATATTTGTTGATTGACTACTCACATATCTGATTGTTGGTTGTGCCATAACAAAAAGAGCACAGGAGTAAAAGTGAAGATCTTTCTATTAAGCAAACCAAGCAAAGGATGATCAAAATGGTCTTTGGTGTAGTGGGAAAGGCATTGGACTTAAAAGTCAGGAGACCTGGGTTCAAATCTTACCTCAGGTATTTGCCAGCTGTGTCACCCTAAGCAAGTCATTTAACGTCTCTGTGACTCAATTTTCTTATCTATAAAATGAGGTTAGACTTGGTCATCTCACAGTTTCTTTTTAAACTATAAATCTATGATCCTTTGAAATCCTATTCTAGGAAATTTAACTAATGAAGAGGAAAATGTTTTCTTTAAAAAAGGGTACACATGTGGATGATTTAGGAAGGTACATCCTCTGTCTTCGGATATTTGAAGAGTATCCTGGGAAACATGGATTACATTGGTTCTTTGTGGTTCCAGAGGACAGAATTGAAACCAATGAATGAAGATCACTAGGAGGAATAAGTTCCCAACAATTAAAGTGATCCAAATGTAGAGTGAGTTGCCTTGGGACATGATGACTCCCCTGTCCCTAGAGGGATTGAAATAAAAGCTGGGTGACCCATTTGTCAGGAATATAATAGAACAGATTCGTGCTTTTGAGGGAGATAATTCAACTAGATGATCACTGGATGATTAACTAGATGATTGTGAGATTCTATGATTCTAAAAAGATACAATCTAGGATAAATAATTAACTCAAGGTTATATCAGATAGCAAGATGTATGCCATCCTAAATAGTTCTTCTAATTACATTTTTATTTTCATTTATAGAATACTAAAATTTTCCAGAAAATCCAGTTTTTATATTTTGAAAACTATAGTATTCTATAAGCCCATTCAACTGGGATTTTTTCAGTCTGTCTTTTTATTAACAATGCTAGTAAGCTACTGAGTGTAGGTTTTTTGTTTTTGTTCTGTGTTTTTGTTTTTGTTTTTTTGGTGGGGCAATAAGGGTTAAATGACTTGCCCAGGGTCACACAGCTAGTAAGTGTCAAGTGTCTGAGGCTGGATTTGAACTCAGGTCCTCCTGAATCTGGGGCTGGTGCTTTTTCCACTGTACTACCTAGCTGCCTCCTGAATGTAATTTTATAAATTGGATTTTTATAATTTTTTTGTTTTTTCTATCACTCAATTTCTCCTCGCATCCCTCTCATCCTCCCTTTTTAGTGAACCATCCCTTATAACAAAGAATTTATTCAAAGGAAAAGAGAGAAAAATATTTGGCAAAACCAATCTACACATTGTAAGAAAATCTGGCATTAGATGCAATGTTCCATACCAGTGAGATTTCCCCTATCCCACCACTGCTTTTGTAAAAGTAACTGAAGAGGTGTCTTTTCATATCTTTTATTTAGGGCCAAGCCTATTCTTTATGATTTTGCCACATCCATTTTCAGTTTTTTTTTCATGGTTGTTTGAACATGGCTTGTTAACTTGTTTTGGTGTTCACTCAGCTTTTGACTCAGGCCAAGGACAGAAATGACTGCCAGAAAGTTTGGATAAATTTGATATTTAGTCCGTAATGATACAACTCATTATTAACCAACCAAATTTATCAAAATCAATTTATAAAGCAATGCTTCAAAATATCTGTGATTTCATGACTTTGGCTACTTCTCACACTCTTGCAGATGGCCACCCCTCCAGGACTTAGTAAACAGTTTAATGAGTTGCTGTAGCCAAAAAATCTCATCACCTGGTGGCCAACCTTCTGGTGATGAACTACTATGAGTATAACTAAGCCACTCCTTTATTGATAGATGCAGAGTCTCTTAGTCAATGGACCAGTATTCAAAGTCTTTTCCACCTTTCAGGGCCTACTGACTCTTCAATATAGCCTTTGAAAACCTGCAGTCACGTCTGCACTATGATGAGTCCAAAGAGTATGGCATTTGTGGAACTTTGGTGAACCTATTTTATGAAAACTCATTTTGCAAATTGTATTGGGGGAGATAATTATCTGATTCACAGAAATTAACCAAGATTCCCTTTCCACAGAAAACTCCCCTAGATCATTTTTAAAAATGTGTGTTTTAATCATGCCTGAAATTGAACCATAGGAAATGTATTCCTATGGGTATCAAAGGCTTTTTTGTCTTTGAGATTTAAAAAATTCTGCTAAAAGGTAAATACCCCCAAGGGAGGTATACCTTAATGATTCCAAAGCCATTAGCTCACACCCTAGTTACAATGAGATTGGTCAAATAATGCTGTGGGAATGGGTATGAAGAATGTATCTGGTGGACATTTAACCACTGAATCCCAAGGACCATGATCCAGCTCTCATCCCTCTCTCAGGACTATACAAATGTATTACGGTATCACCAATTCGGGAAATACCCCCAATGATGCTGGCTGTAGTCCATAGATGCTTTCCCATCCTGCACAACATTTATTTGTGTCCTTCCCATAAATTCCACTTTTATAATAGAGATCTTTCTTGCTTTCTTCTGATATCTCGAGGATATCACTCTGCCAATTTGTCTGACATCCTTTGCCCTAAGCAGGGAATTAATCCATCTTCTCTTCTTATCATATAGTTCCTTCATGAAGTCTTTTATTTCTGTTCTTCCTCAGAGTTCCTCATTGGTTTAATGTCATATCCTCTTTTTAACCAACGTGCTCCACTCTATTGCCTTTTGCATGATATTCCTATTTGGTTATTTGGAAATTGTTGTTTTCTATTTCTTGTTGCCTTTTAGCAAGACTAGTAAAATTGTGCTAATAAAAAAAGATGGGCCTTTTGTTTTCATTGCTGCTAAAGTTAAAGCAAAAATCCTTTAGGGCAAGAACTTTGATGCTCAATGGTAGGAGAAATGGAGGCTGGCTTCCCAGATGTGTTATTGGCTTCCAAGGCAACTAGCTGGGGCATGCATCTGGAAAGGGTAAAGACACTAGGAAGTAGAGTTTAAAAAGAAGATTGGAAGAGGAGAAAGGAAATACAGCAATCACTTTACCTGACTTTATAGTTTGACCAATGTCAGCCATTCATACCAGTGATGAATCTTCCTAATTGTCATAGGATCATACATTTAGAGATGAAAAGTACTTTAGAATCCCAGTGAGTCTATCCTCCTCATTTAACAGATGAGGAAACTGAGTTATAGAGCTGTGTAGTGACTTACCAGCTAGTGTCTAAAGAAAGATTTGAACCCATCTTCCTGACTCCAAATGTAATACTCTTTCTATATATTATGCCATGACTTCTTTGATAGCATACCTGATTTTATGTGTGTATGTGTGTGGGTGGGTGCATGTTTTAGGTCATATTCATAGCCCAACATGGGATCTAAAGCTAAAAGAGACCTCTGAGATCTGGTTCAACCCCTTGTCTTTGTTTTACATCGAAGGAAACTAAGTCTACAATCTAGGAATTGATTGTTCCAAGGTCACATAAGTGCAAAATATGCTTTGCCCCTCTCTTCACCCCTGACTGTGGTTACTAGCCCACCTCCCTTTCCTAGTGTGTGCTTCTAAAATGTTGTATTATACATCATTTCTTTCATATTTCTCTACAAAGTACATATTGAATTAATAATAAAGTTAGTAGATGGATGAATGAATGAATCCATACGTGGATCCGAAGTGTAAAATCACTTGATTGTCCTCTATGTAAATGATTGAGCATGAAGGCTAATATAGTAGAACCAGCTGGACTTGATTCCAGAAGACCTGGGTTCAAATTCCCACATTGACATTTGAGCCAGCCATTTCAGCTCTCTGCGCTTTAATTTCTTCCTGTGTAAAATGGGGAGAATACTTTACTATTATTCTGATTAAATGAAAGATTTAGAATGAAATAGAAATTCTTGAAGTGGTCCTCAGAGCAGTACTAAAACTCTCCCAACAAGTCCCAGGGCTAGTGTTTCTCTGGATTTGTTATTATGCTGAGACGCTTAACAGTAGTTGCCAGAATTCTGATTTCACTATTTCTCACAGAGAAACAATAGGGTGCAATAGAAAAGGCCCTGAATTTGAGGTCAATGTACCGGAGGTGTGGAACCCCACTTTGGCCATTACCAGTTGTATAATTGGGGAAGGTAAATGAGGTATGGAAGGAAAGTTAGAGGAGGAAGAGAAGAGTCACTTTTACTCTCTGAGATTCAGTCTTATCAGCTATAAAGTGGGAGTAATATAATTCCCATCTTCCTTACAGTCAATGATAAAACAAGAAGTAGAACCTGGATTTCCTGGCTCCCAGTATAAACTCTAATTCCAATAATGATGATGATGATGATAACAAGATAAAAACAACAATAATACATTTATGTAGTATTTTAAAATTTAAAAATTGCTTTATTTACTCTGTATAAATATCATTACACCCATTTTACAGATTTAAGAAACTGAAACTTAGATTATGGCTTTGCCCATGGTCATATAGCTAGCTTGTGTCATAGGATCAGAGAGTCAGAGCTGCAAAAGACTTTAGGGGACATTAAGTCCAGTTATGAAGAGAAAACCGAGGTCCATAGTAGTTAAATGACTGCTCAGGATACACAGCTAGCATGTGTCAGAAGTAGGATTTGAACCCAGGTGTCCTGACCCTGATTCCAGGATTCATATCACCTACCAAGAGTATTTGTAATGATGTACTAAATATATTAAAGCATTGTATATTTCCTCTCTTTTAAACAGATCTTTCTTGCCCTTTATCAATAGTTTTGCTCCTCTTGTTTATTTCCACAGATCCGGTGCATGGTCCCCAAAATGTGGAGATCGTGGATATCCGCTCTAGACAGCTGACCCTCCAATGGGAACCCTTTGGGTATGCGGTGACCCGTTGCCACAGCTACAACCTTACTGTCCAATATCAGTATGTATTCAATCAACAGCAGTATGAAGCTGAGGAAGTCGTCCAGACATCATCCCACTATACCCTAAGGGGCCTCCGCCCATTCATGACCATCCAGCTGAGACTTGTACTCTCCAACCCAGAGGGGAAGATGGAAAGTGAGGAGCTTGTGGTGCAGACAGAGGAGGATGGTATGTGTCCTTTCTCAGGGTTGGGAAGAATACTCCCTGCTTGCTGGGTGTTCAATCAACAGTGACAGCTGAAAAAGAAATAGCTTTGCTGATAGAATTTGTCTGGCAGCCATAATAAAGCAATTTGGAAGACTCTACTCCCAGTGTCTATGGGCTGAAGAGGTCACCTTCTGTTTGTTCTCAGCTAAAACCCAAGAGTTTCTAGTTGTCCTACAAAGACCAGGCCAGGAAAAATGTCTATGGAGAAAGTGTATCTCTAAAAATGTATTTTCTCTTATACATATGCCATATTTAGAAAAAATATTCTCTTACCCTATATTTGATTTTGGGTCAAATCAGTTATCTTTTCCACTAACTGTGTTTCATTCTTCGGTGTAGACTGAACAATATTTCCAGTGGTCACAATAATAACTATTTCTTCAAGTCTCCCCCCGATGCCCCATCCTGGCATGGAGGTAGCCTGAGTTTTCCACACCTTTGCCATTGTAGGGGCACAAGTTCATGCATGGCCTTCCAAGCTTGAAAGGTCAACTATAAGCCCAGGAATTAATGAATGTTGGATGTCTAAGGGCTTAGCTGAAGGTCAGAGAAGCTTGTTACCAGAAAGATGGCTACCAAGTAATCTTCTGAGGAGGGGTTGGGGGAGAGGGGATGGTAGGCTGCAATCTGCTTTGGTTAAAGAAGCATCTTGATGAGGGGGTTTGAATTGTGTGTGTGTATGTGTGTGTGTGTGTGTGTGTTAAAGATTCCTTCAGAAGTTTGGGAAGCCTATTGATCCTTGCTCAGAATAATTTTAATGCCTAAAACACATAGGATTACCTATTACAACAAAACTGGTTGATTTAAAATATAGTCATCAAAACATGTAACCAAAAAAAATCCATGGATCTCTAGTTAAGAATCCTTAATCTAATCTGATGAAATCATAGCTCTTTAGAAATGCTGAAATGACAGTAATGATAATGCCTAGTAGAGTGCCTGGCACATAATAGGTACCTAATAAATGGTTGGTGATTGATTGATGATGATAATCCCCATTCTACTGATAAAAGTCACTTTCTCTAGTTTCAGAACTTGCATCTCTACATGGGAAGGGATCCCATATATATTCAGTTCAGGCATCACTTGGGAGTTTTTCAGGCTTGAGGCCTACTGGCCACAAATTTGACACCTCTGAATATTTTTTTCGGGGCAGTGGGGGTTAAGCGACTTGCCCCAGGATCACACAGCTAGTAAGCATCAAGTGTCTGAGGCCGGATTTGAACTCAGGCCCTTCTGAATTCAGGTCTGGTACTTTATCCACCGCACCACCTAGCTTCCCTGGGATCCCATATATAATCCCATATATAATCAATAAGCATTTCTCAAGCGTTAGCACAGGTCTTGGTGTCAGGGAACCTCTGTCCCTTATACTTTGACCTCAAACAAACCACTTAGCCTCCCTGAGCATTAATTACCTTATCTGAAAATAGGGGGAAGGGTTTAGACCAGTTGACCATTCATTGCCCAAGATCTGTTTCAACTATAGAGCCATGATATTATGAAAAACCTACTATGTGTCAAGCATTGGGCTATGGGCTAGGGATACAAATAAAAAAGTGAGGTACATACTTAGCTAGTGCTGGAATAGAAGCTTACTTGCCCTTGTGCCCTGAGGGCCCCAATGAAGGGCCACAAAATTTCTAGCTTCACCAAACCAAGAGCCTTCTCGTTCTGTTCCTTAGTCTCCATATCTGTAAAATAAGGGGATTGAATCAGAAGATCCACTGAGGCTTTCTAGTTCTGACACGCTGTGATTGTGCTGGTGGCTACACCACCCAAAAGGGCTTTTTTTCATTTGACACTCTTTTTTAATGAGAGGATTGGATCAGTACAGCCACAAGAAGGAACCTGGCAGCCTTGCTGCCCCCATCACATATTGCATTCACTTGTCATTTCATTTATTTTTTGGGACAAGTGTTGACTCATCCATATAGCACATCTGGGAAGAATCAGATGGCACTGAGAACAGTAAATTCAGACTGAATGTCAGGAAAATAGACCTCATCAACGGTTACTTTGGGAATGGAATAACCTCATAAAGGAAGAGAAAAGTCATTGCAATGTTTGAAACTAGGCTCAATAGCCCTTCTCAGGAAAGACAGACGCAGGTCTAATCCCTTCTCCAAAGACAAAATAATCTTACAGTTTCTACCGAGCTCTTAGTAACTCCTATTACCATCTCATTCAGCTGAATAAAATGGTCTTCTCTAGAGATGCAGCAATAAATTCTACCAATTCTAATGGTAAAGCTGACCACTGGTGTGACTAGGTTGCTGAACCATATATTCAGTTCAACCGATCAAACTTTTTTTAGTGCTTACTCTTCAAGGTGATAGAAATTGCAGCACTGTGGACAGAGAACCCAAGGCGTCAGGAAGACTGAGGTCCTGCCTCCAGCAAGTAGTGGCTGTGGGACTGTGCAAGTCGCTTAACCTCTTATTGCTCTCCAACAACTCTCCAGGACTAGAAATTGCAGAGAAGAGGTACTACTCTGCAGTGCTTGAGGAAACTTTGTCTCAGGGAGATTCCTACACTGATAAAATCACGAGCCTGGGCCCCGCAAAAAAAATAAATGTGTGAGGCAGAACTCTAGATGTTAGGGATACAACACAGGCACTACTCTCAAGGAGTTGGCATTCTACTGGTGGAGGTCCTTTCTACTGAGAGACAATTGTGGTACTTAGAAATGATGCAGGGCAGCTAGGTGGCACAGTGAATAGAGCACCAGCCTGGGAATCTGGAGGACCTGAGTTCAAATCCAGCCTCAGACACTTAACACTTACTAGCTGTGTGACCTTGGGCAAGTCACTTAACATGAATTGTATCACCAAAAAAAAATGCTGCAGTATTTATGAGCAACCCCCACTCCACCTCCAGCCAGCTTCATATATACCAACATGGTTCCCCAACTACATGCTTTTTTTTTTCTTGTTTCCCTGATGACCTGGCCTCTACAGCAGAAGCTCCTACACTTTCCTTGAGGGGGTATCGCTTTTGATTTTTCTGAAGTTTTACGATCACTAACAGGCTCAGGGGAAGAGGGGAGAAGCGAGATATTGCTCAGAGTGTATGACCCATCAAGGTGAAGGAGGCCAAGTATTTTGATATAGTGCACTGGGCCCAAAAGTATGGGCAGCATCATATTAAGACTTTTGATTACTGCCTATTTGACCTTGAACAAGTCGCACACATCTGTAGGCCTTGGTTGGTTCAATTAGAAAATGAGGGGACTGGATTAGCTGGCCTCTCCAATCCCTTCCCTTTTATAACGTAAGCTTCTCGATGGCAGGGATGGCTATGTTTTCGTATTTGCTTCCCCACATCCCAGTAGGATGCCTGACCTAGAGTATGAACTTTAATAAATGTTTATTGATCAACCCTCATTCCACCATTGTTCCTAGTATCTCGGTTCTCAAACCATGTTTAAAAGGAAAACTCAAAATGGTTCAACAAGCATTTATTATATGCCTACTGTGGGCAAAGATCAAAAGGATATCGACCTTCTATCTCCTTGAAATGCCAATCTAGGAGTCCCCATTACCCCTGAGCACTTTAAACTCACCATGTCCAACACAAAATTCACAATCTTCCCCTCTAAACCTATCCCTCCTCCCAACTTCCCTAAGGCACATGTTGGTGGCACTTCCATCTTTCTAGTTACCTAAACCTAGAATCTTTCATTTATTTGTTTATTTATTTAGAATTTTTCCCACCTTACATGTAAAATCAAATTATAACACTGATTTTTAAGACTTTGCATTCCAAATTCTAATCCTTACTCCCTAAACCTAGAATCTTTGAATTGATTTTGATTCCTCCCTCTCTCACACCCCCTGTATACTTTCTGTGACCAAGTCCTCTTGATTCCTTCCTCCCCACATCTTTCTGGGCAGCCAGGTGGCACAGTGGATAGAGCACTGGACTTGGAATCAAGAAGACTTATCTTCATAAGTTCAAATTCACCCTCGGATACTTACGAGTTGTGTTACTGTGGGCAAGTCACTTAACCCTGTTTGCCTCATGACCTTTGCCAAGAAAACCCCAAATGGGATCACAAAGAGTCAGACATGGCTGAAGTAAAACAAAAGAAAACAACTCAGCAACAATGTCTCTCATCCATTCATACTTTTCCCTTCACTCCCAGGGCTACAACTGTAATTTCAGGCTCTCGCCATCTTTCGATTGGGCTAGTGCAACAAAAGCATTTTTTTATTAACAAAAGCATTTTAAGTGGTCTCTGTGTCTACTAAAATACCCTTTCCATGCCATCTTCCATGCATCTGCCAAAATAACACCCCCAGTGTACAGATCTACCCCTTGTGCAGAAGGTTGTTTGGTAACCTATTGTCTATAGGAAGAAGTCCTGTCTCCTTTTGTACCTAATTATTTACATGTTCTCCCTCACACTAGAGTGTAAACTCCTTGAAAGCAGGGACAATTTTAGACTTCCTTTGTATCCCCACCTTTTATCATAGTGTTGGATACATGGTAAGTGCTTAATAAACACTTATTGATTCATTGATTGATGTTAAGGTCCTGCCACAACCTAATTCCACTTACTTCTCTTGCCTTATTTCATTCAACTTGCCTTCCTGAAGTTGATCTTTGCTTTGTTATAATTTACACTCTTATCTTCCAATCTGGCTTGCTGCCTTCTGACTGAATGATGCCCATACCTGGAATGCACTCTCTCCTTGTCTCTGTTTTTCTTCTTCCAGGGTCAGCTTGCCTTTTTTTGTTGTTGTTTGTTTGTTTTTTGTTTTTTGTGTTGTTTTTGTTTTGTTTTGCTTTTTCAGGGCAATGAGGGTTAAGTGATTTGTCCAGGGTCACAAAGCTAGTGCTAAGTGTCTGAGGCCAGATTTGAACTCAGATCTTCCTGAATCCAGGGCCAGTGCTTTATCCACTGAGCCATCTAGCTGCCCCCCCCCCCCGCCAGCTTACCTTTTTAATGAAGTCTTCTCCAGTCCTCATGGCTGAAAGTGATCTCTCCCTTCCCATATTTTCCTAGACCACTTTGTCTAGGTCTTTCCTTTGGTTCCATCTTTATACCATATTTCCAGCGCACATGGCATGTGCCCCCTGTTAGGTCAGAGTCTCCTTTAAAACAGGCAGGGACTGTATCACTTTTCATCTTCTTATCCCCAGCAACTAGCCAAGAACCTTACACAATAGTAAGCATTTAATAAATGCTGTTCAATTGATTGGAATTCTTTTTAGTGCAAGATGATAGTAATTCCTGGGTTTATTAGACATGGGAGAAATTCCAGAGAAGACAATTACAACAATTTCTCTTTACATGAGAGAACCCAGCAGGAGAACATTACCTATTGAACCAAGCTACCATTTTCTTGGTCCCTAGAAAGAAATACTCTGCAGGGAGATAAATAGTGACCTGCCTCATTGAATTGACGGATTTTATTTGTGAGCTTCACTTGTTTTCTATGTAGTTTACAAAATTAGGAATCATTGTGCCTGTGGTGATGACAATGTCTGTATTCATCAAGAGGGCTGCTATGTGACTGTAGAAATGGCCCCATGTCCACATTATCTCATCTGGGAAACCTCTGTTATGACCAAAGCCAGAGAATGTATTTTTCCCATGTCACTCCAAGAAACACTTCACTTATTCAGAAGTCATTTGTCCAGAAGTGTCAGCCATGTGGAGTACAAGAGAGAACCAGAAAGGAAGCAAAAAAAAAAGATCTTTAGGCATTCATAATTGATATTAGAAAAACATGCATAAAAGCTCATGCCTGTTCCTCAGAAGAGAGGCCTTTAGTCAGAGACTACTTATCTCTATTTTGTAAACAATTCTAACAAGCCTATTTACATCTGGTTTCCTAGTTCATGGGACATTAAAAGCAGGGGATTATAATAAGCATGCACATTGACAGCAGTGACACATGACAAGTAACACCCTGACAGGAATGAAAGAGACACAAACTAAAAAGCAAATCTAATGAACTCAAACAGTCTAGGACAATTTAGTATGAAGTCGAACAGTACCTGAAGCAGCTAGGTTGTGCTGTGAATAGAGCTCTGGGCTTGGAGTCAGGAAGACCTGAGTTCAAATCCAGCCTCAGCTGCTTACTACCTGTATGACTCTGGGCAAGTCACTTGGCTCAGTTTGCCTCAGTTTCTTCACCTGTAAAATTAACTGGAGAAGGAAATGGCAAACCGCTCCAGTATCTTTGCCAGGAAAACCCCAAAATGGGTCACAAAGAGTAAGACACAACTGAAAAAGACTAAACAACAAATAGTCCCTACACACATCAATGATTACAGAACCACTGAATCTTTGGGTTAAACAGGACCATAGAGGGGGACAATGTCCCCAACAAGTAGTAATTCACCATTTGCTTGAATGCTTCCTTTGTTGTCTCTAAAAGCATCACTGTATCATAGACTCCTAGATTTGGAGTTTTAAGAGATCTTAGAGGTTATCGAGTCCATTCCCCCTATATTTCTGGGGGGTAAACTGAGGTCTAGGAAAGCGATGTGGCTTACTCAAAGTCACATGGACAGTGAGTGTCAGAACTGAAATTTGAACTCAGTTCATCTTCAGAAATCTTCCTGCTTTAACATGCTGCCTCAGGACCTAGTAACATATGTTTTTATAGGGATCTTAATTAATACTTTTAAAGATGAAAGGGACCTTTGAGGTTATCTAGTCCAGTCAAAAACACTGCCCAGAATACTCCAGAGTGCTAATGAAACATATTAAAACATAATTTGGAAATAGTTAACAAAATAAATAAAAAAACACATTAGAACATAGGTCAAGTTAATATATTGCTTATTTATGATTAATTTAAGGTTCCCTATTTCTATTTGAATTTGACACCACTGATCTAGTCCAACCCCCTTATTTCACAGATAAGGAAACTGAGGCCCAGTGAGATAAAAGGATTTGTCTAGCTTCACAAAAGGATTAAGTACACAGGTATTAAGCTTCTGTCTTTTGGTGCTTAAAAAAAATATCCAGAAAAAAAGTTAAAATACTGGCCATAGTCTTTAGTATAAAGACAGAATAGTTTACTGGAAAGAATTCTGGCTTCAGGTTTAGGTTCAAATCTTAAATGCTTATTAACTCTGAGACCTTGGGCAAACAATTTAATTTTTATGGACCTCAGTTTCCTCAACTTTGAAAAGGAGCTGGGGACTGGAATAGACAACCTCTAAGTGCCCTTTTAGCTCGAAATCTATCACTCTATGGTAAGAGAGGGAAATAGGAGATAATTTTTAAATTCATATTTTTAAAAGAATAAATAGGTTCTGGTACCCAAAGACAAGTGAGCTTCAGTTATCTGAAAAATGACAGCGGATGAAATTGTTCCTTTCCCACAATGCCAAATTAATGAAGTGGTGCCTTAAATACCTAGGTCTTCACTTGGAAGACTTGAATTCCCCCATGGCTACCGATCACTACATTTCCCAACTGTTCTCAGTGTAACTCATTTTTCTCAAGCTGCTGCTGACCTGTTCTTAATCAACAAATAGGTGAACATTGTAGGAAATACAGGGCATACTCTGCTAACTGTCACACTGTAAACACGATAAAAGGCAGGATCCTGCCCTTTGTAACTCTTTGCCCTTCTCTATATTGAAAAAGAACTTTGCTTGAAATTGTCTCATATCTTTAAAGCTTAACTAAACATCTGGTTTAATTGTAGGGAATTTGCAAGAAACCACAGACAGGAAGCACAGTTAAAATTAGCAATTTCAGGGAACTTTTTTTTAAAGGAAAAAGAATAAAATTATAAAGCAATTAACCTTTGTTGTAGAACTCTGTCAGAGAAATGGAAAGGCCTGTACTGTTGGATAGAAGAAACAAATTCAAGGGGAGAAAAAACATGGATTCATTAATGAATTGTTAAGAAGAGGGAAACAAGTAATATACTTTTAGAAGATAAGGCAAAAAGGAACTTTTCTTCTTCTAAGAAATCTTTCCATGGAGAGAGAAAAAATATTTCTTTTAAAAATTACTTTTTTTGGTCATTTTTGAGCTGTGCTTGAATCTCTATCATAGTCTCTATTGTTTGACTTCTAACTCCCAGACTGTGCTAGCCTTTTAGACACTGTCTTCCAATACTGAGGATACACACATAAGAAATGTTTTGAACCCATTCTAACTCATTCAATAAATGTAACTACTGTCTCCAGAGCCATTAAGAGCATGCAAAGCACTGTTGTTACTTTGGGTAACAGAATTGTAAAATTATCAAGGTGGAAGGAAGTTCAATGGTCATTGAAAACCCTAGCTTCTTAAACTCTGGGTCACAACCCCATATGGAGTCACATAACTAAATGTGGAGGTCACAAAAATTTGACAACAATAAAAGGTTTTGGGGAACAGCTTGGTGGCACAGTGGATAAAGCACTGGCCCTGGATTCAGGAGGACCTGAGTTCAAATCTGAACTCAGACCTTTGACACTTACTAGCTCTGAGACCCTGGGCAAGTCACTTAACCCTCATTGCCCTAAAAAAAACAGTAAAAGGTTATGTATACTTATTTTATATATTTATATACCTGGGGTCATGTAAAAATTACTTGGGCAAAAAGGAGTTATGAGTAGAAAAAGTTTAAGAAATCCTGATCTAAACCAACCTTTATTTGGAAAAAAAATAATCTTCCCCAAAACATACCTAAGAAGAAGTCATTCAGTCTTTCCTTAAAGACCTTTGGTGAGATGGAGCCTACTGCCTTCCAACACAGCCCATTCCACTTTGGAATAACTCTTATTGTAAGAAAGCTTCAGGGCAGCTAGGTGGTACAGTGGATAGAGCACTGGCCCTGGGTTCAGGAGGATCTGAGTTCAAATCTGATCTCAGACACTTGACACTTACTAGCTGTGTGACCCTGGGCAAGTCACTTAACCCCTGTTGCCCTGCCCCCCCCAGAATAAATAAAATGATACCCATTACTACCATCTTTAAAAAAAAGCTTCTCTTTACATCAAGTTTAAATTTTTCCTCTTTGCAAATGTCTTCTAACTCAGCCTTCTGAGACCAAACAGAATAATTCTCATCCATCATCCATGTGTAAGCCATTCAGCTAGGTTGGTGCAGTGGATTGAGTGCTGGGTCTAGAGTCAAGAAGATCTGAGTTCAAATCTGGCCTCAGACACTTTTAGCTGTGTATCTGTGGGCAAGTCATTTAACTTCTGCTTGCCCCAGTTTCCTCTTCTGTAAAATGGGATAATAATAGTCCCTGCCTCTCAAAGTGGTTGTGATGACCAAGTCAATGGTTGTAAAATGCTAAGCACAGTGTTTGGCACATAGTAGGCATGCTAAATAAATGTTAGCTATTATTATTCTTAAATACCTGAAGACAGTTCTCTCTGAGCTTTATCCAAAGGCTAAACACCCATAATTCCTTTACCTGATTCATCATCCTGGTTGTCCTCCTCTAGATGTTTTCAACCTTGTCCATGCCATTCCTTGAATGTGGCACCCAAAGCCTGTGCCCAGTCCTCCAGCTGGGATGTGACCAGGTGGAGTATATCAGATCTATCATCTCTTTCCTAGGAGTTATACTTCTCAGTATGACCTGGGATAACATTAACTTTTTCAAGTTGAAATATCATGCCTTTGACTCACATGGAGGTGAGAGTTCACTGAAGACCCCAGATCTCTTACAGATAAACTCCTGCCTGGTCACACATCTCCATCTTATATTACAGAAGTCAATTTCTTGAATACTCCAAATGTAAGACTTCATACACTCTTCCCCTTTACTTTTCTTAGGTTTGGTCAAATGCTCTAGTCCAATGAGATCTCTTTTTTTGTATTCAGCATCATTCAGGGTGTTAGCTGGCTCTCCCAGCTTGGAGTTATCTGCAGACTTGGAAAGTATGCCATCTACATCTTCACCCAAGTCTTTGATAAAAATGTTAAACAGCACAGGACCAAGCAGAGATGAAACCTTCATATCAGTTGTATAATTTATCATGTGAAAACAGCATAAAAATAATTGTTTAGGCAAGGAGAACTCATCATGCCACCTTGAGGGGAGACAGAGACCCCAGCCACCAGTCACAGTGATGGCGGAAGGAATCGAGAGAGAAGGGTAGGGCCAAGAAACTATGAGAAGACTTCTAGAGGAGCTGCTGCCTAGTGAGCACAATAAACAGAATAGGAGAAATTCACCTAGTGTTTTTTGAGGTGTAGGAGAGAAGAAAAACTTCCTAATTGCTAATTGTTTTACTGTCTTTAGAATATTTATAGCTTGCTGGAGATATACATTTCCCAAAATAAGTATGATAAAAGGTAATTTGTGACTAAGACAAAGGATAGATGCAGAGGGGTCTAGGAATATTTGAGATAGGAGATCATTTTTAGTTGGAGAAATCAGAGAATTCCACATGGAAGAAGAGGTAGTGACTGAGCTAGGCCTTGAAGTAAAAGAAAAATTTTAACAGGCAGAGCTGAGGAGGGAGAGAGGGTATCCAGACATAAGAAGCATCCTAAGTTCATGCAGAGAAGCAAGAGAAGATGAGACAAAATGAGAGAATAGCCACTCTGACTAAAATATAGAGTAGCTAAAGGCAAGTGGACTGAATGAAATAAAGGTGGAAAGTTTGATCGGAACCAAATTATGAGTGCCCACAAATATCAGGCTAAAGAATTTGTCTCCTGTCTCTCATATATTAATGGTCTCTTAATTCTTATTTTATTATTTTTGTTTTGTTTTTTGGGGGGGCAATGAGGATTAAATGACTTTCCCAGGGTCACACAGCTAGTACGTGTCAAGTGTCTGAGGCCGGATTTGAACTCAGGACCTCCTGAATCCAGGGCAGGTGTTTTATCCACTGCCCCACCTAGCTGCCCCCTCTTAATTCTTACTATATACCACATCAGTAAAACATTTTTGAGCTTTCCTCAGTACTATAATATTTATTAATGACATTAGAATATTTATTAAATAACCATACATGTTGCTTAAAGGATGAGATAAAGATGAAATAACACATTTGAAATATTTTAACTATTAACAGCACAAAATGTGTTTGCTCATATTGAAGTATTTTGTAATATATTCTGAAAACCTTAGTTTGGCAATTTGTGATACAGGGATTCCAAAGTGTGGTTTTAAGTTCAGTTTCGCTCAGTATCTGCTTTTAATAGCTGTCCTAAGTGAAGACAATGCCTCACAAAGATAGGTAGCTCCAATTATGCAAAGATTTCCATTGAAATTCGAGTAGCAAATTTTTGCCTTCCCCACTGGTGGGATTTGGGGGAATGACCTCTGCATGTCAAGTCTCAGGTTTGGAAGGTGAATGGGAAGAAGGAAACATTAAGAGGGCAGGTGGCAAGATTTCTAGCAAGGCATTTCCTAGTGGTGATTATAACCTTATTCATTTGCTTCCAAGGTATCAGATAGCTTTGAGGGTAGGTCTTAAGAATAGGACTGAAGATCTAAGAGAGGTCTGTACTTGGCTGTTTGAGCCTGGAACCTATTGGAAACAACTCTTCTTTTGCTGTCTATCGCCTCCTCACTCTCTCATGGCCACCATCACTGTACTAGTTTCTCTTCAGATTTCCTTGTTAATTCCTCCTGGGCAGATACAAACTTAACTTGTTTGGTGGGAGGAGGGGCAGAGAAAGAAAAGAGCCTGTCAAGAAGCAAGGAGCCCCTTTTTGTGGTGGCTAAGAATTGCAAATCCAGGGGATGCCTATAAATTGGATAATGGCTAAACAAGCTGTTGTATATCATGGTGATGGAATATTATTGTGCTATAAGAAAAAACAAGCAGGATGATTTCAGAAAGGCCTGGAAAAACTGGTATGAACTGATGTGTAGTGAAGTGAGCAGAACCAAGAGAATGTTGTGCACAGAGAGAGCAATATTGGTTGATGAAGAACTGTGAATGACAACAATTCTCAACAATGCAATGATCCAAGACAACCCCAAAGGACTCATGATGAAGTATTCTATCCCCCTCCAAAGAAAGAACTGATAGTGATTGAACACAGACTGAAGCATGATATTTTTCACTTTCTTTCTTTCATTTTTTCTTTTATTCAAATCTTTACAAAATGACTAATATGGAAATGTTTTACATAATTGAACATGTATAACCTATATCTGTTTACTTCCTCAGGGAGGGGGGAGGAAGGTGACGGATAGAATTGGGAATACAAAACTTTACATAAAAATATTAAAAGAAGGAAGGAGCTCATGGAACTCTTTGGCAGAACACCCATTAGGAAACATACAAAAGATGTGCTGCTGCTGCTGCTGCTGCTGCTGTTGCAGAGGGAAGGGAGGACAGATGCTGGCAGAGCTCCAGGATCCAAGTCCAGGCAGGGAACAATTTCCACCTATCTGCCTCCTCTCCAGCATAGCTCCACCAGTGGGGAGAAGAGCAGAGACAGATGGTCACTGCCAGCTCATTGAACAGCTCTGCCACCCTTCTAATATTTTCTTCCTGCACTTTAATGCATTACCTTGACATATTGGAGTTTATTATTGTAGGCAATAGGGAGCCATTGAAAGTTGTTGAGCAAAGGATTGAGACAGAATTGTGTGTTAGGGATATTAACTTGGCAGGTGTGTGAAAGAATGGGGCAGCTAAATAGCATAGTGGATAGGGCATTGGGCCTTGAGTTGGGAAGACCTGAGTTCAAATCTGGCCTCAGACGCTTACTAGCTATATGACCCTGGGCAAGCCACTTAACCCTGTTTGCCTCAGTTTCCTCATCTGTAAAATGATTTGGAGAAGGAAATGGCAAACCACTTCAGTATCTCTGCCAAGAAAACCCAGAATGGGATCATGAAGAATCAGACACAATTGAAAATGACTAAACAACAAAATGTGAAGGATAGACTAGAAAGGGTAGAAAATGGAGGCAGGGAAATCAATTGTAATAGGTCATTGGTATCACACTCAAATAGAAACATATGGACCCCATATTAGAAAATCACAAATTAATATTATCTATGTTCAATTGTATTTTTATTTATTTTTGTTAAACATTTCTGTTTTAATTTGCTTCCAGTGGCAGGTTTGACACTTCTGATAGGTGACAGATGATCACAGCCATAGATTGTGGCAGGCTAGAGATGATAAAAGGAATATCATGAAGATTGAATTAACAACACTTGGCGACTGATTGGAAATAGATAGAGGGGCAAAGGAGGGGGAAGGATCAAAGATACCTTTAAGATTTTGATTCTGGTGCCTGAGACATGGGTGGTCTTAGCTCTTAGCACAGTGCCTGATATAGAACAAGGTCTTCATAAATGCGCATTGACATCACTTGGTCTGATCAACAGGAATAAGAATATAAATAAGAGAATGGGAAAGATTTAGGGTTAAGGAGATGACCTGTTAAGTTTGAGGTACCAACAGAATGCTCAGGTAGAGATGTCTAGTGGGGAGTTAGAGATTTAGAGCTATAACTCAGGACAGGAATATCTCAAGGATTTGTTGAGGGCTTTTCTCTGAAGGTTTGGGCTAATGGAGAGCTAGAGCCAAGGGGCACACGCTTCCAGGCCTCAACAGAAAAGGAAATTAGAAAGAACTTTTTTTAAATGGCTAGTCCTTAGGAAAGGTAGGATGATACAGTAGAAAAGATCACTAGGCTTGTTCCTAGGTGACTTGGGTTCAAAATCTGACCCTGATATGCCCAAATTATGTGACTTTAGATAATTCTCATAGAAAATAAGAGGGTTGGGCTAAATAAGCACCAAGATATCTTCCAACTCTCACATTCTGTGTTTTAAAGGCCCTTCCAGATCTTACATTCTGTAGCCTAAGGCCTCTGCTATGTGGACTATTACCTGTTCTAAGGAATCTTCTCCACTGCTACCATTTTATGTTTTCAGTTCCAAAATTATGCATTCAAAGGTCCATCCCAGCAAAATCCTGTGATCCTTGTACTATAGTATGATGAAGAAACCCATACAACCCCAGAATATAAAGCCCTGACAAAATGATTTTGAAAGGGGGACCTCAGGTCAGCTAAGGGACAAGAGACAACAGATATTTCAACGCAAGTAAACAAAGACTGAAGGGGGATGGAACCAAACTTTACAAATTCAACAGTATCTTATCAATAGACCTTCTGAGTACCAGGACAAGGAGCAGAGAAGGAAATTCTCCAATGCCCCCTTTGAAACCAATCCCCTGAAAAGTCTTGCAGCCTTCTGCATTTGGCAATAGGCCCTATAGATAAAACTGAACCCCCAAATGACACCTGAGCATTCCTTGAGATATGAATCATATTTACTTTTTTTTTTTTGGTGAGACAATTGGGGTTAAGTGACTTGCCCAGGGTCACACAGCTAGTAAGTGTCAAGTGTCTGAGGCTGGATTTGAACTAAGGTCCTTCTGAATCCAGGGCTGGTGCTTTATCCACTGTGCCACCTAGCTGCCCTCATATTTACTTTTAAAAATATGAAAAAAATGCACAAAATATAATAAACAGGGGATACTCTGGGGATAGAGCTGATCTCTGTACAAACATAAATACTAAGTAAAACAGCTTTTTAGAAATTGAGAATCCCTCATTCAACACCTCCTCTTCATTCCCTAATATCTAAGTCTGATTGACTCTACCTCCACAGTATCTCTTGTACCATCTTTTTTTGGGGGGGGGCATATTCCTACAACCATAAATCTGGTTCAGACTTTCATAACCTTTCTCTTTTTCTAATCTAATAGTTAACTCACTGGTTCGCCTACCTCCATTCTTTCCCTCTGCTAACCCATTCTTCATGTAGCTGCCAAGTTAATCTTCATAATACATAGATCTGAAAATGTTACTCCCCTCCTCAGAAACCTTCAGTTGCTCCCTATTGCTTATAGGATAAAACAGATGTCTTACCTTGGCAGGTATCGACATAAATTAACTTCCTGTTATATAAAATCTATCTTTAAAATGCTGCTTAGGCTTTAAATTGGAGATTGGGTTGGAGTAGGCTTGGCAGTTTTGAGATTCAGTAGAAATGCTATATTCACCCTTCTCAAAGCAGTAGGTATATGTTATGTGGCAGTGTGCCTCTGCCTGCCCCACCACCACCACCACCAATCACACATAGATACCATGAAGGATTTAATTAGATTGAGATTCTAGTGAGGAATATTTATCTCACCAGAATCTCAATGGCAGAAACCAAACCTAGAAGTATACCATGACAACATGGTTTACTCTGAGGACGTTTTCTATGATGAAAAGAACTTTGGTACATTTGAATTCAGTAAACTAGAGGGGATGGGGGGAGGCATGGATACTGGCTCTGATACTTGCCTGTTTGGCCCTGAGCAAGTAATTTCTCCTCCTCTCTGGGCTTTACTTTGCTCCCATGTCAGATGAGAGGTGGTAGATGAAATGATTCCTTGCTCTTCCAGCTCTCAATCATGAGAACCTGTGACAGCAGATAAATCTAAGCCAACCTGAAGGAGAAGGAGGTGGGGAGGGGAGTGCAGGTGTGTTATTTTGTGAGCTGCACCCTGAATGGAAGAAGGAACACCCATGGTACCCCAAAGCTTAAATTCCTATTTCTTCATGCCGACTTCTCTCCATAGAATGTCCCCTGTGTCAGACTTCACACAAATGGAGTCAGGGTTACTTTTGAATCTTTCAGGGTTAACTTCATGCCAGCTTCTGTTCTGTGTAATCTAGTCAAAGAAAACAGGGACTTCTTATCTTATACTTGAGGAAACTGAGGCCCAAAGAGTTGAATTGACCTGCCAATGTCACATCAATAATGTCAGAGGTGGGATTTCAGCTCAGGCCTTCTCATTATGGGGGCTAGAACCTTGTCCATTGTACCACACTGATTCCTACCATCTTTTACATTAGCTTCTCTATAAATCCCTTCTAATGCCTTGGTGTGCATGGAGTTTATAGGTCCTCCTCATAAACTCCAAGCCCAGTTTCTTTGGAGATAACAATGGTACAGTGTGTGGTTGAGCCACAGAAAGTTTTCTTTCTAATCTGTTTCACCTTACCTAGATATAGTCTTTGCTCCTCCTATTTCTATAGTACATTTGTCATAATAACCCAGGAAGGTAGGTAGGATGAACATTATCATCCCCATTTTATAGATGAGAGCACTGAAGCTCAGTGATAGTAAGTGACTTGCCCAGGGACATACTATTAGGAAGTTGTACATCAGGAATTCAAATTCGGTTCTCCTGACAGCATGTCTAGTGCTTTTACTCTCTACCCTACTACCATTCACTCTACGACACTGAAATGCACCTTCTCTATCGCCTTTCTCTGAATTCTCAGAAGCTATAGGTTAAGGAATGGGGAGGTATCAAGGCTAGCTTTCCTTTCACCTAAAACATCATCATCACTGTTGATATCTAAACCATAATAATGCATAATTGTAAAACACTCTACGTGTATCGTTTTATCTGATTCTTACAACCCTATGAGATAGATGCTATTATTCCCATTTTATAGACAAGAAAATTGAGAATAATAGAGATTTTTTGACTTGCCAAGGGTCACACAGCTAGAAAGTGTGTCCAGAACTCTATTCATTACTCTATTACTCTAAGGAGCTGAAAAGTACCAGGGGGTTCATATTAGTCCTAGATCCCCTTGGAGTTGTCAAGAGAATGGAGAGGCATTGGCATTTTGGAGGCATTTGGATCACATGTCAATCTGACTCCTACCTTCTTCACATTTTATAGTTCCTGGAGCTGTTCCACTTGAATCCATCCAAGGAGGGCCTTTTGAAGAGAAGATCTATGTCCAGTGGAAACCTCCCAATGAGACCAATGGCCTGATCACACTATATGAGGTAAGACATGCCCAGGTGGTAAAGAGCTCCTTGAAGCACCTTTTCCAGGGAAGTATCTTAGCACAGGCTTCCCAGACTTCATGTGACATAAAGTACTTTGAGAATCCAGTAGTCTGTGTTCCAAATGTGTATGTGTGTAAGCCTAAGAACATCCCTGTGACTCCTCGGGAAGAACAGAGCTCATGGCAGGTGGAGAGTTTGGGTTACTCAGAAATAGTCTCAACTTTCCCCTTGACTGCCCAAGAGACAACTAAAGGGACTTAGGAGAGCTGTCTCACTCCTAGGATGCCCTTACTGCTGTTAGGTCAGTCATGAATGGCTTCTGCCTATAAAGGGTGGGGGAGTGGAAAGGGCATCTTGTGTGGCTGAGGGAAAAGTTGTAAAATCTAAACATGTGTCAAGGGATGTCTCAAAGACCACATTTTAATAAATGAAATTAAACAAATCAGATTTTTACAATTAGCTTCCCATGTTTATTCCCTCAGAAAATTGCCAGTATTCTAATTGTTCTCTCCTGGACTCAAAGAGCTTATCTCAGTACAGACCCAGAGAAATGGCAAATTGGAAATGAGAGCAGATTTTCTGACTCTGCAGTCCTACCACCATTGCAAAGTAAGAGGCTTGAACCCAGGTGGTGGGAGTGTCAAAGGAGAGAAGAAGGCATATATGAAAGATTTTACAAAGATAAAAATCTAAATGGTTTGACAATATATTAGATAACTAGGTAGAGGTGGGGGTTACTAGTGAGGCAGAAGGAGAAGTTGAGGACAGTGTCTAATTTGCAAACCTTAGGTAACTGGGAGAATGGCGGTGTGTTCAAAAGTAAAACAAAAAATTAGGAATAACATAGACTTAGAGGGGAAAGATAATGAGTTCCATTCGAACAAGAAGAGAGCAATAGTCTCAAAGGCTGCAGAGAGGTCAAGAGGAATGAGGATTTTTTTAAAAGGCTATTAGATTTGACAATTTAGATCATTGGCAACTTTGGAGAGAGCAGTTTCAGTTGAATGATGAGGTAGGAAGCTGGACTGCAGAGAGTTTAGAAGAGAATGAGAGGAAAGGGAGTAGAGGCATCAGTTATAAATCAGCCTTCTTAAGTCTAGCCATAAAATAGGGGAGAAATATAGGATAGTATCTAGTGGAGATGGACAGAACAAATAAAAAAATTTTGAGGCTGGGGAGACATGGGCATGCTTGTAGAAATTAGGGAAGCAAACAGCAAACAAACATGAGCTATTGATGATCATTGAGAGATTAGGGATGATAAGAGGAGGCAATATACTGGAGGAGATGGGTTGGAATGGGATCAGTTGGAGGTGTGAAGGAGAAGATGGTGGCAGAAAGCATTTGAGGGAAGTGAGATGAGGAAGAGAGAAGAGGAAACTCATCAAATGGCCTCATTTTTTTTTCAGTGAAATGTAAGGCAAGGTGATGATGAGGACTGGTTGATGATTGATTGATGATAATAATTATGATGATAAAATGTATGGTACCTATTTTGCTGGGCTATTGTGAAGAAATTCTATGTCAGGTATAAGATAATATAAATGTTATCTATTACTATTGTTGCAATAATTAACCCGATGGGTTTATTTTAAGGAAATCTCTCTTTAAAGTAAAGAATAACAGGCGAGACACCTGGAACTATCAGAAAAACCTGGAAAGACTTACATGAGCATCTTGTTCAAAGGAAAATGTACTGTATACAAAATAACAGCAATATTGTAAGATGATCTGCTGTGAATGACTTAGTTATTTTCAGTAATGCAATGATCTAGGAGGACTCCGAAGGACTTAGAAAAAATGCAATCCATCTACAGAGAAAGAACTGATGGTATCTGAATACAGATTGAACCATATTTTTTGTTCCTTTTTCCATTTTTTGTCTCTTTTCTTTCACAACCAGACTAATGTGGAAATGTTTTGCATGACTACACATGTATAACTTATATTTAATTGCTTGAGTTCTTAAGAGGGGAGGGAGGAAGGGAATTTAGAACACAAAGGTTTTTCTTTAAATGATGTTGAAATTTATTTTTACATGTAATTTTGGAAAATAAAAATTATAAATAAAGAAAAAAAATATAAGGCAAGATTCTCAGGTAAAAGGTAGGGAGAAAAGGGAGCCACAAGAGATTTGAGAGAGGATCAAAAGATTTGGAAAAGCCAAAAAGTGAAATAGTAAGTTAATTAAGGAAGTATAAAAGGATTACCTCGATGCAGTAGGGATCCAATTGAGGTTATGTAAATTCAATAAAATGCTAATTGAGTGTCCATGATGACCAATGCTGAGGAAGATAACAAAATAAATAAGAAATGTCCCCTGCCCTCAAGAACCATATAATCCAGAAGGCTTATTATAATAAGATGGCTACACAAATAATTAAAGTATAAGCCAAAATAGAGTATGGTATTTACATTTAAAAAGGCACAAACAAAATACTGCAATACATCCAAGGAAGGAAAATTCATTTCCAGCTGGTGGGAGTAGGGTGGGCTTCATGCTCCTATGAAGAAGTGACATTTAAATAGGACCTAGAATTATGGAATGGTGGGATTTCAACAAGCAGAAGTGGGAAGGGAGGATATTCCAGGAATGAGTAATGATGAAAACAATGGCATGAAGGCAGGAGAGCTGATTTCTGTGGAACAGTGAGCAGGCTGAGCAGAATAGAGCACAGAGTAAGTACAAGAAAGGAAACAGTGTGAGAAAAGTCTTGTTCCTAGACGAGAATGAGCTAGCACTAATTTTCTAAAAACTTGACTCTTACCTGGGTAGAAATTTTTCTGCAATGAGAGAAAAACTTGCAAAGGAGCTAGTGTTACAAGTATTTCATTTTCAAACCAGGCATGAGGTCTGCCTATATCCCGAGCACAGATTGTCAGTGTCTGAAAGGTGCAGTGGGATTGATGCAACCACTTTGCACATCTGGAAGCTTGATATTCCAAAGAGGCTTTGGTTACAAGTGAATTTGGCTTGGTCACTTCAGCATAGCCCCAAGAGAATGTCTGCCTATTGTGAAGCTGCTATCCCATATGTTATGATTCCTGTTCTGCTTTGCACTCAGTTTCCCTGAGTTAGCACCATAGAACTGGCGAAAATTTGGTGATCTTGGGGACACAATGGAAAGTTCACTAGACCTAGAATGGGGAAAACCAGAGTTCAAATCCTAGATCCGTGATTTCCCTGGAATAGGGAATTCTCCTATGAGGAAACTCTCTCTACCAATGCTGGCCAGCACCATCTTTACAATTTCTATTTTTAGAGTTGCCTAAGCACTGAGAGATTTAGTCACTTGCTCAAGGCCACCCAACTGTTGTGTCAGAGGAAGGGCTTGAACCCAGATTTTCTTGGTTTTGTAGCCAACTGTTTATAGTATGCCTCGTGCTTTGTGAGAAGGTAGGTTAACTGGATAACTATTTCTTATATCTGGTGATTTACATTAGCAGACATGATATTGCCAGGAAGAATTGAGACAGAATTGCTAAATAAATAAAGGTTTGTGTAAGAAACAAAGGATCTTGAGAACACAGGTGGTGTTTTTAATCACTGCTCTTGATTAATGGCAAAGGCTTCAGAAGAAAAAGACAGACATGGGAAGGGAACAGCCCCTTAGACTTTTGGATCATAACATAAAATATATAAGAATGACAGGCTCCTGGCCAGAGATAGAGTGCACCTACCAAGAGCTGGTAAGGATGTGTTTGCTTGTAGTCTAGCCAAATCTTATCAAAAGAGTCTTTTAACTAAAAAGGAAAATGATGGGAGAAACTGTCATTGCATCAGGCTACATTCGGTAGACAGCAGCAATAGTGGAGAAAAAAGAATAACAGGAGAGACATCTGGAACTACACAAGTAATAAAATAAAAAAAAGGAGGCAGCAATTTCAAAAGACCAATGAATGGCTTTAGAAGTCTTCACAAAGGTGGCAAGGAATTGGAAATCAAGGGAATGCCCATCAACTGAGGAACAGCTGAACAGGTTGTGGTATATGAATGTAATGGAATACTATTGTGCTGTAAGAAATGATGAGCAGGAGGACTTCAGAGAAACCTGGAAGGACTTACATGAACTGATGCTGAGTGAGATGAGCAGAACCAGGAGAACATTTTACATGGTATCAACATTGTGTGTTGATCAACTGTGATAGTCTGGACTCTTCTCAGCAATACAATGTTCCAAGATATTTCCAAAGGACTCATGATGGAAGATCTTCTCCAAATCCAGAAAAAAAGAACTGTGGCATCTAGATGCAGATTGAACCATACTATTTCTATTTTTTTCTTTTCCTTTTTTGAGGTTTTTCCTTTTTGCTCTAATTCTTCTTACACAGCATGGCTAATTAAGAATTATGTTTAATGTGATTGTACATATATAACCTAGATCAGATTGTTTGCTGTCTTGGGGAGGGGGGAGGGAAGGAAGGGAGGGAAAAAATTTAAAACTAGAAATCTTATAAAAAACAAATTTTGAAAGCTATCTCTACATGTACCTGGAAAATAATAAAATACTTTTGTGGAAAAAAGAAGTCTCCACAAAAAACAAAGAAACATACAAGCCAGGTGAATGAAAGATAAAGGAAGAAGGTTACTTTGATGACTGAGGCTTGATGGGATGAGACTCATGACTGGAATATGATGCTGGAAGGCCATGTACCTAAATCTGTAGGATCAGGATAGATAAAAATGGGGTATATAGTAGCACCATATATGAAGAAGATAGGTCAGTGTGAACAAATCCAAGAACTTGGTCAGGAGAATATGGTAGAGCAGTTAAATGGAGACAAAAACAGAAGCAATATTGTCATTGTAGCATACTAGAAACCACTAGAGGCAGCTAGGTGTTATAGTGAATACAACCCCAGGCCTGGAGTCAGGGAGACCTGAGTTAAAATCTGGCCTTAGAGACTTACTAGCTGTGTGGCCCTGGACAAGTCACTTAACTTTGCCTCAGTTTCCTCATCTGTAAAATGAGCTGGAGAAAGGAAATGGCAAAAGAGTACAAAATCTCTACCAAGAAAACCCCAAATGGGGTCAGACACAACTGAAAAGGAACTGAACAACAACATGATATTCTTCTGGACCAAATGAAGAAATATTAGTCAGGTGGCAGTGCAGTTAGGCAGATTTGTAAATGGTTTATTATCCATACCCAAAGAATAGTCATCAGTAGTTTAACTTATGCTCAAAAGAAAGTGTCTAGTAGAGGGTCTCAGGGATCTAAGCTTGTCACTTAACACTTTCATAAAAGATTTGCCTAATTAAGAGATGATATACAATTATTTGGTATACCTGAAAACCATGATCAAGGAAAGAGCTTAGACATCATCTTCCAAGATATTCTTAGGGAAAATTGCCCTGATATTCTCGAAGCAGAAGAAAAAATAGAAATTGAAAGAATACACCAATCACCTCCAGAAAGAGATCCCAAAAAGAAAACTCCTAGGAATATTATATAGGAGGATCAACTAAAGAACCAAGGTATATGACCTTGAGAAGAGAAAATTTAAAGAGAGTCTTAAGTATTTGCAAGGTCAACTGGGGAAAGAGAAATTGGTCGACTTTATTCCAAAGTGTAAAACCAGCAATCAAGGGTAGAAGTTGCAAACAGGTAGCTTTCAGCTCAGTATAAAGATAAACAATTTCCTAACAACTAGAGCTTTCTAAAAGTGGAAGGTTATGTTTAAGGATATGGTGACTGTCAGGAGCTGAAGGTGTTATGGGATCAAAAGGGGAAGAGAATGTGAAAAGGGATGTAACTCTCTATGTTAGGGAGGGGGGTGGGATTGTCAAAAGGAGTAGATGGGGTTTGCTATTTTCTAAGCTTCTCTAGCAGGCTTAAGAAGTTGTCTCAGGGCTTGTGTCTGGTTGTGGAGTTGGAGGGACTAACTTGAAAAGGATTAGGGGCTGGGAGTGATATGCATTCCCTGTTCAGAGAACAAGTGATAAGCCTAACTAGAGGGTACTCATAGCAGAGTGGTGGGTCTGGAGCCAGATTTTGGAGGGCCTTGGATGAGAGGAAATCTTGTGCAGTAGTAGAGACACTGACTCAGTGTCAACCAGAGTGATGATATGAGCAGAGAAATAATTTACTGTGTGTATGGGAGAGAAGCAGAGTAGACATGATCCAGGAAAGTGTAGATAGATTTTATTGAGGGAGCTCAGAAAGGGTAAGAGAAGAGAGGAGAGAATTAATGCTGTATGAGGATGAGTTTTTAAGGTGTGTGCAGGAGTGGGAGGATGACCGTATGGGTTCCAAGGGTGAAGCTGACAAGCCCTGGGATGAGTCTTCATTGGGCATTGAGCCCTGATCTGAGTATCATTGACCTAGAGCAGGAAGAGTCCCGAGGGGCCATTTAGTTCAACCCCCTTATTTTATTTTATTTTATTTTATATATATATATTTTTTTGTGGGGCAATGGGGGTTAAGTGACTTGCCCAGGGTCACACAGCTAGTAAGTGTCAAGTGTCTGAGGCCGGATTTGAACTCAGGAACTCCTGAATCCAGGGCCGGTGCTTTATCCACTGTGCCACCTAGCCACCCCCAACCCCCTTATTTTATAGATAGAGAAGCTGAGGTCCAGAGACTGGCCTGATCAAAGTCATGTAAGTAGTATCTGGGGCAGAGTTGAAGTCCAGCTCCTCTGATTCCATAGCCAGAGTTCATTCTTCTTTGCCACATCCCCACCCTCAAGTCATTGTTTACAATGATGACACATGAAGGTTCCCTTGAGATTTTAACTTGGATAGCTACACGAAGAGTCCAGGGTTCTAACCATTATACCATGGAGAGAATTGAAAAAGGCAAAATGAGGTAGTGGAAAGATCCCTGGACTTGGAGTCATAGAACTTAGGTTTGAACCTTGATCTTTGTGATCTTGGGCAAGTCACTTAACAGTTGTTCTAGGCTTCAGGCAGCTAAACAGTACAGTAGATAAAGTGTTCGATCTGGAGTCAGCAAGACCTAAGTTTAAATCTGGCCTCAAACAATTTATAGCTATGGGATCCTGGGCAAGTTACTTAACCTCTGTTTACCTCATCTGTAAAATGGAGATAATTATTATCACCTACCTCTCAGGGTTGTTGTGAAGAGAAAACAATATAATATTTTTAAAGTGCTTTGCAAATCTTAAAGTGCTACATAGGGGCAGCTAGGTGGTGCAGTGGATAAAGCACTGGCCCTGGATTCAGAAGGACCTGAGTTCAAATCCGGCCTCAGACATTTAACACTTACTAGCTGTGTGACCCTGGGCAAGTCACTTAACCCCAACTGCCTCACTAAAAAAAAAAAATTAAAGTGCTATATAAATACAAATTATTATCATCATACTCATTGGTAAAATGATCCTAAGATCCTATAAGTTCAGGCTGTGTGCAAGATGATGATCTGGGTGCTAGAGCCCCCCTCCCCAGATGCAAAATCAGAATTGGAACTGGAAAATGTACTGTGCCTTGAGTTTGAGGGAGGAGACACAGGGTGGTCCAGGGCATGGGATTCAGATCAGTTTGTGACAATAGCTTTCTTATCTTTAGTGGTCTTTCAGCAGTGACCACTTCTTTTTGTTTTGTTTTGTTTTGGGTTTTTTGTGGGGCAATGAGGGTTAAGTGACTTGCCCAGGGTCACACAGCTAGTAAGTGTCAAGTGTCTGAGGCCAGATTTGAACTCAGGTGCTCCTGAATCCAGGGCTGGTGCTTTATCCACTGTGCCACCTAGTTGCCCCCAGCAGAGACCACTTCTTGCTCAGACAGAAAGGGTTCAAGCTAGGTGATGTCTAAGCTCTCTTCCAGCTCAGAGAGTCTGTGAACTGAACCAGAATGAAATGAATAGGGGTTTTTTGTAAGACAGTAGGGGCCCAATTTCCCTGGAAGAGCTCCCTGACACAGCCTTTTGCCAGCTGACTCGGGTGCGGATGGTAGCAGGAAAGCAGTGACCAGGTAAGGCCCAACACAGAGTCAGAGCAAAGCAGATATCAAAGACTGGGATCATCAGTCAAAGGCTTATGCTTTAGTGCATTGAGGTGAAACAGCACATGGCAGATGAAGAGAAGAAAGCTGAGATATAGAGTCGTCTCAAGAAAGATGGAAGGAGTAAACAGGATTGTACCAAAGGGGATTTTTTTCTTAGAGAAGTCAGTCAGCATGTAATTATTAAATACTTACTATGTTCCAGGAACACAATAAAAGGGTTCTCTCCCTCCCGCTCCCCCCACAAAAGACCTTACTCTCTAGGAACACATTCTAATGGTTAAAAACAAAAATGACATAAGGCAGAGCTAGGACCCCTGGTTAAAGGAAGATTGTTGTCCCCAGTGAGAGCTGTCCAACAATAGAAAGGGCTGCCTCCGAATGAGCAGAGCTCTCTTATTTCTAGATGTTCTCAAACAAAGCCTGGGTGACCATTTTTTGGTGATATTTAGGGGGGCCTAAACAATGAGGTTTAGGCTGGAATTCAGGACAAAAAGATGGATGAGAAATTAGCCTAAACTACACCAAGCGAGGCTGGAACCAGGTGATCTCTGAAGTCTCGGGTTGGATTCTGAGATTCAACTCTGAGATTCTCGGTGGTTTGTTTGTTTTTAAAGAAAAAAACCATCAGGGTCTGCAAATACAGGCAGCACCTGTAACTCATAGCACAAAGCACACATACTTACTTTAGGAAAGGAAAGGAACAAAAAGTCAATTGCTCACTCCTCCAAAAGTTTGTCTTTTTTTTTAATAGAATTTTATTTTCCAAAATATATGTAAAAACAAATTTTAACATCAATTTTTTAAAAAAATTGTTCCAACTTCTCTTTCTCCTCCATTCCCACCCCCCACCCACTAGAACTCAAGCATTTCAAAATAAGTTATACATGAGTAGTCATGGAAAGCATTCCCACATTATTGAACACATATCTCTAGTGAAGACATTCAATTTTTGTTGAACAAGAGAACAGCCATCAGATGAATGTTGGGCTTGATTTTTTTTTTTTTGCGGGGCAATTGGGGTTAAGTGACTTGCCCAGGGTCACACAGCTAGTAAGTGTTAAGTGTCTGAGGCTGGATTTGAACTCGGGTACTCCTGAATCCAGGGCCGGTGCTCTATCCACTGCGCCATCTAGCTGCCCCGGGCCTGATTTTTTAAATTGAAATCACTCTATTAATTGCATTGTGGAAATGCTTCCAAACTACAGTGTACCTTCCAGATGCAAGGTGGTGGTGGCGGTAGCAGCGGCAGCAGCCACCACCACCTTACATTTAGGTAGAGAGGTGTATCATTTTAAAAGCATGTTCTCATATGTAATCTCATTTGATCATCACACAGTTCTATGAGGTTGACAATCAATTATTCAACAGTTTTTACAGTGCTACTGTGTACCAGGCTAGGTATAAAAAGAGAAAATCAAAGAAGCTTTTGTTTAAATGAAGAGAAGACTACTCACCACAATAAAGTAAATATAAAGTGTGTGTGTGTGTATGTATATACATACGTACATATACATGTGTATATACATATACACATTATGTATGAGTTAAATAGAAAGTAATTGGGGGAGCAGGGCAGTAAGAGCTGGGAAAGGGGAATTGAGAACGTTCTCATGCAGCAGGTATCACCTGAGTTTTGTTGAAGGGAACTGGAACTTCTAAGAGGTGGGGGTGAGAAGGAAATGCATTCTTGGCACAGGCAGCAGCTTGAGCAAAGGTAGAGAGGAGGGAGACCAAATGTTATGGACTAGAACAGCAAGCAAAATCACTTAGTAGCAACAAAGGGGATATTCAGGAAAGTAATGTGTAATAAGGCCGGACAGGGAGGCTGGAGTCAGGTTGTGAAGGACTTAGAAGCAAAGAATTATTGGTTATTAAAGCTGGGAGGTACCATTAGGTTCATCTACTTCAACCTGCTCATTATGCAGATGTGTAAACCAAAAGACAGGGATGTGATTATTATTCCCATTTTATAGATTAAGAGTAAGGACAGCATGTGTTTACATGACATCATTGGACGGTCTCTAGAAATGGCCTCTCATATCCAGTGAAGCCTAAAATTCCACAAAGTGTGTAAAAATATACATACACCCACACACATATACACACACATGCACACATACAAATTTATACACACAATGCATATATGTATGTATATATAATGTATATATATATATACACATATACATAAATATATATATTTTTAAAAAAATTTTCTGCTCCAGACTTCTGGCAGCAAAAGCAATGTCAGAAGAGGGACACAGAAGAAAGATTTTACCAGCTTTGTAACTTTGCTGCCCGTTCTTAAAACAACCCAGGAATGAAATATTATTGACATTATTAGGAAGATCAAATCACCGTAAAGTGAAGTGTGTGCTAATGTAGTGGAATGAGCCTGTCCCAGGGTGCCTAGCATGCCCTGTTTTATTGCTGCTTGCATTCAAGATGGGTTCAAATTGATTCCCTCCCCCAGTGTTCCTTGTCAATTATCATGGGCTGACAGGCATATACTTCACAATGTGACAATGTGGGACCCTCCAGGGAGAGGATCTGAAGAGCACTAGTCAGTACAAATGCAGGATGGGGGAGATGTGGCTTAACAGTGGTTCGTATGAGATAGAAGCTTTAGTAAATTCACTCAGTCAACAGCATCACACGGCAACTAGAAAAACTAATGAGAAAGAGGGAGACAGAAGGAGACAGAGAAACAGAAATAGAGACAAATAATAAGTAGATAATTCCCTCAATTTTAATTTATCATAGACATATTCCATAACTTTTGCTCATACAATATCACCAAAAGAATAGTGCTAAAAAGATGAAGAATGAACGAGTGTATGAATGAATGAAAATATAATTCATTTTATTAAGTAATTACTTTAGAAGGCAAGATTAGCCTTTTGCCTGCATGTCTCCAAAGGATTGAACTTGCACCAAGTCAGAGAAGTTACAAGGCCTATTTTAGTTCAATAGAAGGAATACCTTCCTATCAATGATAGGATCTTAGAATTTATTTTTAAATAGTTTACCATTTTTGTTTTTCAAATAAGTATTTTTATTAATTCGTTCTTCCTACTACTCCCCCTCCCCATTATCAAATGAGATAATGTTTGTAAAGTACTAAGCACAGTGCATAGCACATAAGAGTACTTACCGGGGCAGCTAGGTGGCACAGTGGATAAAGCACCGGCCCTGGATTCAGGAGGACCTGAGTTCAAATCTGGCCTCAGACACTTGATACTTACTAGCTGTGTGACCCTGGGCAAGTCACTTAACCCCCATGGCTCCGCAAAAAAAAAAAAAAAAAAAAAAAAAAGAGTACTTACTAAATTTCTATTTCCTTCCTTTTACTGATCATTTTTTTTTTTAATGCCTTAATCCCTGGCTATATAGTCCAGTATAAGAATATAAGAATTAGAGTTTGAAAAGGGACCTGGAGATCAGCCAATCCAACTCCTCCCTTATTTTGCAGAGAAGAAAACTGAGTCCAAGAAGAAGGAGGCAGTGCCTTGGTTAAGTCACACAGCTAGCAGTAAGTAGCAGAAGTGGCATTTGAATGCAGGTTTTCTGGTTTCAGATCCAGTATTCCTTCCACTCTTTCCATCCCTGGAATAGACCAGTCCAAAGAATAGTGACCCCCCACACACACACTGCCCCTGGAAATGCCCAAGCAGGGGATGGATGAACAGACATATGGGACATTGAAAGGAAGTTTTTTGCAAGAGGCAGAAGGTTGGATAAAATGTATAGGCTGATCCTTGTCAATACTGGGACACTGTGGCTTCATTCCCTTTGTGTTCTCTACTGTTCTTATTTAAATTCTACAATTGTGTACCTATTGTGTCCAGGGTGCTGATGACCAATGGAATGAATGTTCTTGTAGATACAGATAGGTGGTATGATATAGAGTGTTGGGCCAGGAGTTCGGAAGAGCTGAGTTCAAATCAGAATTTAGACACTTCCTAACTGTGTGATCTTGGGCAAGTCACTTAACCACTGTCTGTCTCAGTTTCCCCACCTGTAAAATTGAGGATAAGAATGGCACCTACCTCTCAGGGTTGTTAGGAGGATTGAACTTTTTAAAAAATGCTTATCCTAGTATCTGGCACATAATAGGTGCTTTAATTCTTCTATTTCCTCTCCTCTCCACCCACTTTCCATTTGTAGCTCTGGCTAGATGAAAAATACTTGGTGCCTCATGAGAGTCATTGGGGTAAACTAAAATCATGATTTTTTTTCTGCAAGATCTTACAGAGTTTAAAATCTAGGTTGGTCGAAACACCCCTTATCAAAGTCAAGCTGAAAAAGAGGTTCACATACATGTTATTAAGGTTGTGGTGTTTTCCTTTCTCTGATTTCAGGACACATGCAAAACTCAAGCTCACCATGGAATGCAGACCATCAAAATTACAGATGGCACTTCAGAGCCTGATTAGGGTCAATATGGGAAGCCAACCACAAATCAGTTATCTAAAACTCTGTGGCATAATCGTTTGGCGACAAGCACTTAACGGTTCATGAAAAACAATAATCAATATATGTTTCAATGCAATTAGCTGTTCTGCTTCTCTGTCCCCAAATAGCATGGCTCAGGGTACTGGAATTTGGCCAGCAGAATTTACCTGTGGAACTGGGTTAACAGGGAATAAGCATACTTAAAATTCAGGCATGTGAATGTACCCAGTGAGCTTTTTCTGTTTAGCAGTCAGAATCGCTAAGTTCCTAATTACGACGTATAAATGTGAACAGCTTAAACAGAATGAGAAGGCCCTAATGAGCCAGGGAATGGGTGCCTTGATCATGTTGGAGAGTTGATTGACATTTCTCCTGCAAGCTATTCTCAGAGCCTGGCATTCGGTGTTAAATAAAACAGCCACATCTGAAATAGAGCTCAGGCTACATAGTTCCTGCTCGCAAGATGTATTTTTAAAATACAATGGATTTGAAACTTGTCAATGTTTTCCTGGATGCAGATGGTTGGGCTCAGGCTGGGAAAATGCACAGGCCTCAAGAGTCAGGATGCAATCCCAATATGCTCTGAGTGGGACAGAAATACTTGCTTTGAGGAGAATGGAGGATTGCAGCATTGGAAATGAGCGTAGTAAATGTTAAAACATTAATGAAGAGAGAATGGGAAAGACCGATCTACTCTGATGAAGAATCTTTAAAAAATGCAAATTAGTACATTTCTCAGCCCTTCAAGAAAGGAAGAGGAAAGAAAAGCTATGACTTAGACTGGGGAAATTAGACATGTTTTACTTCTCCTATCAGCAAGGAATCCATGGGAATTTGGGGTACACTCAGAGCATGGTGACGTTATTTGTGATTTATTGATATACTTTGTTTTGATACAACATATATTCCGTGACAAGCACTCAGTGATATTACAAAGTGCATTCCCCCTTCAGAAGGAAAAAAAAGTTAAATGAGAGATTTTATAAAAGGAGGGACATGTTTTCTAACTCTGACAGTGCAGCACTAACAACAACAGTTCAATTTCCTTGGTGTTCTGTTGTTTCTACCTATTGACTTCATTTCCATTGTGACAGTTATCATGGTTGTTATTCTTCTGCCTTTTCGTTCTTCACTCTGCAACCCTGCATAGGAGTCAATCAGTGGATCAACAAACATTTATTTTGTATCTAGTATGTTAAATCTACTAGTCTCTGTGTGAGGCTCTAGGGTTGCAAAGAGAGTATCAAATTGTCCTTGGCTTCCTGAGGTTTCCATTCTAATGGGGGGGGGGCATGCACATATATAAGTATATACAATATACCAAAAGGCAGAAACATGGCAACCTTTTAGGGAAGGGCAGTAGCAGTGATGGGGATCAGATAAGGCTTTGTGCCAAAGTTGGTCCTTGATCTGTCTTGAAAGAAATGAGATTCCAAAAGGCAGTGATAAGGGCAGGGTGCAGTCCTGGTGTGGGAGGCAAGAAGGGCAAAGGCACCAAGATGGGAGGTGGAGTGGTCATCTGTAAACAATAACAAGACCTTAGAAGGAATGGAAAGGAATCAGGTATTATAAGACTGGTAATGTAAGGGAAGATCACATTGTGAAGAGCTTTAAATGCCAAACAGAGGCATTTATATTAGATCCTAGAGGAAGCCACTAGGGTTTACTAAGTAGGGGGACAGGACATGGAGATATATGGTCAGATTTCGCTGGAGGTACATCACTTTGGCAAGTGTTTGGAAGATGGAGTGGGGTGAGACTTGAGGCAGGGAGACTGAATGGGACACATATAGGCTCCTCTAGATTCTCTGAATTCTTCCTAGTTGGTGTTCTGTGTGGCAGAGCAATGTTGCATTATCTTACTGACTTTACACACATGCTTAAACAGTCTAATGGTAAGACAAACAGAAGCAAAGAATAGGGACACCTTATGGTAAAAAATGATTTAAGGATTAAAATGAATTAGACAAAGCCACAGCAAAATTCAGATAAGAATCTTTGCTGCATAGAGTAGGGGACACAACACCAGGTTTTGTATCAGGAAAACCTGGATTCATATCCAGTATCTGATGTTTATGATTTGAATTCAGATTATTCAACTTCCCTGGGCCTTGAATTCTTCAATAAAATTCTTCTCTAAAATCAGGGAAGTAAACTAAATGGCCTTTGAGACCCCTTCTGTTCCTAAGTATATAATCCTATGGTCCAGAGAATCATGAATAATTTTATGGGGTCTTATCACCTAGCCAGTCCCAAACCTTGAGGATAACAGTTGTTCCTTTGTAGCTTGCCCCAACAGTGGCTGTCTCAATATTTGTCCAAAAAAGTAAAGTTATTGAGTAGATCACTTTGCTGAAATAGATAAACAAGACATTTCATATCCATGTTGCAAAATAATCATATGAATTATAAATACACTTAATGTCTGAAAGTGAAAAAGAAAAATGGGGGGGGGCAATGAGGGTTAAGTGACTTGCCCAGGTTCACAAAGCTAGTAAGTGTCAAGTGTCTGAGGCTGGATTTGAACTCAGGTCCTCCTGAATCCAGGGCCAGTGCTTTATCCACTGAGCCACCTAGCTACCCCCATAAGAAATTCTTTGTATACCTTAAAGTTCAGTATCAATATGAATTGTTGATATCATCATTATTGTCATCATCATCATTATTCACATGATTACACTGTAAAAAATGTGTTTCCTTGTGGCATCTTTAGTTTGTTCTGTCAAAGTCTTTTGCAAATATAATCTTATCAATCTTCAAACTCGTCTTCTTAAGGAAATGTAAGCTGTATTTGTGTATGCGTGTGTGTTATTTAACAATAATGTAGTGGCTATGAGTCAGGCATTGTTGCTGCATTAATATGACTACTTGTCTTCCATTGATGACATCTCCTTGATAACTTATGAGTTCCTTCCTGGTCCTTAGTCCTTATTGCCCCATTGACAACACATTGATGATGATTGATTAATGACTGATTATTAGTGATTGATTCACAGCAGCTTCATAAACCTTGGGCCTCGCCCTTAAAAGGGGACACACAGGAAGAGGTACAAAGGCCAGAGAGTTATCAGAAATGCCCTAGAGATAAGGACTATATGCAAACATGGACTTGGTTCTCTAGAAGGAGCCTGTCAAATCTGCTGAGTCTTTCCAAGGAATCTTGAGGCTCCCCAGGACAGGAGAAACCAGAACTAAAGGAGACAGGAAAAGAACTGTGATTTCCTTGGCCCGGAGATAGGTTGGAACTCAAGATAGAACTATTGAAATGACAATGGTCAAATGGTAGATGAGTTCCTGGACCAAGTTGAGGAATTCTCAGGCAAGCACTGAGAAGCAATGGCAGACAGAGCTACAATATAGAGACTCAAGCAAAATCGGGTCTTGTTCTTCACTGGCACTATGAATTCTGTGGATTGTTGAAATGCAGAGAGTGATTGACTATCTGTCAGTCCCGAGTTCTTTCCTTTTTTAAGCAATAGAGTAGTTGGGGATTTAAGGTAGTACTATAAATCTGGAGATGTGTGTAGGTCAAAGTATAGTGCCTGTCACTTAGGAAGTGCTATATAAATGTCGTTGTTATTATTATGTCTCTGGAGAAGAGAGTGGCCCACTGGAGAGGGAAAGGGAATGATCTTGATTACATATGCAGTCATATATGAATCATTGGCTTTTGTGTCAGGTTACATGAAACCTGGCCACTACTTAATTTCATCTTAACCTGAGACCCTTTTATCCTTTTCTTCTGCTGAGATTTAGACATGAAACAAATTCTGGTGTTCTCAGAGAAAACCTGCATGGCAGTATAAGTCAGAGAAAATGGGATTATTGGGAAGTCCTAGAATCGACCCCCTAGTCCATGAGGCTGAGAGCTGAAGTTCAGTATGCTCCCACCTTCTCCCACAAGGGGAACACTAGATATTAGCAATCTCTCATGCTTGAACCCCAGCTCCCAACTGAATATATATATATATATATATATATATATATATATATATATATATATTTTCCTCAAGACATGCAGCCCTACTCAGATACTTCTCACAAGAAGAAGGAACTTGGGATGGATAAAGCATTGACTTCTCCCATACCAAGTGGAGAAGCACAGTTCACATACCTCACGATACCAGTCAAGGGAAAGGTTTACATGTGTGCCTTTATATCAAGACTCTGTACCTTTCTTCTTTGCAATTCTGACTCTAGCTTAGTCCAAAACCTACTCTACTTACTCCAAGAATAAAGCACCTGGTGTGGAGTCAGGGAGACCTGTCGGGTTTAGCACCTCAGATATTTGCTGGCCGTGTAACCCTGGACACGCTGTTAACTGGATCGTTCGTATCAATTCCCTCATCTGTAAAGTGGGGATGATACAGGTCTTTTGTAACAATCCAGTAAGGTAATAATTGTAAAGTATTTAGCACAATGCCTTGAACACAATAAGTACTATATAAATTTTAACCATCATCATCATTATTACCAACATGATTTAGGAACTCGGTTAGGTCCAGAAACTTCCCAACCTTTCTTTAGCTATTAATTCACATTCTGGCACCTCCCAGGTTGGCTTAGGGACCCCTTTTCTCTCTGTAGTAGCCTTTGTTAACTGCCAGCCATGAGGCGTGGTTGCTACTCTCACAGAGGGCTTCCTAGTTCCCCAGAGAGGCTTCATAGATGCACAGACCACCCTCCAGGGAGCCAAGTTCATATTGCTATATTATCCCTCTTCCCTCTGCACTCTGCGGCTCTCCAATATCTAGTCTTGCTCTTTCTCTGTGTGTCTCTTTCTTTTAAAGGCCAAGCTGGGCTGTATGAAATAGAACAAATCAAAAGAAAAAAGAAAATTAAAAAAAGAAAAATTAAAAAAAAAAAGAGAAGTAGAACCAATCAATCAGCAGCAATCAAATGGATCATAGAATCAGTCCTAAAGTTGGAAAGGGCCTGATAAACCATCTGGTCAAAAACCCTCTCATTTTACATTTAAAAAAAAGGAAGAATTAATAAACATGACCAACTTTATACCAGTCTTAAGTAGCACAATTAGGAGTTGATACCAGACCCTCTGACCTTCTGAGGCAATGTTTTTTCTACTATGGTGATGCCTTTTTCAGAAATGAAATTTCATCATTGTTTTGCATGACTATACATATATAACTTATGTTAAATGGTTTTTTTTCTTAAGGGTAGGGGGGGCAGGAAGGGAGAAAGAGAATTTGGAACACAGTTTTAAAAATGGATGTTGGGGCAGCTAGGTGGTGCTGTGAATAGAGCACTGGGCTGGAGTCAGGAGGACCTGAGTTCAAATGTGGCCTCAGACACTTGACATTTACTAGCTGTGTGATGCTGGGTAAGTCACTTAACTCTCCTTGCCCTGCCAAAAGAAAAAAAAAAAAAGGATGTTAAAATTGTTTTGTAAGGGGCTAAAATTCTAGATATACTGTCTAAAAATCTAACGAGTAGTCGCCAATAAATTAGAAGCTTTAGCAAGAGTTTAGATTTTTAAACATTTATTAAGGAGCATAAGAATTTGATGAAGAGAGAGATAAAGGTAAAAATCTAACTATTTCTAAGGGACCCCATCATCTGACCTGCCATAGTGAAATCAGGAACAAAAAGGACCCAAGGCTTCCTTCTTCCTCCCAGAAACTGAACCAGCCCATCCCCCCCCCACACACACACACACACAGAGCTCCAAGCTAATTGGCTGGTAGCTTTGACAGGCAGTACCCACGAGCAAACACCACTTCCTGACACCAAGGAACTGACCTTCCAAATCATATGGCTTGCCCTCAGATGCCTTCTCCTCATGGCAGCGCTTTCCTACAGTAACTCTCCAGCAGGTGGCATCACTCCAATTGTTACAGTTTTTACATGTAATTGGGGGAAAATAAAATTCAATAAAGGCTTAAAACCAAAAACAAACCCACTAGAAATCACAGGTATAAATGGAGTTTTGCTTTAAAGAAAGAAAGAAAGAAGGGAGGGAGGGAAGGAAGGAAGGAAGGAAGGAAGAAAGAAATCTTCATCAATGTGTTTGGAGGAAGCAGTCATAACAAGGCAAGTGATGTACCTGGCATCAAGGATACAACAGCAATGTCAGAATAAGGAGCCATTTCCTGGTTGGGGGATGGGGGGTAGAACCTCAGGATAACACCTGAACATTCCCACAGCAGCAGCTAAAAATTGTAAACGTCCTACATGTCTAACAAACACACAAACAAAAAACAGAGGGTGTACCTGGCTCCAGGACCAGAAATTTCTGCCTTTTATCCCACTACTCAAGTCCCGGCAGCCTATTTTCCCTCAAAAGCTTGAAAAACGGAGACCCTCTCCATGCAGATGCTTCCCAGAGATACTCAGAGCTGACAGAGAGATTGACAGGTGTTCTAGGACCTCTGTATTACACCAAGGTAAGCAGGATAATGTATGGCTCTCATAGACTGGGAAAGAGAAAGAGCTCTGTATAAATGCATGTAAGTTATACTTGTATAAGAGGCCCCATTATAGCTGTCTGTCACCCACTTGTGAATATCAGGAACCTAATATATTTGCCTTAGGGTGTTTTTTTTCCTATTACAACACAGGTGCTTTTTGATGTAGCCAGACAGCATGACAGGGGGAATCAACAGATGTATAGCGCTTTTTTTCTTACCAAAAGTACAGCAAATAATGTCCCTGTAGTAATAAATAGTTTTTACAATAAACATTAATCATTCATTTCAGCAGTAGAAAAATGTGGGGGTTTGCCACATAAAAAACATTCCTGCAGTATGTGTGCATGTGTTCGCCCTTGTGCGTGTTCAGCATATGCGAAGGGAGAGATGCTCCCAAATGCTTGGGGATTTCTGTTTGTCTAATGGGCTGAAGAATGGCTGTTTTTGGGTTTGGAGTTTATGCATCAATTCCCAGAGATCCTAGTCTTATTCTTCTGGACCTCTCTTTGGCAGCTCTTGCTGCCCTCCCATGTGACATCCCCACATTAATTACAATAGAAAACTGAACTACCTGCACATGGTCACCAGCTTTCTTCTCTTAGGGATTTTGGAAATAATTAATCTCCCGGGCATTTGATCAACACATGCCAAAGAAAAATATTCCCAGGGAGAGATGATTGTATGAGGGTGTGTATGTGTGTGTGTGTATGTGAGGATGATTATGTGTGTGCCTGTGAGTGAGCCAGATATTTTTTTCCAAGAGGGAAGAAAATGAAAAGTTATTCCTATCCTCCTCAGTATGAGCTATTCTTTATGTTCCTTGATCGAAGATGGAAGACATTGTTGTGATGCATGGCCATCCTGGAGGCATTTGTAAAGTTCGGCAGAACATGCAGCCACTCAGGCCTTCACTGAGCCATGCCCACAGGCGATGTTTAAGTAGCAAACTGTCTCTTTAAACATCACAAGGTATTTTCTTTTCATCCTTTGTGTTTAACCATTTTTCCTTATTTGTATTCCACATGGGATGCACAGCAATGAATTTGCAGCATTTAATGGACCAACTTTCTCAAGCCTCCTTTCAGGAGTGTGTGTGTGTGTGTGTGTGTGTGTGTGTGTGTGTGTGTGTGTGTGTGTGTGTGTGTGTGTGTGTGTGTTTGTCTCTGTCCAGGGTTCTGAGAATAAAAGGAGGGGGCTTTCATGGACTTTCATACCTTTATAGAACATGGGTGTCTTGTTGTCTCAGGATATTGGGCTTCACATGCTTTGTCAGGGATTACAGTTCTCACTGACCATGTAACATGGGCCCTTCAAGGCTCCCCTTCTATTGCCTCCTTGAAAGCTATTTAACTTGGCTTTTCACTTCAGAGGAAATAGTTACATGAGATATGATACTGAATAAAAGGGTCTTCTTTTGTTACTTCCCTAGTGCATACTGTGAGTCAATGGTTAAGTGGGAAATTTCTCTTGTTCAGCTTGAAAATATACAAATACTTAACAATGTTAAAGTTTGTTTATGTTTTCATGGATTATTACAGATAATGGATTAATTATTACAGAATCAGGAAATTTCAAAGATGGAAAGGACTTCAGTAGCCATATAGTCTTACTCATGTATGAAAAGAATGCTCTTTGACAAGGAGACAGGTAGGTGGAACAGTGAAGAGAGGGATAGATAGATTTGGAGTCAGAGAGACTCCACACTCTGACTACACACTCTCTTTAGTAACTGTATTGCTCTGGACAAGTCACTTAACTTCTGTGTCTCAGTTTCCTCATCTGTTAAATGGGAATAATAATAGCACGTACTTCCCAGGGTTGTTATGAAGAGCAGATGAAATCAAATACATATTTCTAAAGTAATTTGCAGATCTTAAAGTGCTATGTGAATGCTAGCTATCATCATTACTTTTAGCCACTGTTTAAAAACTTTAAAGGTATTATCAGCCTTAAATTAAATCGTTGTTTATACCCTCTTAGGGTCTTGGGCTGTGTGGCATATTGGAAAGACCTAGAATTAGAAGACCTGAGTTGGAATCCTGCCAGGATTAGCCAAGTGACCTTGGGGAATTCACTTCCCGACTTCAAAATTGGAACATTGATCTCTATAGGACCTATTTCACAGAGCTGTTCTAAGGAAAGTGTTTGTAAATTTTAAAGCACTAAGGTAGAAACAGTTGTAACAGAAGTACTTCCATTCTTGAAGGCTGTCCTGAATGAGATTTGTTACAATGGGATTACCTGCTTCAGTTTTACTCCCTTGTCTCTGAAATCACAAGCTGTTTCATTGTTCTCTAGGGACCATAAGTTTTTCTACTTTTCTGTGGTCAGGAAAATGCCACTCAATTGTAGTCTCCATCTTAACCTAAGTACTCTGTAAGGAGCCCTTAAGTGCCAGTCTTCACATCAGCAACTTCCCTTCTTTTCCTCCGTCCTCAACAACTACACTATGTCTCAAGTTTGCTACTCAAGCAAGTCTGGACTTACATAGCCATCCTGATGATCCCTTTGTCCTTTTGACTGAGATATAGAAAAATGTGTCCGAAACACTGAGACAGTTTTGCATACTGTCTCCCAGCTCCTTCTGCTTGGTGAAATCAATTGCTAAGTTCTCTTCTGGTGCAGAGAGTCTATGATCTTGTTCTGTAAGTCTAATCATCCTTCACCCAGAAATAAGACGAGTCACCCCCAAACAGACTATGGGCTCCCAGCTTTTCCACCTCCTTCAGGCTCTCAACCAAGCCATTACATCTAGAGTTCTCTTCTCTTTCATGCTCATTGTCTAGAACAGGAATCAAGGAGCCTTAGAAATAGTGATGCTTCCAGCCCAGTCCCCTCAACCATCCTCCTGGGAAGGATGAAGATGCATCCTAGCACCTTCCTGTAGGGGTTACAGCCTCAACTCCTGAGTACACAGAAAAAAAGCTCTTGCTGGCAAAATCCTTGGCACTGTCAAATGGCTTAGCATCAGAAAGTGATTATCATTTTATCAGTGGAAATGGCTAAAGAAGAAGCATTACCATCTGCTGTGCTGTTGCCCCCTAAGGACCACAAAGCTTTTCCATTTGACTTATAGCCAAAACTTTCCGTGTGTGTTGTCTCCTCCAATAGAATGTGAGCTCCTTGAGAGCAGGCATTGTCTTCCTTTTTTGTTCTTTTGCATCTGCAGTACTTTGCACATGATACATGCTTAATAACCCTACTCATGTTCTGTCAAAATACTTGGCTACTTAACTTGCTGTTAGGATACCAAGTCTTGTCATGAATATTTCTTTTTAATATTTCCTTTCACTCTTACAAGAGACAGGCATTATGTAATACCACTTGATAGATGCTTCACTTCCTGCACAAACAATTCATTCCTGCCTGACTATCCCTTCTTTTCCCTACATTCAGTACAACAAGCATTTATTGATTAAGAACCTACTGTGGCCAAATAAGTTCTTGATGAAAGGTAAAATTTAGATCTGTCATTGCTCCATTTGAGGTATCAGCCAATGACTCTCTTTTCCCACTAGGTTCAAGTTCCTTCTTAATGGAATCATAACTTAACTGGGACAGGTGACTCCTCTCCACTGGAGGCACTTTGAAGAATGACCTTGGCGGGGTTGATAGAATCAATCAATAATAATAGTTGACATTTCGGAGAGATCTTCAGTGTTTGCAAAGACATTTACATATGTCATGTCATTTGATCCTCACAAAAACTCTAGTAGGTGGGTGCTATTATTATTCCCATTTTTAAAAGGAGGGAGAAAACTGAAGCCCAGAAATATTAAGTGATTTTCTCAGGGTTACACAGAAAAGATTTGAACTTGTGTGTTCCCAACTCCAGGTATAGTACTGCATCTGCTACGCCACTTAGCTGCCCCAACAATCAATATTTATTAATGAAGAAGTCAATGAAGAAGTGTTCAACACTTACCATGTGTGCACTGTGCTAAATGCTAGAGAATTAAAAAACAAAAGCCAATAGAGTCCCCATTCCCACAGAGCTTATATTCTAAAGAGGCAGACAACACATAGAGGGGATTTTCCTTTTTTTCTCATTCCCTGCTTGCCTCCCTTCCTTCTTCCCTTCTTTCTGTCCATCCCTCCCTCCTTCCCTTTCCTTCTTTCCTTTTTTTTTTATATCATTTAGTTTATAAAGGCAAAAGGAACATTGCAGATAAAAATTTACATATTTTTTCAGGAGACAGACTCTTCAGTTCTCATCTTTTTTTTTTAATTTTTTTTTGATGTCTCTGTAGCAGTTACTAACTAGCAGTATCACCATTAAGCAAATGGGGTACCACGTCAAACCTATAAGTACAAAGTGTTTTTGATCTGGAGGAGCTCATGGGAGGATTATGGGATTCCAGAATCTGAGGTTTGAAAGCAGCCTCAGAAGCTACATAGTCCAGGTAAGATTTGAACGGGAATTTCCTATGCAACATTGCCCAAAGATTAAGCAGGAACTCACCCCCTTCTGAGGTTGTTGGCTCCATTCTGGGACAGTTTCAGTTGTCAAAGTTTTCCCCCACATTGAGTCCAAGTCTATCTCTGCACTTTGGAGCCATAGTTCTCAGTTCTTCCCTCCGTAGGCAAGGCGAGCAGATTCAGGCCCTCCTCCAGATGCCTAAAGACCTTGACAGTATTCACTCCACATTCTCCAAGCCAAATATCTTCCAGTTTTTTAAGACCTCACACTGTGTTTCACTTAATGCACAGAGTTGTTGTGAAGATCAAGGGAGATAATATAAGTAAAGTACTTTGCCTTAAAGCATTGTATAAATGTTTATTATTATTATTATTATTATTATTATTATTATTATTATTATTATTATTGAACATGTTAGAGCCTGAGCAAATGCTTCTTGAATTGGATGAGAATCAAGTGGGCCATTTTCATAGGAATTTGGGCACAGGAAAATTCATGGGAAATGCAACTTGTAACTAGCCCTCACGGTTGCTCTGGCATGCTAGATACAAATAGAAAAGTCAGTCATTTGCAGTAATCAAAAAAAAGATCCTCAGGCCAGGTATGAGTTGAATATGAATGAATGATACTTACAAAAAATAAAATTAAGGGGTGAGAGAGAAATGTACTTGGAGAAAGGGAAAGGGAAAGGGAAAGGTGGAATGGGGTAAATTATCTTACTTAAAAGAAACAAGAAAAAGCTTATACAGTGGAGGGGAATATGGGGAGGCAAGGGGGAGTGAGTGAAGCTTCCTCTCATAAGAATTGGTTTAAAGAGGGAATAACATACACACTCACTTGGGTATGGAAATCTATCTTACCCTACAAGAAAGTAGGAGGAGAAGGAGATAAGAAGAGATGAGTTGGGAGGTAGGGAAGATTGGAGGAAGGGGTAGTCAGAAGTAAAACACTTTTGAGGAAGGATAGGGTGAAAGTAGAGAGAGAGAGAGAATAGAATAAACAGGGGAGGAGGAAACAGGGAAGGGAGATACAGTTACCATGGCGGGGTGGGGAATTGAAGCAAGTTTCTCTAATACAGGCCTCGTTTCTCAAACATTAAAAGAAAGGATCCCCAGGAAAATAAAAAATTGACCATTGTGAGGCAAAGACTTTCCACAGTAGAAGAGATCTCCATCTAATGCTGCCCATACTTAAAGAAAAATCCCTTCTCTACCTCCACAAGTAAGCATTCAACTTCTCTCGGAAGAATTCTAGGGACAGTGACCTCATTACTCTTTGAAGTAATCTATTGTCACAATCTGCCTCTCTGAAGCTTTTACCCACTGCTTTTAGGACTTCTCTCTAGGACCAAGAGAAATGTCTGCTCTGTCTTCCATAGGACAGTCCTCAGATAGATGACAACAGCTAGCATGTCCTCCTCCAAGTTTCCTTTTCTCCCAAACATCCCCACTTCCTTCAATGGGTCCTGATATGGTACAGTTTGGGGGGGTTTTGGGGGGAGCAGGGCACTGAGGGTTATATGACTTGCCCAGGGTCACACAGCTAGTAAGTGTCAAGTGTGTGAGGTCGGATTTGAATTCAGGTCCTCCTGAATCCAGAGCCAGAGCTTTATCCACTGCACCACCTAGCTGCCCCTGATATGGTACAGTTTTAAGTTTTCTCTTCATCCTGTTTATTTGAGCACTGGATTCACCCAAATTAACAATTAAAATGGTGCCCAGAATTAGACACTATACTTCAAATGGGGCCTTATTGGAGAAGAACACAATGAGCTGTCCTTTCCTCTGTGTGGACATTATACTCCTTTTAATGCCATGTGACAGGCCGGGCCCATTCCCAGTGCATCCCATGCATTTCCCTATGCCCAATGTCCTGTGAGAAAAATCTCTTGATCCTCATCCAAGCATTTATTTGCTACCTAAAATGTTTAATGATAGCAACAATAATAACCTTTATATAGTGCCTTAAGGTTTGCAAAGCACTGTACATATACTATCTCATACAATCCTCACAAGAACCCTGTGATTGAGGTTCTATTATCATTCCCATTTTGCAGATGAGAAAACTGGGGCTTAGAGAGATTATGTGCGGTCACATGATTAATAAATATGCAATACAGGATTGGGACTTGGGTCTTTGTGACTCCATGTTGAGTCCTTTATATAACATGCCACCTAGCTACAAGGCATTGTGTTAGGGACTGGGGGTACAAAGACAAGTAGAATAACAGCCTGACTTCAAAAAGCTTTCATTCTTTTGAGAGTACCTTACATCACTGTTAATGGTTTATGGAAATTTAATGATAGAGATTAATAACAACAACAACAACAATAATAATTATTATTATTATTATGATATTTATGATGCCTATACATAAAAACACAGGTTTGGGTTTTTTAAATAATTCTAGTGTAATTACTACTCAGCTACTAGAAAATTATATTTCTTTCTCTACTCTTTTCCAAAGCTGTTGACAGTGTGGCATATTGTGGAAAGAATCCAGGACTAGAGTTCAGATCCCAGTTCTATCTCTTATTATCCGTATGATCTTGGTCAAGTCACTTAATGTCTCTCAGAGCCTTAGTTTCCTTCTCTGTAAATTAAGAAGTTCGATGACATGGTCTCCAGTGTCCTTTCCAGCTCTACATCTATGGCATCAACCTTAGAGAGAGTCTTCTAGAGGACTGACAGATTTGTAGGCCTCAGTTTCCTCATTTGGCCAAATGACCAAATTGGTGTGGAAGTTCTCTCCTTATGACTGCCAAGGTGGGGCCTGGGGTTCAGAAGGATGGTGTGGCTTTAAAAGCAATGTGATGAATACCTGTACGGAAGACTCCTTCTAAAAGGCCCCCATCTTGTATCCCACCAAGCAGCCATCTTTTAGTGAAAGCTATGTTTTAGGGTGGTTTATTTTAACCGATGGCCCCATTTGTTTTTAATATGACAATCCATCCCAGCCTTGGAATGCATTTCATTTACTGAAAGTAATAACACCACCACCACTACCACCACTACCACCACTACCACCACTACCACCACTACCTGCCATTGGAAACCTCTAATGACAACAGTAGGGATTGACTGGAATCCCATAGCAGAATGTGTTTGCCAATGGACAGGCCTTGGTAAATGCAATAATCAGTTTGATTTGCCATTGTCATCACGGGGACACAGACAAAGCCTTAATCCCACAAAGAAGATCCCCAGTGTGTTTGCTTATGTTGGTGACAAAGGGTGACATCTCTGGGCTGTGCCAGATGTTCCTTTAAACATTAACACAGGCATTTTCCAAGCCAGAGTTGAGTTGATTCCTCTGGGTTTGATCATTTATAGGTCTATGGCCAGACAATGAATGAGCCTAGTTGCTTGAATGGTCGGTTCAGTTTGGTTGCTACGACAACTGAAATACAGACAGACTTCAGCTTCCAAACAGGTTTGGTTCCAAAAGTTCATTTGTTAGTCAGTCATTTGGAACTCAGCGTGCATTTTCCCCATAGAAGAAATATTATGTAAGGTGGTTTTGTTCTCAGACCAGCCCACAGAAGCCTATTTAACCCATGATGTCACTGTAATACTATGGAAAATGAAAAATTCTATCAAAGAACTGTGCTTTTGTTATTGAGTGCTTTGACTGATAAACATCTCCTTAGTAGAGAGTCTTCATGAGTGCCCATGGACCAAAAAAAATGCTACTTAGTAGACATCTTTCTGGTGAAGAGCTTAGCTAGGCTAGCATATATAGGTTCATCTTCTTCCCCATAAACAACAGCCTTTTGAACTTCCACTGCACCTTTTAGGGCTGACATAGTCTTGGTGGAAAGGTCACGTGACTTGGAGTCAGGAAAACCTAGCTTCAGATTTTTTTTCATCCACTTACTAATCTTAGCACCTCAATGCCTCTCTTCAGGATATTGTTGTGAGAATTAAATATATTTAAAGTACTTGGAAAATCTTAAAATACTAAACAAATGTTAGTTGATTTCATTTTTATTTACTTAACCCAGCATTAAAGAGAGTTCATCTTAGTAAATAGAGAGCTGGTCTCAGGACCACAGCTACCTGAATTCATGTCCCAATTCTGACACATACTCACTATGTGAGCCTGGTTGCATCATTTAACCCCTCTGTGTTCAAAACACTTCTCTGAGATTATAACTTGCAGAGGGGGTCTTGGCTTGTTTTGGTAGAGGGAGTTTCCTGATTCAGACTTCATGTACACCAAGGAAATCATAGGTCCCAGTCCTAACTTAATTCTGATGCTAAGCCTGCTGCATTGGAGCATCCAGATTATGACTGGTGGATTTTTAGTTTGTGATGAAAAATAATGAACAATGCTATTGAAATAGTAGTGATTTTGTAAAATTAAAACCTAAAACTAGGTATGAATTGATCATGAATGGTGGCACTTGTCGGGGGAAAAGTAGAATGAATAAGGACTGCTTCTTGGCTAGGCTCTCACCTCACACTTCTGAAAAAGAAAAGAAGTCATTCTTCTTTCTTCATCTTCTCCTATTACTTAGTTGTTTTCCCCTACCATCTTCTCCTTCACCTCTATCTCTTGTGAATTGGTACCCCTTCTCATTTCCAAGGGAAAATACTATATGCTTTCTTGATCCTCTCTTCTCCCATCTTTCCCATCAGATTTCTACCTCTTTCATCATTCCTTTTTTTCTCTAATCTTTATCCTTTCTCAGCAGGTTCCTTCCTTGATGTATTCATTCCACAAATACAATTTATTGTTTTTTCTACTTTGACATTGTCTCATATACGTTCCCTTCTTCTGCTCACACAGCCACCACTGTGGTGCATGCATTCATCAACTCATTCCTGGACTATTGCATGTCTCCCCTAGTCTTAAGAATACCTTCACTAGGAGGGCAGCTAGGTGGCACAGTGGATAAAGCACTGGCCCTGGATTCAGGAGGACCTGAGTTCAAATCCCGCCACAGACACTTGACACTTACTAGCTGTGTGACCCTAGGCAAGTCACTTAACCCTCATTGCCCTGCCTCCCTCCCCCCCCCAAAAAAATACTTTCACTTGAGTTAATCATGTATGTTGGCTATCATTCTATATCTCGCCTCCCTGTTTAAGTAAACCCTTTAAGAAAGCCGTCTTCACTCTCTTCACTTCCTCTTTTCTCATCCAATTCTAAACCATTTGCAATCTGTCTTTTGGCCTCATTATTTGATTGAAAATATACTCTCTAAAGTCATCAGTGAGTTTTTAATTGTCAAATTTTGGCCTTTTCTCAATTCTTATCTTTTTTGATCTTTCTGCAACCTTTGACACTCTCTTCCCCTTGATATTCTTTCCTAAGTTTTTATGACACTGTTCTTTCCTTGTTCTCCATTTTACTGTATGACTTATCCTTAGTCTCCTTTGCTAGGTCTTCATACAGGTCATGCCCCCTAACCTCAAATGGTCACCAAAGTTCTGGCCTCATGCTTCTTCTCCTCTCCCTCTATACTATCTTGCTTGGTGACCTCATCAGCTCCTAGGGTTTAAGTTATCACCTGTATGTAGGTGATTCTCTACCCCTTTATCATGACCTCTGATCTCATATTACCAGCTGTCATTTGGACATTTCAAACACAGGCATCTCAAATTTAGCATGTCAAAACCAGAACTCTTTTATCTTTCCCCCAAGCCTTCCCCGCTTTCAAACTTCACCATTGTTTATTGTGTTATTGTTGAGGCTTCCACCATCCTCCCTGTCACTCACACTCACAACTTCAGTGTCATCCTTGCTTCCTCTCATCCTCTCTTGCATTCACTCCACAAATGCAATCTGTGGTTGTTTTTTTGTACTATGACATTGTTCCTTGTATGTGTTCCCTTTGCTCCACTCACACAGTGGACTATTACAGTAGTTTCCTGGTTCATCTCTCTGCCTCATTACTCTCCCCACTCCAATCCATCTTCCACTCAGCTGCCAAAATAGAGTTCAACCCCCTACTCAGCAAAGTAGTTTAGTGGCTCCCTCTGACCTCCAGGATCAAATAAAAACAAAATCCTCTGTATGGAATTTAAAGACCTTCAAGTTTCAACTCAAGCCTCACTTTTATAAGAGGCCTTTCCAGGTCTTCTCTCACCTCCACTTGCTAGTGCTTTTCTTCTGAGTTTACTTCCAATTTATCCTATCTATATGTATCTTCTCTACACATAGTTGTTTGCATGTTGTTTCCCCCATTAAACTGTGAGCTCCTGTGCTTTTGCTTTTTTTTAGCATGGTGCCTGGCCTACAGGAAGCACTTAATCAGTACCTGTTGTTTAACTGATTTTTTCATTTTTTGTTTTTGTATCCCCAGCATGTAGTCACTCTGTGGAAATAAGTAGAACTTTATAAAGACTTGTTGACTGATTAGTGTGCAATCTTAGAGGCATATGGAGATCGTCATAGAATCATAGTCATATATTTAGAGTTGGAAGGACCCTAAATGTCATCTAATTGAGGACCTTAATTTTACCAATAATGAAACTTGGGACCAGACAGGTTAAATGACTCACAAGATCATAGATTTCAAGCTGGAAGAGACCTCAGAGGTCATTTAATCCAACTATCTCATTTGGTAGGTGAGGAATTGGAGGGAAGCCAAGAGAGCTTTAGTAAGTTGTCAGAGGTAGGGTTTGAATGCAGATCCCCTCCTTCCTGAGCCAGTGTTCTTTATATTGTACCATGCTGTTTCCTACTAATCCAGGTCCTGCTACAATGGAATGAGTGGTGGATGTGGAGTCAAAGGACCTGGGTTCAAATCCCAAGCCCTGCCAAGGCCTATGGGTAAGACTTTGGGCAAATCCCTTTACCTCTGGACCTCCATTTTCTTACCTATAAAATAGGGAAAATTGTATTTTCTAAGGCCCCTTCTAGTTCTGAACCTGTGGACCTAGGATTTTATAATCTTCTTACTATAAATGTAACACCATCTCAGCATCTGCCTTCATTTTATGGAAGACGAAATTGAGACCCAGATAGAGTGATATAAATAACCTCCTCCAAGGTTACATAGGGAGTTAATAGAAGAACAGGGACTAAGATCTAGTTCTCAAGACTCCTGACCAAAGTTGGGAGTTCACAGCCCCTTGCTTCATGGCACCTACATACAATGTTAGAGCCCTCATTGGGTAGAGAATACCTTTATGGATATGACAATAGGGACTCTGTGAGGCTTTTAAAAGTTGATATGATTTATTCTTTGTTATGGATAAGCTCCTCCTTTTTAGAGCATACTATTCATACAGTTTGGTTTGGAGAAACAGAACGTTGTTGTGGTAAAAAGAATTTGAAGTCAAAGGACTTGAGTTCTAATACAGCAAGGTCTCATTCAATTGATGCTAATGCATGAATCCCCCAAAGTGACTGCATGCATTTGAATTCACATTATTCAAAATTAATATAATTATGTAACATATGGAATTGGTTCCAGCCCAAAGGAAATATGCAATGTGAATTTAAAAAGATGATCACTTCGGGAGATTCATTATTTTCACTAATTGGGACCTAGCTGTACTACCTCTACCACTTACTACTTTTGTGACATTGCACAAAGTACCTTCTTGGACCTCAGTCATCCTTATCATGAGGAGGTTGAAATAGATGACCTCAGAGGTCCCTTCATGCTCTAGGTCTATGTTCCTAAGTATACACCTGTTGTTTAACTTCCTTTTAACCACCAGGTAGCACTCATTCAACAAACAAAGATTTGTTAAGCCCATACTATGGGCAAGGATTGCATCAAACATTCATGCTGTAATAATGTTTATTGAATAAATCCGTGACTTCATTCCATTGCTACAAATAGACTAATTCATAGGTCCTTTGGTGTTAATCTCCCTGAATATGAAAATTGGTTTTGAATTCTGTGAACCTAGCATCACAATCATAGATTTAGACCTTAAAGGATAACATTTAGGGGAACAGATTCATTTTATAGATGAAGAAACTAAGGCCCAGGGTAATTGCCCAAGGTTATTAGAAGTGGGATTTGAAGAGTTAGTACCCTTCTAATTACACCATATTACATAGAATATAGTTGTATTCCTAAGAAGATATCATAGAATCATATATTTAAAGCTAGAGGGGACATTAGAGATCATCTAATCCAACCCCCTAATTTAACAAATAAAGAAACTAAGACACAGAGAAATCAAGCAGGTTACTTGAATTTATATAAAGAAATAAAGGTAGGAGACAAACCCACATTCTCTGACTCCAAATCCTGCAGTATCTTCACTCTACCACACTGCAGAGCAGAAAAAGCTTTCTATAGGCCCCTTCTAGGTGACATTCACTGGTTCATCTCTTTAATTGACGAGTCTCACGTATGTACTAAGACTATACAGGCATCAGAAACCAGTCACAATAAGTCTTTTAATGATTGATGTTTTCCCAAAAGCCACCTCTTTCGATCTCATAACCATCCTAGAGCTCCCCAAATTCAGATGGGAATTTTTTAGCCTGCGTGGCTCATCTATGCCCCTTTAAGCTGAGATTGGCTCTCTGTAGCTGCTGTGCCAGTGCTAGATAAGCCATCTCCACGTAATTGTAAAGTACAGAGCGAGTTTGGCCTCCAGCTCTCTTCCTAAACATATTTTAACTTATTGAATCTGTGGACTGAAGAAAGTTGTTTGGCCTTGAGCCTGCTGCTTTATCACACTGCCTGCAGCGGGAGATGATCACTAGGAAATACATGACCCCACTTTTATTGGAAAGATATTTATAGGCATCAGTTATACTGCATATGAGTGTGTTTAATATGGAGAAGCTATGCAGGGTATACAATGAGGCTGACTATAAAGTCCAAAAGACTCCATCAAGGATTTTATGATTTCCAGCCAAAGTCAACAGGAGTACACTTGTTTATAGGATCACAGAACCTGAAATTTGAAAGGAACTTCTAAGTCATTAGTAGTTAATATGGTACAATAAAAATTCTCTGGCCTCAGAGTCCCTGGATTCAATTCCTACTTCTGATGCTTCATAACTTGGACATATCATGTGCCTTAAGTTCATTTTGCTCATCTATGAAATGGGAAGATTGAACTAGATGGTCTCTGGAGTCTCTTCTAGTCCAGGATTTATGATCTCATTATTGTTACCATTGTACTTTTTGCTATTATCATCATCCAATTCAAACTTCCCAAACAACATAAGAATCCCCCTTTACAACCTCCTTGACAAGTGGCCATCCATTGCTTCTGCTTGAATACCTCCACTGATGGTGAGCTCATGACTTAAAGTGGTAGCCCATTCTATTGTTGGGCAGCTGTAGGAAGTTCCTATAAGTGATGGGGCAAAATCTGCCTCTCTGGAATTCCTGCCTTTGGATTCTAGTTCTGCCCTCTGTAGTTATACAGAATAAATCTAATCCGTCTTCCATATGGTGGCCATTCAAGTATTTCAAGACTGGATTGTGTCTCACCTGAGGTTTTTGTTATCTAGCTAAACAGGTCAGAGATGCATATTTTCTTTATTTGCATCTTCAGTAATTATTTCAGTGCCTGTCATATATTAAGCATTGAATAACTGTTTGTTGACTGATTAGGCATACCCAATTCCTTTAACAAGTCCCTATAAAACATGGTTTCTCAGTTAGCCAGGTGGTGCAGTCGATAAAACACTGGCCCTGGATTAAGGAGGACATGAGTTCAAATCTAGCCTCAGACACTTGACATTTACTAGCTGTGTGACCCTGGGCAAGTCACTTAACCCTCATTGCCCTGCAAAAAGAAAAAAAATACACAGTTCCAAACACATTTCTCTCACCCTTCTGGTCATCCCATCTGGACTGCTCCAGTTTGTCATCATTCCTCTTCAAGTGTGGTAGCCTTAGATTAGATTGAATGAATAAAACATTTAGTAGGTACTTACTGCATCAGATACTGTGCTAAGTGCTGGGGATAAAAATACAGGCACAAAGAAGGATGACCCTTGCCCTCAAGGAACTTATATTCTAGTGGGGGTAAGAGTACATAAAAGAGAGATAAAAAGTGAGAGTTGGAGCAAAAGTTCCTCCTTGTGTGAGGAAGAAGTGGAAAAGTCACCAGCATTGAAAGGCCGCTGCAGTGGAGGTTAAAAAAAACCAACTGGGGAGTCAGAAGCTAAGCCAGGTCAGAAGTGATCATGACTGACATAGTACATCCTCAAATGGAAAATATTGCAGATGGGATATAATCATGAAAGAGAAGAGTTTGATTATCACTAATTATGGACAAAATGAAGATCTCTTTAGCCTTCTTTCTCCAACTCCTCTTCCCCTGCTCATTACACTATATTTATTTGTAAGCTATTCCTGAGTAGAGATTGTTTCATTCCCTGTGTTGGCATTCCTGAGTCTAGCGCAAAGCCTGGCACACAGTAGTCTTTTAAAAAAAATTATTATTGATCGATTGAAATCTCCTGAAGCTCCTAGGTCTTTTGCACATGGGTCACCATTAGGCCAAATTGTTCCAATCCTATACTTGGACCACTGATTTTCTGAACCCAAGTGCATAGTTTATCATTTATTTCTCTCAGATTTTATCTTGATGGTTTCAGACCACCATTTGATCTCACTGAGGTATTTTTGGATCTCAATTCTGCCATCCAATATATTGCTGATCTCTTACCCCTCCAGCTTTATATCATCTACGTATTTGAGAAGTGTGTCACCTAAGCTTTGATCTAAGTCATTGATAAAAATGGTGAAAAGAAAGGGCAAAGGCAGAGCAGAATTAGTCATTAATTGGCATTTCTGGAATTCAGTCATTGAACCAGACTGAAACCCAATTAACTGCACTGTTACCCAGGTTACATCTTTCCAGCTTACCCAGGAGGATAGCATGAGAGAATTGATCAAATGACTTCTCAAAATCTAGATGCATTATGTTTACAGAATTCTTTCAACTATGGAATCAGTAGTGCATAGCTGAGACTGAACATTTCAAAGAATTCCAATATCCCTGAATCCTGGAATTTCAAAGTTAAATAGTTCCTCAGTTACCATCTAGTCCAACCTGTAACCCCAAAAGATTCTCTACTATAACATACTTAATAAGAGGTCACCCAACCTTTGCTTGAGGACTTCTAATGGTGGGGGGAGGGGGAACTTCTTTCCAATGCAGCCCATTCAACTTAAAAATGGCTCTAATTTGTGCAGGGAGGACCAGGCATTTCCATTTTCAGGGAATTGTAGAAATAGCTTTGGTACACTACTATTATTAGGGTGAGATAAATAGAACTTTGACTCCAGATACTAAAACTAGAGGCTACTGAGAAGGGAGCTAGGTGGTATAGTGGATAGAAGGCTTGGCCTGGAATTTGGAAGAACTGAATTTAAATCTGGTCTCAGACACTTACTAGCTTTGTGACCCTGGGCAAGTTACTTAACCTCTGCTTGCCTCAGTCTCCTCATCTATAAAAGTAAGGATCAAGTGAGATAATAATTGTAAAGCAATTAGCACAGTCTCTATATTAAGTGCTATGTAAATGTTATTATTCCTATTAGTACTACTAATACTACTATTACTATTACTGTTATTATTAGTACCAGTAGCATTTACATTCACTTAATGGCTAGAAATGATTGTGTTTAACATCCAATTGGCAAGAGTGGGTAGACCAAATAGAAAATTCTCAGACTGTATTCTTCCTCTTTTTAACTCCCTAGGTGGCTACCACTACAACCCCACTTCTTTCCTTCTCACTGCCTGGAGGCAACCTCCCTGTAACTTTGTTATTTCCTTGGGTGTCCACCCACTAGGGCAAGTATCTAGGATCTCTGGTATCTCTCTTTTCCTCACCTGAATGTCAAGCTCTGCTGATACACAGAAAGGAAAGGGACAGTCTCTGATCCTTCCAGAAAACTCTCAAGAAAATGGAAGAAACCAGCATGCAAACAACTGTGTATAAACAACCTAACTACATGATAAATAAGAAATAATTAACAGAAGGAAAGCACTGGAATTAAGGGAGGTGGAAGGGGCTTCTTGTAAATGATGGGATTCTACCTGGCATGTGAAGGAAACCAGGTAAACAGGGAGGCGAATATGAGAAGGGAGTGATTTGCAACATCAGGAACAAACAGTGAAAATGCTCAGAGCTGAAATACAGAGTGTCTTATTGGAGGAACATCTGGGAGATCATCAGCAGCAGACTGAAGATTATGGAGTGGGGGAGTCAAGTGGAAGGGAGTGGAAAAGTCTATGTGGGGGGGGGCGGGGGATGAAGGAGGTTAGGTTATGAAGGGCTTTGAATGCTAAACAGAATTTTGATCAGGAAGCCATAGGGAACCACTGGAGTTTATTCAGAAGGGGAGTGACATGATGGGACCTGAATATTAGAAAAATCACTTTGATGGCTGAATGGAGGCTGCACTGAAGTGAGGAGAGACTTGTGGCAGGAAGACCAACCAGTAGATTATTGCAGTCATCCAAGTTTACAGAGAGGAGGGCCTGAACCAGGTGGTGGTATCAGAAGAGAGAAAAAGGACATATTTGAGAGATGCTTCAAGGAATCGACAAGCCTTGGTAACAGATTGGATATGAAGAGGGTGAGAGTTAATGAGTTGATTTGAGAGGATGTTCCTGCCTCTTTGCCACAGGCATTCTTTAAAACACTTGCTCTCGGTGTCAAAATCGGTAGTTCTATCCCTACTGGGGTGTTACTGGAACATCACCTCAATACCAGGGCCTCTCTAAGGGGGGAGGGGGGTGGAGGAGCTGGCTAACCCATCAATACCTCAGTTTTATCAAGACAATCTCTATGGATGCCGTTTTATGTGCTATTAAACTGAACAGTGCTGCTCGCCAATAAAACCTTTTGAAATAACAGCTCATTAAAAGCTTTCCTTAATACGGAGTTTTCTAATTAATGTCAATGGGGTGCAAAGCTTAGAAAGCTGAGTTGACTGTAATGTTCAGAAAGTAGGTAAAATTTAAAAGGGTCTTATTTTTCATTAGCCATGTTTTAGTAAATCTAATGAAATCTTTGTGACCTGAATACATTGCAGAAAAGTCACAATTGCTTTGTCTTCTGCTTCGTTCCTTCTCCCACCTTTCTTTTATAAAATGTTGCTGTGTCATTCCTTAGAAAAGACCTCAGTAATAGGTTAATTCAGTCTTCTTGTCCTACAGCGTAGAAACAGGCTGAAACAGGGGAAGGCACTTGCCCCAGTGCTTGGCCTATTCACAATCATGTGACTTTGGGGCAACTCAGTCAGATGGGTATAATAATCCCTGGTATGTTCTCCTCAGAGGGCGGTGGTAAGGATCAAATGTAGCCACATATGGAAAATGTTCTGAAAATTAAATTGCTTTGCAAATTATTAGTGGCGGAGCTGTAATTGGAACTCATGTTTCCCCCTCTTCCCAGTCCAGTGCCATTTCCACTACACCCCACAGGGTCCATGAATAAGTGGGAATTTGTGAGCACAATCAGAATAGAAAGAATAATAGAAAGAGTCCAAGTGAAATGTGACAAATCTATTAAAATGCTATAAATTAGAAAAATCCTAATGGATGTTGGAGGAAGGGGGAATTAAGGTATGCTGGGCAAAATGAAGCCACTTTTCTTCCTGATGGGACCTGGTATAAGATACTCAGAACTAGAGACTGGCTACATAACTTCAGTTCAGTGCCTACGCCCTCAAGAAAGCACAGCTCCAGATATGTGCACAAGTCCTAGAGAGTGCACACCCCAGCCCGGTGCCTAAGCCCTTAAAGAAAGCTCAAGTGCGTCAGCCCTAGAAAGTGGAAACTTCGAGCTAGGTGCCTTGCCCTAAAGAGTATAAACCTTCATCCAAATTTCTGGACCTTCAAGAGTATGCAGCTGTGGATAGAGCACTGGCCCTGGAGTCAGGAGGACCTGAGTTCAAATCCGGCCTCAGACACTTAATACTTACTAGCTGTGTGACCCTGGGCAAGTCACTTAACTCCAAATGCCTCACCAAAAAAAAAAAAAAAGAGTATGCAGCTTCAGCTGTGTGTTGAGGGGCTAGGCCCTAATCACAATAGTAAATTTCTCTGTCTCTCAGATCCAAGAACAGAAGGGATTGGGGGTGAGTGGTGGGGATTGCTAGGATCTGGCAAGTTAAATAAGTGAAGAAGTTCCTTCTTCCTCATAGGCCTTGCCACCATGTTGTGAGTAAGAACTTATTGTGGTGTTACTATTGTAGCTGCTGATACTGCTGAAACTATATTTTTATGGTAGCTTATGTGGTTCTCAGGAAGCTCTCAGACATTCTCATTCTCTCTGTCTCTCTGTCTCTCCCTCCCTCCCCCTCTCCCCCTCTCCCCTCGCCCCTCTCTTTGTTCTCTCTCTCTCTTGCTCTGTTCTCTCTCTCTCTCTCTCTGGCTTAGAAAAAACCCTTTGAGGTAGTATAAGTATCCCTCTTTCACAAATAAGGAAACTGAGTCCCAGACAATTGATTTGCTCATGGTCACATAACTAGCAAGTGGCAAATCAGGAACTAAAACCCACATCTTCTGACTCGTGGACTCTTTACTCTTTCACCGTGCAATCCTGTCCCCCAGTCACCTACCCTGGCCTAGAAATAATGGGACCAAGAACTGAGAAGCTTTGATGGGGATAAGGGATGTCAGAGAAAGTCTGGAAATCATGGCTGGTGCACTAAGCAGGGAAGGCAGGCCTGCGGGTATATGACAGCAGAGGTTCTGGGTTGCCAGGGAGCCAGTTGGAGACCCAGGGATGTAGGATGCAGTGTGACCTGCTCCTGCCTCCTCTCATTATCCATTTGTAGGTGAGGAATCATTGCTGCTAGACACGGAAATGAAGAAGTTTCAGGCCCTACATCTTTCATGCAGAGCCTGGATTTAATGTGGGAGAAAGACTGGCTGGCCAGCCCGAAGTCTGATGTGCTGTTCATGTTTTTTCTTTTCTTTTGGGGGTAGGGGTATTGTTGTTTTAAGCATTGGATATAGTGAATTTCCCCATTTTTACCGAAATACCTGAGTTCCTTAAAGAATAAACTGCGCCACCCCTCCCCTGCCCCTGCTGCCCATGCCCCTCTCCTCCAGTGCAGCAGCGCCATTTAGAAACCTGAGAAGAAAGTTCCAGTTTGCTCTGTAATCATGTTTCAATCAGCTTTATAGAATTGTGAAATTGATTGTCCCGCTGATGTAACATGCACTTTGGAGCAAGATACAGGCACGTTAATTCTCTGTTGGGCTTCACATGCAGAATAGAGAGATTTCAGCTTTCCCGTCCACCCCAAGAGGAAGGGAGTTCAAATCACCTTGAAATTACAATTTGGGAGCGGAACAGCATCAGGCGGCTCCATTTAGTTTTCCTAATCATCCTGCCAAAGCGCCAGTGATTGAGAAAGGAGATGCTCAGCATGACAGGGGCTGGTTAGGGAATGTGGAGAAATGATGGAACTGGCAGAGCTGATCAGTGACCGCAACAACTCTAAAGGGAAGGGCAGAAGAGACATTCCCTGCTTCTCCAGGAAAGATGGGCCTGGGGAGTCAGAAGAGTATCTGAGCCCCCTGAAATCAAGAAATGATACCTCACATTTACATGGTGATATTGAATTTGAGTCGAGGATCTGAGTTCCCATCTAGCCTCTGCTGTGTGACTTTGGCCAAGTCACTTAAACATCCCTGAGCCTCATCTGTAAAATGAGATAGTTGTACAAAGTGTCCTCTGTGGTCCTTTCTCCAGCTCTTAAATCTACAGTTCGGTTAACGTCTGGGGATTTACACAAAAGATTTTGTATCCTTTTTCTCATTTGATACGCATAACAAAACCCTGTGAAGTAGTAAAGAGAGGAATTCTTGCCTGCATATTATGGTTAAAGAAACATGGGCCCAAAGATGGTAAATGACTTGGCAAAGGTCAGAAGCAGAGCTGTTTATAGATCCCAGGTCTCTTGAATCTGCTACTGATGCTCTCTATGTTGGATCATATGCATCTCTCTCCTTCTACCCTATAGGTGATTGAGGAAAGGTATTATTTCTCTCATTCAGTCAAGACACAGGTGTTACCCAGCCTTCAAATGATTCCACTCCAATGTTGTGAGCTGAGACCATAAGTCTGAGCCTCCATACATAAAGGGGAATAGAGGGTTGAGACAATTCCCCAGATAATTTAAACAAAGTCTTCCCTGTGAATTATGGATAAGGAACTTTCCCTAGTAGCAAGTCCAGCTGAAACTATATTAAGTAAGACTTCTCTAAAATATCCTGGTGTTAGGGCATTGGACAAGCTTTGAGTTGGATTGTCAAATCTGTGGAACAAGAACTTAGGGAGTTGGAAAAAGGTAGAAGGTGGGAAGGAAGAAGGGCAAGAAATACTTATTTATGTACTTGGATACAACGCCCAAGAAGTCTTCCTGTCACTTATTTTTTTCTAGGCAGCTAGGTATTATAGTGCAGATAGGGGAAGGAAGGAAAGAGGGAGGGAGGGAAGGAAAAGAGGATGAAAGAAGGGAGGGAGAGAGGAAGGGAGGGAATAAAGGAAGAAAAAACTAAAGGAAGGAAGGAAAGATGAAAAGGAGGGAGGGAGGGAGAAAATAATCATTTATTAAATGCCTACTATGTGGCAAGCATTGTACTAAGCAAATTACAAATATTACTTCTTTTGCTTTTCACAACAACCCTGTGAGGAAGGTGCTATTATTATTCTCATTTTATAGTTAAGGAAATAGGGGTTAGGTGACTTGCCCAAGATTACATAGTACCTTAAATCCAAGGCCAGATTTAAACTCAGGTTTTCCTGACTCCAGGCCTAGAACTCTATCCAAAGCACCACCTAAAGTAATAGACCTAAGAGCACCTACCTTAGAGGATTAGTGTGAGGATCAAATGAGATAACATTTATAATGCACTTTGCAAACCTAAAACCCCACATATTTATATTTTATTATATATTTATATATTATAAATAGATATTTATTATATGAAAAGGCCCTCTCTTAGCTATACATATATATATATAAAATAAACAAATCAAACAAAATATATATTAGCTATATAATATATACATAACTAATTAGAGATTAGCTATAAATATACATACGTATTATATATGATCTCTAGAAAACCATCATTAGTTATGTATAATATATAAATATAATAATATATAAAACCATTGTTAGTGTATTCTTTCTCTTAAAACGTATCTATAGCTATGTCTATATCTGTATATACAGTTATCTATAAAGCTATTTATGGAGAGAGAGTACAAGGGAGCTGATGATGGGTTTTTTTCTAGAGACCCTGAATGTAAATATTACCTCAACCTTTCCGGTTCCCTCCATTGAGAGAACACAGCCCCTTCGGAGCTCAGCAAATGGTATAATGAAAGAGCTGTTGGAATAAAGCCTTCCTGGCCCAGAAGCTATCCATCCTCTGGTAAAGAGGAGCCTCTCAGAACTCAGCTTGGCTGATCATCAAACGCAAGACTCTTGGCCCACCAGTGGCTTGGTACTCATAACTTTTCTACACCAGATGGTCCTGTGAGAGTTTGTACTTCTTTGCAGAGGGTCATTTTCCCAACACAGTGTGAAGAGAATTTTAGTGGAAGAATAATAGCAGTTATGGTAACAAGAGATGGTGCTCTTATAACCCCTTATGGTTCCAAAACTGTTATATCCATATCTAATTTGACCTTCATAACATTCCTGTGAAGTTATAATAACAGTAATATTAATAATACTGTAATAACTCACATTTTTGTAAATTTAAATGTTTGCATTTAAATATTAAAATTTAAATTTAAAAATTTAAACATTTGCAAAGTGCTTTTCAGGTGCTATCCTATTCTATCTTCATAATAACCCTGGGAGGTAGATGTGATTATTATCCCCATTTTACAGGTGAGAAAACTGAGGCAAGTAGAAATTAAGTAGCTTTCCCAGAGTGATACAGTTAGTAAGTATCTGAGGCCAGATTTCAACTCATGTCTTCCTGACTCCAGATCCAACACTCTATCCATGTAGCTGCCTCAAATATTATTGGTAGTATGAGTATTTTAACCCCATTTTATAGATGTAGAAACTTAGACTCCAAGTAAAGTGATAGAATTGCACAGTAGATTAGATGGCAGGACCAAAACATTCATCAGGACAGTGAGATAGGCTTCTACTCCTGCATTTAGAGAGTATAGAATTTTAAGATAATGATTTTTTAAAACAGTGCAATTATTTAGTTTGTTACTTTTCTATTTGGGGCCTAAACCCTTTCAGCAACCTAGAAAATACTGAAATAAGTTACTACTGAGTTAACAAAAATAATTAGTGAAAGCAGGAAGCAATCAGATCACTTACATCTTTCGCACTATAATACCCCAGGTGATCTCTTTCCTGGCTTAGCCCTGTCTGGTTTCCCTTCCCCTTCTGGACAAGCCTTGTAGTTATCATAAGTCTCTGTCCCCCTGTGATGGGGTGATGTCTCTGTTTCTATACCTCATGAGGCAATGTCTCTCCTGCTTAAATAAGCTTTATGTTTTTTTCTTCACCTTATTAGTTATGAAATTAATTTGAGTGTACCTGTCATGTTTGTTTGCTCTGGGCAAGAAAATTGCTAATTCTTAATATAACCAGGACTAAGACTTCCTTTTTTAATTTTAAATTTTATTTTTTCCCAGTAAAAACCTTCCTTTTTTAAAACAATTTCGAGTTCTAAATTCTCTCCCACCATCCACTTTCCTTCCCCTCCACCAACACTGAGAAGGCAAGCAATTTGATAAAGGCTATATATGTGTGGTCATGCAAAGCATATTTCCATATTACTTGTGTTGTGAAAGAAAACACAGACAAAAAAACCCTAAGAAAAATAAAGTTAAAAATAGTATCTTGGGGCAGCTAGATGGAGCAGTGGATAGAGCACCGGCCCTGGACTCAGGAGTACCTGGGTTCAAATCCGGCCTCAGACACTTGACACTTACTAACTGTGTGACCCTGGGCAAGTCACTTAACCCCCATTGCCTCACCAAAAACAAAAAAAAAAAAACCAAAAAAAATAGTATTTTTCAATTTGCATTCAGATTCCATCAGTTCTTTCTTTCTTTCTTGTTTTTTTTTTTTGTTTTTTTTTTTTTTTTGTGAGGCAATTGGGGTTAAGTGACTTGCCCGGGGTCACACAGCCAGTAAGTGTTAAGTGTCTGAGGCCGAATTTGAACCCAGGTACTCCTGACTCCAGGGCCAGTGCTCTATCCACTGCACCACCTAGCTGCCCCCCCCCCATCAGTTCTTTCTCTGGAGGTGGATAGCATCTTTCATCATAAGGCCTTCAGAATTACCATGGATCTTGTATTGCTGAGAATAGTTAAGTCATTCACAGTTGATCATCATTACAATATTGCTGTTACTGTGTTTGTTGCTGTCCTGGTTCTGATCACTTCACTTTGCATCAGATCATGGAAGAATTCCCAGGTTTTTCTGAAAGCATCATGCTCACATTTTTTATAGCAGAATAGTATTCCATCAAAATCATATAACTTGTTCAGCCATTCTTCAATTGATAGGCATCCCCTCAATTTCTGATTTTTTGCTATCACAAAAAGAGCTGCTATAAATGTTATTGTACATATTGGTCCTTTTACCTTTTTTTTGCCCTCTTTGGGATAGAAACCTAATATTGGTATTGCTAAATCAAAGGATATGCACTGTTTTCTAGCCCTTTAGGGATAGCTCCAAATTGTTCTCCAGAATAGTTAGATCAATCCACAGCTCCACCAACAATGCATTAGTGTTCCAATTTTTCCACAGCTTATCCAACATTTATTATTTTACTTTTTTTCATATTAGCCAATCTGATAGGTGTGAGGTTGTACCTCAGAGTTGTTTTAATTTGCATTTTTCTAATCAATAGTGATTTAGAGCATTTTATATGACTGTAGAGATAGCTTTGATTTCTTTATCTGAAAACTGCTGGTTGATATCTTTTGACCATTTATCAAATGTGGAATGACTCATATTATTATAAATTTTACTCTTTTTTATATATTTGAGAGATGAGACCTTTATCAGAAAAACTTTTTCCTCAGATTTCTGTTTTCCTTTTAGTATTGGATTCATTGGTTTTGTTTGTGCAAAACCTTTTTAATTTAATGTAATCAAAATTATCCATTTTACATCCTGTAATGCTCTCTGTTTCTTGTTTGGTATGAAGTTATTCCCTTATCCATAGATCTGGCAGGTAAACTATTTCACAATAGCTTAATTTTCTTATGTTATCACCCTTTATGTTTACATCATGTATCCATTTTGACTTTATCTTGGTATATACTGTGAAGTGTTGGTCAATACCTAGTTTCTGTCAAACTGTTGCTTTCGAGCTTTCCCAGCAGGTGGTTGTTGTTGGGTTTGTTTGTTTGTTTGTTTTCAAATAGTGAATTCTTGTTCCCAGAGTCTGGATCTTTGTGTTTATCAAACACAAGCTTACTATAGTTATTTTCTACAATTTATTGTGTACCTAATCTCTTCCACTGATCCTCCACTCTATTTCTTAGCCAGTAATAGATTGTTTTGATGATGCCTAGTTTGAAATATAGATCTGCTACGGCCAGGCCACTTCACATTTTTCCCATTAATCCCTTTGATATTTTTGACCTCTTGTTCTTCCAGATGAAAAATATCATTACTTTTTTAGCTGTATAAAATAAAGTTTTGGTAGCTTGATTGGCATGACATTGAATAAGTATATTAATTTAGGTAGAGGACTAAAATTTCTGAATCCAAAGCCAGTGCTAACTCTACTGGACCACAGCTGTTTCCCTAATATTCAGAACTTGGATGGAAACAAGGAAACCAGGATAATTCAAGAATTACACTCCTATGTCATGTCTGCCTAATTCTTCCTATGCCTTCCACCATTGTCCCTGATAGCCCAATAGCCACTCAAATGTTTACCCTAAAGAGGAGAGAAGAGGAAGAAAGGAGGGGGGCCTATAACTTGGTTTGGGGGACCAATCTTGCATGAAGACATCTCTTTTAATCATTCTGAAATTTAAGCAGGGATAGAAAAGCCACCTGACATTCTCCCAAAATATATATAGGCTCTGTTGGACTATGTTCAAGAAGGCAGAGAAAATAGCAAATGTTGGAGTGATGATTTAGAACAGAAATGGTAAACTTTTTATATTTTGTTTTGTTTTCTGCAAAACACTACTGATTTACAGAAGAAAATCAATAAGTTAAAAGCAACTTAATTTATTTTGGTGTATGGGTTATTAAAAATATACAACATTCCACTAATATGCTTTTAAAATTTGGAACAGCATGTGTTCCATGTGGTTCAATATGTTCAAATGAATTTATGATCTCATAAATTTAGGTATTCCTTCTCAGTGATGCAGATTGCAACCTGGCCATGCCTGAACATCTTGTGTAACTCCTGTCTGTGTCCTTCCATAAATTTACCATGGGGGAATTCATTCAACATACCAGGGGATTCCTCTATTTCTGCTAACATTGCAAGGTATACTTGGCCTGTCTGCTTCTTGGCACTCACCTTTATCACCTGACCAGCACATCTTTTTCAATAATGCATTCTCTGATGATTTCCTTACCTTAACCCAAACTGTTCTATTCAATGATTATATCAAATAATAAAATATGTCATAGCTCCAGGCATTCATGAGTAAGGAGATGTGCTCAGGAGATGCTGGGACAAGTTATTTGACTTCAGCAGTGGAGGTAGTGACCAACACAAGTCAAAAAAAACAACAGAATTTCAGGTAAAATCCAAGAAGGTAAACAAAGAGCTAAGTGAAAGTCAAAGCCAGAAATTCACATGGTAACCAAATCCAAGGGATCTTTACAATCTACCTTATTGTTCCATGTCCAAAGTGTTTTCTCATAACAACCCTGGGATCCAGGTAGTACAAGGACAGGATGGCTCATATAAATGTGATTAAGATGAGGAAACTAGGCTTAGAAACACCAAGTACCTACAGTCACACAGCTAATAAGGAAAAATAGCTGGAATTCACATTCAGGTCTTCTAAGTCCAAAAGTTCTTTCCATTACACTGAATTGTCTCATTAAAAGCCTTATATTAAATGCTTTCTGTTAAGGATGGATGGATAGATGGAAGGATGGGTGGGTGGATAAATGGGCAAATAGATAGATGGATAAAAAAATTTGTTAAGTATTTGAGTCTCAGGCATCATGCTAGGCATGGAGTATTCAATTGCTTAAAACATTCAAAAGAACATAGATGAGTGATCGCTCCTTTTTCTGAATTCCTGAAGCTGTTATTGTCTCAAACATAGCTGTTTTATCTCTTTTATACATTTGAATAGATGTTTTCATATAGTATTATTTCTCTTTTTATGCATATGGAATGCCTTTTCAACTAGATTAGAAACTCCTTGAGAGTAAAGACTGCTGTAACTTGATATCCCTAGATACCAGACAGAAAGTCTTATACATAGCAGGCACCTAAATAGGAATCATAGCTATGATCTTAGAAACTCAGAGCTGAAGGAACCTATGAATCTGACCTTCCTCCACATGCAAGAATCACTTATACTATATTCCTGAACTGGTCTTCAGGACTCTGTTTTATCAACCGTGGGACCAGGGAGCTCACAACCCATCCATCCTTCATTCATGCTCCTTTGTACTTGTGTAATACAGGCTATGGTAATCCCTGACAGAGATCCTGTTGAAACCCTCACAGGAGATGATATCTACGACACTTTAATTTTAAGAGAGTTAGATGGTAATTCTTCTCAAAGTTATTAAATATCTTCCTCAGAATGTTACCCCCAAACCTCAGCGGGAGCTCTGGCAGCGGGTGATCTGATTGCGAGCATTCTAAAGAGCTGAGACAGTGAAGCCCAAACCCAGGCATTTGGGGCATGCGAGGAAAATAGATTTCCTGAGAGAATTCTTGTCAGTGATGGGCATAGCCCATTTATAAATGGAAATCGAACTCTGTTTTTATAAACCCTAAGCTGGATATTTAAAAACAGAATTAGTAAACGAACTGATAAATAAATGAAATGGCCAAGGAGAACTATTCAGAGGAGCACTTCAATTTGAGAATCAAATCTACAGAAGCAATAATGATAAAAATACTACCCGGTGGCTCCATTGTACATTGCTGCCTTGGAGCCTAGTCAAGTTGCCGGCAGAATTAAACTTAAGTCTGTCACATCTCACAGTTCTGTCAATGACTTTCCTGTTTCTTCTTCTAACAGCATTTGACAGAAGGCCTGCTGTCCTTTGGACCTGAACACTTAGACTTTTCCTTAACCCAATTAAGGATCCTCTATCTTAATTAGACCAAATGTATCTGCTTTCCATCTTCATCAGTCTCACATGTACAGATGTCTATTGCCTGACTTCACATTTCTGTCATTTTCTTCACACTCCCCTTGAGCCTAACACCTATTAGCAGCTTCTTCCAGCTTATCCTCTTCTGCTTGGAAGAGGGAGCCTGTCCCCTCAGTCCCTCTGTTGCTTTCATTTTATATTAGTGTATCTTTTACATCCCCATTCAGGTCCTCACTCTTTTTCCACTTATAATATTTAAATAGGAAATGGAACACTGTATAATTATAGTTATCAGGCACGGTCCCCAAGAAGAGAGGAGAGAACGCACCTTTTCTCTTTTTAGCAGAGGTGGGGATCTGTGAGTGTGGAGCACTGCATGTACTATTATTGGACTCAGTCAATGTATTGGTTAGTTTTATTAAGTACTTTTTTTCTCACTTTTTAATTTATTCTTTGTTACAAGGGATGGCTCTCTGGGGAGGTAAGAGTGGGAGGAATTAATTGGAAATAAATGACAAAAACAAATGATGTCAGCAACAGCTTTTTTATAAGACAATTTTAATCCTTAAAATAATTGTAAGATCATCCTCAGGCAGCTAGGTGGCACAGTGGGTAGAGCACTGGGTCTGTAGTCAGGAAGATTACTCTTTATGAGTTCAGATCTGGCCCCAGACATCCACTAGCTGTGTGACCCTAGGCAACTCATTTAACCCTGTTTTCCTCATCTGTCAAATGAGCTGGAGAAGGAAATAGCAAGCCACTCCAGTATTTTTGTCAAGAAAACCCTAAATGGGGTCACAGAGTCAAAGACAACTGAAATGACTGAACAGCAATAAAAAGATCATCTTAACAGGTCTTCCTTTCTCTGGGATCCCCTCTCCATCCTGTTGTGATCATAGCATTTCTCTGCACCAAAGTCCTCAGTAACTCCCTTGTGACCTACCAAACAGGATAAACTAAAACTAATGCTGGCATTCGAAGCTCTTCATAATCTAACTTCAAACTACCTGTTTTAGCTATATCTTGTGCTACTCCCTTACATGTATTCTACATCTTACATGATTGGTTCATTGTCCTACCTTTGCTTCCTGCCTCTTCTATCACTCTGTCTTTGCTCACACTGTTTCCTCTGCCTAGAATGGGCTGTTTGTCCCCTCACATTCCAATTTGCACCTGTCGATTCCTTTCTTGTTTGAGGTCCAACTTAGCTCCCAATTTCTCCTTTGAAGCCAGCTTTTAGAATCAAAGAACTGAAGTTCAAATTCTACTTTTGATACTGCCTGGGTGATCTTGGGCAAGTCACTTAACCTCTTTTGGCCTCAGTTTCTCTATCTGTAAAGTAAGAGGATTATACTGGAAAGCTCCCGAGGCCCCTTTCAGGTCTGAATATGCCATCCTATGAAGCCAAGTGAAAGTAATTGCCCTCCTCTCAAATTTCTCATAACACTTTGCCTGGGCTTTCCTGACCTTGTACTTTTCATATTTTGCCTTGTATCATAATGATATGTGTGCTTGTCCCTCCCTTCACTAGGATCATGGAACAAGAAGCCCACAGAGTCAGAGCAGTAGGGACTCTGAATGCTCCAACCTCAGTACATAATAATAATAATAATGAACAGTAACGGGGGCAGCTAGGTGTCACAGTGGATAAAGCACTGGCCCTGGATTCAGGAGGAGCTGAGTTCGAATCCAGCCTCAGACACTTGACACTTACTAGCAGTGGGCAAGTCACTTAACCCTCATTGCCCTGCAAAACAACAACAACAACAACAGTAATAAGCAAAGTCATTTCATAGTTGAGGGAGCTGAGACAAGGAGAGGTTAAGTGAAGTCATATAGTTAGTGAATGTCTGAGGCAGGATTTGAACTCAGGTCTTTCCAACTCCGAGTCTATTGCTCTACACCACTTCTCTCATTTCTTAGACTAGGAAAGAGACCGAAGAGGGCCAGCAAGCTCCATGCCTGAGGTCATACGGCTATGACACATAAAGCTGGTGTGATCAGAGGAGGCCAAGAACCACTGGCAGAGTATCTGGGCAGTGGAACCCAGACAGGATGACTGGCTGAGATGGGCTAGACACCAGGACAGATTCAGAATACTTGTGGCAAGAATGGGGTTCAAACAGCCAATCACTATCTGAGGCTCAGGCTCTTTATCCCTTGTGCAGAGGTACAGAGCTTTGTATAGCTGGAACAGGAGATCCAAGGGAGTCAAGAGGCTCTAAAATGCAGCCTTTGGATTGATGAGGCCAGGAGACGAGGAGGCCGATCAGGTCTTGACAGAGTAGAGGCTATTCAGCATTCAGTTGACCTTGTCTCCTCTAACTCGAGGCCCTTTCAGAAAATCTGGGAATCTTCCCAGGACCAGACACACAAAAGAAGGTCTGCTATAGGGGAAATGGCCCGGATCCAAATGTTTCTCATATCTTTTAGGTGAGTTTGCAGAGAAAGCTGTGCTTGTGCAGTGAGAAATGAATAAGCATTTATGGAGAACCTGCTACATGCCAGGCTCTGTGCTGGACCCTTAACAAATAGACGTTGCTGTTAAAGTAGGTGCTCTTATTATCCCCACTTCACATTTGAGGAAACTGAGGTAGACAGGTTAAGTGAATTGTTCAGGATCACACAGCTAGTAAGTATCTGAGGCCAGATTTGAATTCAGGGCTTCCTGACTCCAGGACCAGTACTCCATCCACTAAGCTGCCTAGCTGCCTGAGAGAATTCTCATACGAGGCAATTCCCATCACATGCAAAATCTGAAAAATGAAAGGAATTAGAGATCACAGAAGCCTGGGATTTTTAACCTGGGCTCCATGAACTTTGTTAAAAAATAGATTTTGCGGGGCAGCTAGATGGCACAGTGAATAGAGCAACATCCCTATTAAGTGATCATCTGCTTGAAGACCACTAGTAACAAGGAACTCACCATATACAGATGTGGTCCATTCTATCTTTGAACTACTCAGATGGTTAGGGAGGATTGTTTGTTTTGTTTTTCCTTATGTGGAGCGGATGTACAGCAAAGGAAAAGTGCTGGTGACCCCTTTATGGAGCAGCATACCTTGGCCTCGTTGTCTCAGAGGGTCAGCATAGATAGTTTAAGCATCCCTGATTTCATGTGCCCCGGGTATGCCATCTTGCAGAGGGCAGCCCTGGGTGCCTGGCAGCTTAGTGGATAGCCAGCCTGATGCTGACTCATAGCAAATGGACAACAGACATTAAAGTCCATTGCCAAGTCATACCTTTAGCCTCTCTGTTTTCCTAGCAATTGCCAGGGCTTAGGGTTTTCTGGCAGAGCCTTCCAGAACCTAGGGTCACCTCATTGGCATACTGAAGCATCAGAGGAGGATTATGGACCCAGACCAAGAAAAGTACCAAATGAAGATAAATGTGTGACTTGGGAGAGAGGAAGATCTTAACCGACAGCTATGCAGAGGGCCAGGCCACCAGGCCAGTCAGTGTGATAGAATTTTTCAGGCAGCTCAGTCACTCCTAAGTGACTTATGTTTTTCACTGGTGGGTAAAAGAGTATGTTGATTATGACTGAGCACGTGTACAGATACAATAGAAGCTGATTTTGAGGGGCCTGGCTTCTGTTGACTCTCAAGAAATTATGATATTACCAAAGTGTGTCTTTGATATGTTCTTGGTGCCTCCTTCCCCCTTCTTGGCATTTCTACTTCCCAGAGTGAAATTTTCACAAGGGCAAGGGTTGTATCTCATTTAGACTTCTATATCTGAATTGAGTTGAAGTAATGTTTACTAACATGTTGAGGTAATTAAAGCATATAAGTTGTGAGGAAGCTAGGTAATACAGTGTATTACTACTAGACCTGGAGTCTGGAAGACCTGAGTTCGAGTCCAACCTCAGATACTTACTAACTGTCTGAGTCCTGGGCAAGTCATTTCACCTCTGTCCCTCTCAGTTTCATCAGCTAGAAGATGAGGAGAATAATACTATTTACCTTACAGGATTGTTGTGAGGATAAAATGAGAGCATATTTATAAAGCACTTTGCAAAATTTGAAGTCTTATATAAATGCTAGCTATAATCATTATTATAAATATAATATTATTATTAAAGTTTAAACTGTTATTAAGCTCACTCAGTTGATATCATTCCTCCCGAAAGGTATTTGCATTAAAAACCCCAACTTTTTGAAAAAAACTAGAAGCCATCAAAAGTAAACATAGTGGAATTGTAATAGTAAAATTGCAGCTGGAAGGTTTGATAGTTTGCAAACAGGAGGCTACGGATTGTAACCTACTTGAAATTCTGGTATTGGGCAGAGCTAGTGGGCAAGGTTGTCTAGATAGTGAAAGACAGCCCTCCCCACTTCACTGCCCCTCCTCCACCTCCACTGGTGGCACCCTGTGGCTTGGGGTGTACCTGACCTTGCCTCTGACTATAGGCTGAACCAAACCACCTCATGTTGGGGCAGGGGGAGCTGACCTGCCAGTTTCCCCCATAAGGAAATGAAAAAAAAAGAATACTGGACAGGCCACATGTGACAGGTGGCTGGCCCCTGGTTCAGGCCTTATCTAGAGTTACTGCTCCAGGGTGGTTGACAAGGTGACAAATCCCTTATCAGTCCACGCAGCTGTTTTCCCTGCCTGCTCTTCCCCAAGAGTTACAGAGGCTTTAAATGGTTGAGGTCAGCAATCTCTTCTATATGCTCGTCAAACACCATTCCCTTCCAGAGGAGGCCAATGCACAAGATTGCTTTAGTGCGTAGAAAATGACTATGTTTCTGAGGAAGCAAGGCTGGGGAGGGGAAGGGTCACAGTAGGATATGGCTGGGAATGACAGCAGGGGAGGTAATGAAGATGAAGGGGAGAAAAGGTCAAGTGGGAAAGTAAGTTTGACAGAGGCAAGAAGATAACCAACCTCTCCTGGTTACCTCCTTTTTGCTTTTAAAAGGTGTATCACTCCAGTACGCTAAGAGGTCTGGGGATCTGTTTATTTTATAGGGGAAAAGGCTTTCTGTGGAAAATATAGTAAAATGCTTGAGAGCTTTGGGCCCAGAATTTGTCTTATAGCACTGAAAGATATGTTAATTTGGGGGGATGTTTGTGTATTTTCAAACTGCCCAGAAATCACTTGTTTTGGCACACGGTGACAAGGGCTTGACTCTGAACCAAGGTGAGCATCAAATGTTTCACTAGACCAAATTTTCCCAAGCCACAAGCCTGAACATTAAAAAGAAAAGAAATTCTAAGCATAAACAAAATCTTCAGAATTGATATGCCCCTTAATCTATCTCTAATGTCTTCCTCATGTGGGGAGATGTGACCCAATTCCTCACCCAGAGTAGGTAAAATGGGATCTACTTTGGCAGGTTGGGATATCTGGTTATATTCACTATGGATTTATTATTAAGCATGAAAAAAAACACAAATTCTGAGGCAATGAGCATAGTGACTTCCTCCCCCTACCAGCCAAGCAGCATAAACTAACCTCCCTAAGTATTTCTATTAACATGGTCCTGAAGACCAAAATGGAAAGAATAGAGGCTGATAATTCAGATAGTTGGAAAGGTAGCATGGATAGAGTACAGTGGAATGCTAAGTGTGGAGTCAGGAAGAAGACCTGAGTTCAAATCTTACCTCAGACACGTACTAATTATGTTACCTTGGGCAAACTCCTTCACCTTTCTGAGCCTCAGTTTCCACATCTGCAGGATAAAGATATCTCAGAGAATAGGACCTACCTCACAGAATGGTTATGAGGCTCCACTGAGGCTATATGTATATATATATATATATATATATATATATATATATATATATATATATATTTGATGAGGCAAGTGGGGATCAGTGACTTGCCCAGGGTCACACAGCTAGCAAGTATAAAGTGTCTGAGGTCGGATTTGAACTCAGTTCCTCCTGAATCCAGGGCCAGTGCTCTATCCACTGAGCCACCTAGCTGCCCCCTGAGGCAATATATTTAAGGTGCTTTGCAAAGCTTAAAGTATTCTGCTAGCTATTATCTTTATTATTATAATTCAAACTAGTTGCCTGGTAGGAAGGCAGCTCTGGCAGTTTTCAGTAAATTAAAACTCTCCTGACAGTCTAAGGTCTTTCTGTATTTATACTTAGAACTCACTGAACATTTCAACTGCTATAACTTTCGGAAATGCCTTTTATGCAAATCTTGATATTTTTCAATAAAAATTCCCTTCATTTGAATCAATAAAATGCTGCCTTTCAATTTCCTTGTGATGATTCTTTTCAACTCCCTAGTGAATTCTTAAGTATGTTTTATTTTCAAGTCTCACAATGCCAAGGAAAGAATACCTGATTCCATATTCTTTGTTGCCAGGGTTTAGGCCCAAGGACTTTTACTTCATTATTCTAATACTGCTTGAGCGATGACATAGACCAGAATATGGCCAAGGGGCTATAGTCCTTACTTAAGGGTCTTAAATCATATCCATAAAGTCACCAATTTAAATTGATGGGACTGTTGAAATAGTTTTCATGATATAGTGGAAAGAGCTTGGACTATGGAGTCAGGAAGTGGCATGTGAATCCCAAACTGATACTTATTAAACTGTGTGACCTTAGACAAACCACTTTATTTCCTCTAAGCTTCAGGTTTAAAATCCTCAATGGCAAGAAGGACGAAAAGAATCATTTATTAAGCACCTACTATGTGCTAGGTACTGTGCTAAGTTCTTTACAAATATCTCATTTGAACTTCCCATCTTTTAATACCCCCATTTTGCTGCTGAGAAAACTGAGGCAAGCAGAAGTTCATTTTGATCCTAATTTCCCAGGATCACAAATCTAGTAAGTGATTGAGGATGCATTTGAACTCTGTTCTTCCTGGCTCCAGGCCCATGACTCTATACCATGTGACTCCTACTTGCTACCTACTGAGGTAATTGTGAGGAAACTATTTTGTGAACCATAAAAGATGGTATATATTTCTATATTATTATTAGTCTCAAGAGTCCAGGGCAAGAGTCTCTATCTTTGCCTTCTGTGATTCCAAAATTATATCATCCAGATTTACAAATGAGTGATTTCCAGATATCCATTAATCCACTTCTTTTTTTCTTCTCAGCTTGCTTTTCCCTCAAAGATAAAAAGGATAAAGAGAGTAAAATGACTATGTCCATTTCTGGGTGCTTTATTTCAAGAAGGGACATAGATGCATAGAACATGCCTAGGAAGATCACAGTGGTCAGGAGGGACCACAGATCATATTACAGCCAGCATGTACATAGTGCCTTTAAGTTTGCCAAGTGATTTCTGTATGTTATCCCATTTGATCCTCCCAAGAGCCCTATGAGATAGGTGCCATTATGACCTCCAATTTTATAGATTAGGAAATTAAGGCAATTTGCCCAAAGTCATAAAGGTAGTGAATGTCTGGGGCAGCATGCAAATTCAGGTCTTCCCAGCTCCAAATACAAGACGCTCCTATCTATCATAGATAGGAAGGAATCTTAGAAATCATTTACAGTTATCCCTTCCACATTTCAACTTTCCCCATCGCAGTTTTGATATATAGAGGGTTGGTAAAAGAAATTCAATGTAAATTTGGGGGGAGTTTTGCAGAAGCCACAAATGACACACAAAAAAGTTTAGAAACTCAGAAATGTAAAAAAATATATATATTTATATCATTGTATAATATCAACCTAAATTTTACAGTATGGTACTGGAAACATCCCACAAAAGAAAAAGAAAAAAAATCAGGCTTCTCTGGTACAAAGGGAAGGCCAAAAAATTTTACGCAGATTTTATAGCTCTCAGGGACACTGCAGCCCTTAGCCCCTTTGATGTGGAAGTGATAACTGTACTTTAATCTCCCTCATTTTACAGATTAGGGAACTAAGGCCAAGAGAGAAGAAGTGACCTAACCCAGGGTCACACAGGGAGTAGGCGGCAGCATTGGGCAGCATTGGGCAGCATTTCTGAAATCCCAGTTTCTCTGTCTCCAAGCCTACCACTCTTCACTCTCTATATTACCTCCCCACTAGGATAAACCACAAAACAGCCAGGGATGTTTACTGGGAGGGCAGAAGACAAAGGGCAGGTGTCATTGTTGTCTTCGATATTTGAAAAGCTGTTCAATGACTTGATGTTATTTTGGGTGGCTTCAGAGGATACAGCTAAGACGACCAATAGATGGAAATTATAAAGAAGCAGATTTCTGAGGACAA